>NC_091978.1:211426666-211741330 GCF_044704955.1 Pristiophorus japonicus | reverse complement strand
GCAGTAGGCGTGGGAGAGGGGAGAATGGAAGGGGTGATAAAGCCCTCTTTAAGATAAAATAAAGACCTGTGGGAAGGTGGCCACATATGCTGACCTTGTGAAGAGCTTTTAACATTAGTTGCACTTGTATGACGCACCAAACACATGCTTGTTAGTCAACAGAGATGGTTAGGTTGTTGCAATGTGACCTCATGTAAATTGCTGCACTTGGATGAAGGATGCAACAATTGTTTGTTACTCGCCAGAGATGGCTACCTTGTTACAACATGAACTGATGTCAATAGGTGCACTTGGATGTCTATGAGAATATTTGAAGGGGTTTTGTGGGTATGTTGATGTGTTGGGGATGAAGTTGTTGTCTTGTGCTTGTTTTCAGCACACATGATTTATTATGCAATAAACCAAGTTTGGATTGTTCACATGGCGGTGCAGTGATTATTAAAGACGGAGGGCTGCAGGTTGTGTTGCGATGTGTTGAGTTGATGCCCAGGTGTATCGGCTGGCCATTGGGCACGTCAAGATTCATTCATTAGAATCGATGAGCGATGAGTCTCTGATGAGCAGCCCTTCCAGCTGCAGCAGTGTTATGCTGACTCCTCCTTCGGTGAGGATCCTCATCTTCCTCGTCATCCTGCTCCTGAGGTGGGTCATCCATCCCTGGTGGTAATGGCTGGCCCCTCATGGGCAGGTTGTGCTGCATGCAGCAGATAATGGTGATCATGGAGACTTTATCAGGTGAGTACTGCAATACCCCACCAGATCGGTCAAGGCAGCAAAAACGCTGCATCAGAACCCCGATAGTTTGCTCGATAATGGCCTGGATTGTGGTATGGCTGGTGTTGTAGCACTGCTTGACAGGGGTGGTGGGATTGCAGAGGGGTGTCCTCAGCCAGGGGTTCACACCATATCCTTTGCCGCCCAGGAGCCAGGCACGGCCTTCATGCGTTGGCTTGAAGAGTCGTGGCACAATGGTCTCCCGCAGGATGCAGGTATCATGGCAGCTGCCAGGATATCGAGCATTAACAGCGAGGGTCATCTGCCTGTGATCGCAAACCAGCTGAACGTTCAGGGAGTGAATCCCTTCCGATTCCAAAAGATCTCCCCATTGTGGGGTGGGGCCCTCAATGCCACATGCGTACAATCAATGGCTCCTTGAGCCCTGGGGAAGCCCGCTAGCCTGGCAAAGACACGGGTGTACTCATCCTGACTTCCCTGGATATGCTGAACTTGATGTAGTCCATTCATTTGCCGTAGAGAGCGCTGGTCACCTGGTGATGCAGCCATGTACTTCAAACTGTGAGATGTTGCATATATCACCTACAGGAGTTTGGAAGGAGCCGGTAGCATAGAAGTTCAGCTGTACACTCATCCTCGGGCGCCAACGTGGCAGGAGTTCAGGAGGCCGACTGAATTTCATGATGGGAGGCTGCTGGCAAGCAAGCTGGAAAAATGGGGAGGAAAAAAAACATGAAAACCTCTCCGACTCACTCACACAGGGGTCGAAACTGGTTATGGCCATTTTTGGCACCAAGCATTAGGTGCAGCCTCAAACTGTCAAATTGAGCTTTTACACCCAAAGATGAGACAGCAGTGCTAAAAAGTGGCATTGCACACTCATCCTCGGCACCAACAGGGCAGGCGCTCATGAGGCCTACTCAATTTTGCAACAGGAAGCTGCTGGCATGTTAGGTGAAAAAACGACAAGAGAAAAAAAACCTAAAACTTCTCCGACCCCCACACACACTTCCCCACTGTTACAACTAATGAAAAAATGCAGAAATAAAGAAAGAAAGTTTTTTACCTTGATCTTTGGCCAATTCTGCTTGAGATCCGCTATGTTGACACCACTTTTTCCTGGCTGTACGGACGCCTGGCCGTTAGGCCTCCGTACAAACCAAATATCGTGGGAGCGGCGCCAAGGTTGTACGCTGGATGACATCACCACGTGGGTGGCGTTAGAAGGTGCAGCATTATCTCTTGGCGCCTCTACTGACGACAAACTCAATTTGCAGGGAGGCATGGACGTGCTCGCAGCTGGCGTTATCAAGGGAATTTCGACCCCATAGTTTCTCATTCCTGGTATCATCTGGTGAATCTATACTGTATGCTCTACGGCGTTAATCTTCTTTCTATAATTGGACAACCAAAACTGCTCATAGTAACTGTGACCTATCTAATGTTTTGTATAACATTTGAATTGTAAATGTTAAACCCTTGTTCAAACAAGGATGTAAGGCTAAATGCAGCAACTGTAGACCAGTCAGTTTAACCTCGGTCATGGGGAGTCTTTTAGAAATGATAATAAGGGACAAAATTAACTCACTTGGACAAGTGTGGATTAATTAAGGAAAGCCAGCATGGATTTGTTAAAGACAAATCGTGTTTAACTAACTTGATTGAGTTTTTTGATGAAGTAACAGAGATGGTTGATGTGGTGTACATGGACTTCCAAAAGGCATTTGATAAAGTGCCACATAATAGCCTTGCCAGCAAAATTGAAGCCCATGGAATGAAAAGGACAGTGGCAGCATGGATACAAAATTGGCTAATTGGAAACAGAGAGTAGTAGTGAACGGTTGTTTTTCGGACTGGATGAAGGTATACAGTGCTGTTCCCCTGGGGTGGTACTAGGACCACTGCTTTTTTTGATATATATTAATGACTTGAATGTGGGTGTACAGGGCACAATTTCAAAACTTGCAGATGGCACAAAACTTCAAAGTATAGTGAACAGTGAGGAGGATAGGGATAAACTTCAAGAAGACATAGACAGGCTGATGGAATGGGTGGACACGTGGCAGATGAAATTTAACGCAGAAAACTGCAAAGTGATTCATTTTGGTAATAATAATAAACTAATGGGTACAATTCTAAAAGGGATGCATGAACAGAGAGACCTGGGGTTTATGTGCACAAATCGTTGAAGGTGGGAGGGCAGGTTGAGAAAGCGGTTAATAAAAGCATATGGGATCATGGGCTTTTTAAATAGAGGCACAGAGTACAAAAGCATGGAAGTTTTGATGAGCCTTTATAAAATATTAGTTCAGCCTCAATTGGAGTATTGTGTTCAATTCTGGGAGCTGCACTTTAGGAAGGATGTGAAGGCCTTAGAGAGGGTGCAGAAAAGAATACAGGAATGGTTCCAAGGATGAGGGGCTTCAGTTACGTGAATAGACTGGAGAAGCTGGTGTTGTTCTCCTTAGAGCAGAGAAGGTTGAGAGCCAGTACTTATTGCCCATCCCTAATTGCCCTTGAGAAGATGGTGGTGAACTGCCTTCTTGAATCGCTGCAGTCCTTGTGGTGAAGGTACTCCCAGAGTGCTGTTCGAGAGAGAGCTCCAGGTCTTGACCCAGCGACGATGAAGTAACGGCCATATATTTCCATGTCTGGATGGTGTGTAACTTGGAGGGGAATTGCAGGTGATGCTGCTCCCATGCGCCTGCTGCCCTTGTCCTTCTAGGTGGTGGAGGTCACGGGTTTTGGAAATGCTGTCGAAGAAGCCATGGCAAGTTGCTGCAGTGCATCTTATAGATGGTACACACTGCAGCCACAGTGAGTCGGTGAAGGAGGGGGTGAATGCTTAAGGTGGTTGATGGGGTGCCAATCAAGCGGGCTGCTTTGTCCTGGATGGTGTCGAGCTTCTTGAGTGTTGTTGGAGCTGCACTCATCAAGATAAGTGGAGAGTATTCCATCATACCCCTGACTTGTGCCTTGTAGATTGTGGAAAGACTTTGAGGAATCAGGAGGTGAGACACTTGCTGCACAATACCCAGCCTCTGACCTGCTCTTGTAGGCACAGTATTTATGTAGCTGGTCCAGTTAAGTTTCTGGTCAATGATAACCCCCAGGATGTTGTTGATGGAGGATTCGGTGATGGTAATGCCATTGAATGTCAAGAGGCAGTGGTTAGACTCTCGCTTGTTGGAGATGGTCTTTGCCTGGCACTTGTGTGGCGCGAATGTTACTTGCCATTTAGCAGCCCAAGCCTGATAGTCATCCAGGTCTTGCTGCACACGGGCATGGACTGCTTTATTTTCTGAGGAGTTGTGAATGGAACTGAGCACTCTGCAATCATCAGTGAACATCCCCACTTCTGACCTTATAATGGAAGGAAGGTCATTGATGAAGCAACTGAAGATAGTTGGGCCTGAGGATGGTGGAATTAGTGGGACTAGCTGAAGTGCTCTTGAAAGAGCCAGTACAGGCTCGACAGGCCAAATGCCCTCCTTCTGTACTGTAACCGTCCTATGATTCTATATGTGTATCATTATCTCTTTACTCTTGTACAGTGTGGCCCTATTTATAAAACCCAAAATGCCGTTACTCTCTATTTATGCTATAATGCTGCACCTGGTCTCACTATAGCAGAATTAGATGGGCTTCTTGCTGACCCACTGTGCAAAAAATTAAAAAAACTCTTCTTTTCCCTAATGGCTGCTATAGTATTACTGAGCTGTCAATCAGTTACATAAGAACATAACAGAAGAATTAGGAGCAGGAGAAGGCCATTCAGCCCCTCGAGCCTGCTCCGCCATTCAATGAGATTATGGCTCATCTTCTACCTCAACTCCACTTTCCTGCATTATCCCCATATCACTTCATTCCCTTATATCCAAAAATCTATCGATCTCTGTCTGGCGATGTGAGCTGTGAGAAGGACGCTAAGAGGCTGCAGGGTGACTTGGACAGGTTAGGTGAGTGGGAAAATGCATGGCAGATGCAGTATAATGTGGATAAATGTGAGGTTATCCATTTTGGGGGCAAAAACACGAAGGCCGAAGGCAGATTATTATCTGAATGGTGGCAGATTAGGAAAAGGGGAGGTGCAACAAGACCTGGGTGTCATGGTTCATCAGTGAAAGTTGGCATGCAGGTACAGCAGGCGGCAAAGAAGGCAAATGGTATGTTGGCCTTCATAGCCAGGAGATTTGAGTATAGGAGCAGGGAGGTCTTACTGCAGTTGTACAGGGCCTTGGTGAGGCTTCACCTGGAATATTGTGTTCAGTTTTGGTCTCCTAATCTGAGGAAGGACATTCTTACTATTGAGGGAGTGCAGCGAAGGTTCACCAGACTGATTCCAGGGATGGCTGGACTGACATATGAGGAGAGATTGGATCAACTGGGCCTGTATTCACTGGAGTTTAGAAGGATGAGAGGGGATCTCATAGAAATGTATAAGATTCTGACGGGACTGGACAGGTTAGATGTGGGACGAATGTTCCCGATGTTAGGGAAGTCCAGAACCAGGGGAC
Organism: Pristiophorus japonicus; assembly: GCF_044704955.1. Classification (NCBI taxonomy): domain Eukaryota; kingdom Metazoa; phylum Chordata; class Chondrichthyes; family Pristiophoridae; genus Pristiophorus; species Pristiophorus japonicus. Next base: position 211,736,078 of record NC_091978.1, on the reverse strand, counting down.
ATAGTCTTAGGATAAGGGGTAGGCCATTTAGGACTGAGATGAGGAGAAACTTCTTCACTCAGAGAGTTGTTAACCTGTGGAATTCCCTGCCGCAGAGAGTTGTTGATGCCAGTTCATTGGATATATTCAAGAGGGAGTTAGATATGGCCTTTACGGCTAAAGAGATCAAGGGGTATGGAGAGAAAGCAGGAAAGGGGTACTGAGGGAATGATCAGCCATGATCTTATTGAATGACTGTGCAGGCTCAAAGGGCCAAATGGCCCACTCCTGCACCTATTTTCTATGTTTCTATGAATATACTCAACAACTGAGCCTCCACAGCCCTTTAGGGTAGAGATTTCAGAGATTCACCACCCTCTGAAAGAAGAAATTTCTCCTCATGTCAATCCTAAATCGCCGATCCCTTATTCTGAGACTGTGACCCTTTGTTCTAGACTCCTCACACAGAGGAAATATCCTCCCTGCATCAAGCCCTGTAAGAATTTTGTATGTTTCAATGAGATCACCTCTCATTCTTCTAAACTCTAGAGAATATAGGCCTACTCTACTCAATCTCTACACATAGGAAGCACTGCCCCCCTTTCCCCACCCCCCGCCCCCATCCCAGGAATCAGTCTGGTGAACCTTCATTGCACTCCCTCAATGGCAAGTATATCCTTACTTAGAGAAGGAGACCAAAACTGTGCACAATACTCCAGGTGCAGTCTCACGAGGCCTTATATAATTGCAGTAAGACGTCTTTACGCCACTACTAAAATCCTCGTAGTAAAGGCCAACATATCATTTGCTTTCTTAATCGCTTGCTATAACTACATGTTGACGTTCAGTGATTCATGTAGAAGGACACCCAGGTCCCTCTGAGCACTAACACTTACCAATCTCTCACCAGTTTAAAAATACTCTGCTTTTCTATTTTTCGTACCAAACTGGATAAATTCACATTTCTCCACATTATGGCCCCAAGTTTCCACACGCTACAAAACGGGCATCCCTCCGAGCTGGGTGCCTGTTTTTCGCGCCGAAAACGGCACCAGAAAAAAAACGCGTGATTCTGGAGAGCCCTGCAGCTCCATGGCAGCTTGGCGCGGCGCCCAGGGTTGCGGAGCCTATCACTCGCGCCGATTTTGTAAGTGGGAGGGGGCGGGTACCATTTAAATTAGTTTTTTTCCTGCCGACAACCCTGCGCGTGCGCGTTGGAGCGTTTGCGCACGCGCAGTGTGAAGGAAACATTGGCACTCGGCCATTTTTGTAGTTCTTTGTAGCTGTTTAATTTTTGAACATTTTTTAATAAAAGCACATTGCCCTTCCATGATCAGCACTGAGGCTTCTTGCAGCAGTGAGAAGGCTGCAGGAAGCCTCAGAAGTTGAGGCAGCCGTTTCCCGACGGCCTCCCCACCCTGCCGTCGGGAATGGCTGCTCAACTTGTGAGACTTCCTGCAGCCTTCTCACTGTCTCCTTCCCCCCCCCCCCGCCGTCGGGAACGGCTGCCTCCTCCCTGCCTCCTCCCCGCTGCGTTCGGTCAGTCGGTCGGGCCCGCACTCCCTCCCTCCCTCCTCCCCCGCCCGCCGTCTGGAACGGCTTCCTCCCCCCCCCTGCCGTCGGGAACGAACGGCTGCCTCAACTTGTGAGGCTTCCTGCAGCATTCTCCCTGGCTGAAGCACTTTCACACAGGTAGGAAGATGGTTTATTTAATCTTTTCTTTGCTTATAAATTTTTATTCAGGTTGGATTTATTTGTATAATATTTGTATAAGTATAAATAAGGATTTATTATAGAATTTAATGACTTCCCTTCCCCCCACCTCGTTCTGGACGCCTAATTTGTAACCTGCACCTGATTTTTTAATGTGTAGACAAGGTTTTTTCAGTTCTACAAAAATCCTCACTTGCTCCATTCTAAGTTAGTTTGGAGTACGTTTTCACTGTGGAAACTTTGAAATCAGGCGTCAGTGGCCGGACACGCCCCCTTTTGAAGAAAAAATTCTGTTCCAAAGTGAAACTGTTCTAACTGACTAGAACTGCAGCAAAAAAAATGTGGAGAATTGCAATTTCTAAGATAGTCCGTTCTCCACCAGTTGCTCCTAAAAATCAGGTGCAAATCATGTGGAAACTTGGGGCCTATATTCCATTTGAACACAAGAACATAAGAACATAAGAAATAGTAGCAGGAGTAGGCCATATGGCCCCTCGAGCCTGCTCTGCCATTTAATACGATCATGGCTGATCCGGTCATGGACTCAGGTCCACTTCCCTGCCCGTTCCCCATAACCCTTTAATTCCTTATCGGTTAAGAAACTGTCTATTTCTGTCTTAAATTTATTCAATGTCCCAGCTTCCACAGCTCTCTGAGGCAGCGAATTCCACAGATTTATAACCCTCAGAGAAGAAATTCCTCCTCATCTCAGTTTTAAATAGGCGGCCCCTTATTCTAAGATCATGCCCTCTAGTTCTAGTCTCCCCGATCAGTGGAAAAATCCTCTCTGCATCCACCTTGTCAAGCCCCCTCATAATCTTATATGTTTCGATGAGATCATCTTTCATTCTTCTGAATTCCAATGAGTAGAGGCCCAACCTATTCAACCTTTCTTCATAAGTCAACCCCCTCATCTTCGGAATCAACCTAGTAAACCTTCTCTGAACTACCTGCAAAGCAAGTATATCTTTTTATAAATATGGAAACCAAAACTGTATTCAGTATTCCACGTGTGGCCTCACCAGTATTGTAACAAGTATTGTAACAAGACTTCCCTGCTTTTATACTCCATCCCCTTTGCAATAAAGGCCAAGATTCCATTGGCCTTCCTGATCACTTGCTGTACCTGCATACTAACCTTTTGTATTTCTTGAACTAGGATCCCCAGATCCCGCTGTATTGCAGCACTTTGCAATTTTTCTCCAGTTAAATAATAACTTGCTCTTTGATTTTTTCTGGCAAAATGCATGACCTCACACTTTCCAACATTATACTCAATCTGCCAAATTTTTGCCCACTCACTTAGCCTGTCTATGTCCTTTTTCAGATTTTTTGTGTCCTCCTCACACATTGCTTTTCCTCCCATCTTTGTATCGTCAGCAAACTTAGCTACATTACACTCGGTCCTTTCATCCAAGTTGTTAATATAGATTGTAAATAGTTGGGGTCCCAGCACTGATCCCTGCGGCACCCCACTAGTTAAAGATTGCCAACCCGAGAATGAACCATTTATCCCGACTCTCTGTTTTATGTTCGTTAGCCAATCCTCTATCCATGCTAATATATTACCCCCAACTCCGTGAACGTTTATCTTGTGCAATTACGTGGCATCTTGTCAAATGCCTTCTGGAAGTCCAAATACACCACATCCACTGGTTCCCTTCTCATTACATCCTCAAAGAATTCCAGCAAATTTGTCAAACATGACTTCACCTTCATAAATCCATGCTGACTCTGCCTGACCGAATTATGCTTTTCCAAATGTCCTGCTACTGGTTCTTTAATAATGGACTCCAACATTTTCCTAACCACAGATGATAGGCTAACTGGTCTATAGTTTCCTGCTTTTTGTCTGCCTCCTTTTTTTAAATAGGAGTGTTACATTTGCAGCTTTCCAATCTGCTGGGACCTCCCCAGAATCCAGGGAATTTTGCCAAATTACAACCAATGCATCCACTATCCCTGCCGCTACTTCTCTTAAGACCCTAGGATGCAAGCCATCAGGTCCAGGGGATTTATCCGCCTTTAGTCCCATTATCTAACTGAGTACCACCTCCTTAGTGATTGCGATTGTGTTAAGTTCCTTGCCCCCCATCATCATCATCATCTTAGGCAGTCCCTCAAAACGAGGATGACTTGCTTCCACGCCAAAAAAAAGGATGAGTTCACAGATGTTTCAAATGAAGAACCCGAACTACATCCTCAAGGGTGGAAGATGCCTGTGCGTGGATTTTTTTAATGTGTGGTGGCCGTTGCACACCAGCCACCACACGGGCTTGACAGAGCTAGGTGTTGACCCAGTGGCAAGGATTACCCAAGACAACTGGAGACCAGCTCTGCTGCACGGACCTAGTGCGCATACATATCGCAGTGTGGGCTGGCCCGTGCTGCCCCTTGGCCCCGAACTCACGCCTCCCCTGGGCCCCAATCACATCCCTCCACAGTCTCTCACAGCTCCTTCGGCCCTCTCGTCACTCCTGCTGCATCCGCCTACACGCCATTGCCCTCTTGCACCAGCTCGCGCTGTACCTTGTAGTGGCCTGCCTCCCCGCCGCTCCCGGGGCCGCACTCCGCTCCTTTTATGGCCCTGACCTGCTGCTGATGGTTTCTCACAGGTCGGGGCCTCCACCCCTATAGCCACTGTTGGGATATTGTTAGTGTCCTCTTCCGTAAAGACTGATACAAAATATTTGTTCAAGGTTTCTGCCATCTCCATGTTCCCCATTACTAATTCCCTGCTCTAGTCCTCTAAGGGACCAACATTTACTTTAGCCACTCTTTTCCTTTTTATATATCCATAGAAACTCTTGCTATCTGTTTTTATATTTTGTGCTAGTTTACTTTCATAGTTTATCTTCCCTTTCTTAATTATTTTTTTCGTCATTCTTTGCTGGCTTTTAAAAGCTTCACAATCTTCTGTTCTCCCACTAGTTTTGGCCACTTTGTATGACCTTGTTTTTAATGGGATACCGTCCTTTATTTCTTTAGTTAGCCACGGAAGGCCATCTTTTCTTTTACACCCGTTCCTCCTCACCGGAATATATTTTTCTTGAGAGTTAGAAATATCTCCTTAAATGTAAGTCATTGATCATCAACTGTCCTACATGTTAATCTATTTTCCCAGTCCACTTTAGCCAACTCTGCCCTCATACCTTCATAGTCTCCTTTATTTAAGCTTAGTATGCTGGTTAGAGATCCAACTTTCTCACCCTCCATCTGAATTTGAAATTCAACCATACTATGATCACTCATTCCGAGGAGATCCTTTACTATGAGATTGTTTATTAATCCTGTCTCATTACACAGGACCAGATCCAAGATAGCCTGCCCCCTGTTGGTTCCGTTGCATACTGCTCAAGGAACCCGTCCCTTATGCACTCGATGAACTCTTCCTCAAGGCTACCCTGACCATTTGATTTGTCCAATCAATATGAAGGTTAAAATCACCCATGATTATTGCTGTTCTCTTTTTACAAGCCCCCACTATTTCCTGGTTTATACTCCGACCAACAGAGTTGCTTTTGTTAGGGGGCCTATAGACTATGCCCACCAGTGACTTTTTCCCCTTATTGTTCCTTATCTCCACCCAAACTCTTTCAACATCCTGATCATTTGAGCCAATATAATTTCTCACTATTGCAGTGATTCCATCCTTTATCAATAGAGGTACCCCACCTCCTTTTCCTTTCTATCTGTCCTTCCGCCATGTTCTTGCCCACTCACTTAGCCTGTCTATATTCCCTTGAAGTCTCTTTGCATCCTCCTCACAACTTACATTCCCATCTAGCTTTGAATCATCAGCAAACTTGGATATATTACATTTGGTCCCCTCATCCAAATCATTCTTATAGGTTGTGAATAGCTGGGGCCCAAGCACCGATTATTGCGGCACCCCACTAGTTACAGCCTGCCAACCTGAAAATAAACCGTTTATTCCTACTCCCTGTTTTCTGTCCATTAACCAATCCTCAATCCATGCAAATATATTACCCCCAATCCCATGAGCCCTAATTATGTTCAATAACCTCTTGTGTGGCACGTTATCAAATGTCTTCTGAAAATCCAAATACACCACATCCATTGGTCCTCCCTTATCTATTCTGCTAGTTACAACCTCAAAAGACTCTAACAGATTTGTCAAACATGATTTCCCTTTCATAAATCCGTGTTAACTCTGCCCAATCCTATTATTCTTTTCTAAGTGCCCTGTTACCCACATCCTTAAAATAGATTCTAGCATTTTCCCTACTACTGATGTCAGGTTAATTGGTCTGTAGTTCCCCATTTTCTCTCTCCCTTCTTTCTTAAACAGCAGGGTTATATTAGCTACCTTCCAATCCGCAGAAATCATTCTAGAATCTATGGAATTTTGGAAGATAACAAGCAATGCATCCATTATCTCATGTAGCCACCTCTTTCAAAACCCTAGGATGTAGGCCATCAGGTCCAGGGGATTTATCGGTTTTCAGTCCTATTAATTTCTCCAGTATTATTTTTTTATTAATACTAATTTCTTTCAGTTCCTCATTCTCGCTAGACCCTTGGTACTCCACTATTTCCGGGAGGTTTTAGGTGTCTTTTTCCGTAAATATAGACACAAAGTATTTGTTTAATTTCTCTGCCATTTATGATTGGATCAACATTAAAAGAATAACCACCACCTCAAAGAGCCGAAGCACTGTTGCAGTTATACCTTGATTATTCATGTTGATCAATAAAGCCTGCATAGAACACAATACAAGTGTAAATATTGGCCCCGAAAGTCCTGGAATGGTGCAGCGAGCGATGAGAATTGGACTTTTTTCCTCAGCACTTCAGATCGCACCACATGAGTTCAAATCACACCATGGCAGCTGAGGAATTTAAATTCAGTTAATTAAATAAATCTGGAATAAAAAGCTGGCATCTATGGTGGTGACCATGAAATTACTAGATTGTCGTAAAAACCCATCTGGTTCTCTAATGTCCTTTAAGGGAAAAAACCTGCAGTCCTTACCTGGTCTGGCCGATATGCGACTCCAGACTCACAGCAAGGTGGTTGACTCTTAACTGCCCACTGAAATGGCCTAGTAAGCCACTCAGTTGTACCAAACTGGTATGAGGAACAATGCGAAGAATAAAAACCCCCACAATAGCCTGACATAGTCATACTCACAGAATCATACCTTTAAGCCAATGTCCCACTGACAGACCCACCAGAGGTGGCGTCACAGTGGGATACAGTTGGAAAGGAGTGCCCTAGGAGTCCTCAACATTGGCTCCGGACCCCATGCAGTCTCATGGCATCAGGCCAAACATGGGCAAGGAAGCCTACTGCTGATTACCACCTATCACTCTCCCTCAGCTGATTAATCAGTAATCCTCCATGTTGAACACCACTTGGAAGAAGCACAGAGGCTAGCAAGAGCACTGAATGTACTCAGGGTGGGGGATTTCAATGTCCATCACCGAGAGTGGCTTGCTAGCAACACTACTGACCAAACTGGCCGTGTCCTGAAGGACATAGCTGCCAGACTGGGCCTGCAGCAGGTGGTGAGAGAAATCTCTGTCGCAGATGCATCTGTCTGTGACAGTATTGGTAGGAGTGACCACCGCACAGTCCTTGTGGAGACAAAATCCCGCCTTCACAGTGAGTACACTCTTCATCGTGTTGTGTGGCACTGCCACCGTGCTAAATGGGATAGATTCAGAACAAATCTCGCAGCTCAAAACTTGGCATCCATGAGGCAATGTGGGCCTTCAGCAGCAGCAGAATTATATTTCCCCACAATCTTTAACCTAAAGGCCCAGCATATCCCTCACTCTACCATTACCATCAAGCCAGTAGACCAACCCTGGTTCAATGAGGAGTGTAGAAAAGCATGCCAGGAGCTGCACCAGGCGTAACTAAAAATTAAGTGCTAGCCTGGTGAAGCTACAACACAGGACTGCATACATGCTGAACAGTGAAAGCAGCATGCTATACACAGAGCTAAATGATCCCACAACCAATGGATTAGACCAAAGGTCTACTGTCTTGCCACATACAGTCATGAATGTTGGTGGACAATTAAACAACTAATGGGAGGAAAAGGCTCCATGAACATTCCCATCCTCATTGATGGCGGAGGCCAGCACACAAGTACAAAAGAGAAGGCTGAAGCATTTGCAACCATCTTCAGCCAGAAATGCAAAATGGATGATCCATTTTGGCCTCCTCCTGATGTCCTCACCATCACAGAAGCCAGTGTTCAGCCAATTTGATTCACTCCACATGATATCAAGAAACGGCTGACTCACTGGATACAGCAAAGGTGATAGGCCCCGACAACATCCCGGCTATCATGATGAACACTTGTGCTCTAGAACTAGCTGGGCCTCTAGCCAAGCTATTCCAGTACAGTTACAAAAATGGCATCTACCCGACAAGTGGAAAATTGCTCAGGTATGTCTTGTCCACAAAAAGCAGGACAAATCCAATCCAACCAATTACTGCCCCATCAGTCTACTGTCAACCATCAGCAAAGTGATGGAAGGTATCGTTGAGTGTGCTATCAAATGGCATTTACTCACCAATAACCTGATCACTGATCCTCAGTTTGGATTCCACCAGGACCACACAGCTCCAGACCTCATTACAGCTATGACCCAAATTTGGAAAAAACAGCTGAATTCCAGAGATGAGGTGAGAGTGACTGCCCTGACATCAAGGCAGCATTTGCCCGAGAAGGGCAGCAAGGAGCCCGAGTAAAATTGAAGTCAATGGCGGTTAGGGGGAAAACATTCCACTGGCTGGAGTCATACCGAGCACAAAGGAAGATGGTTGTGATTATTGGAGGCCAATCATCTCAGCCCCAGGAGTTCCTCAGGGCAGTGTCCTAGGTCCACCCTTCTTCAACTGCTTCATAAATGAACTTCCCTCCATCATAAGGTCAGAAGTGGGGATGTTCACTGATGATTGCATAGTATTCGGTTCCATTCACAACTCCTCAGATAATGAAGCAGTCTGTGCCCACATGCAGCAAGACCTAGACAACATTCAGGCTTGGGCTGATGTGGAAAGTAACATTCACACCAAACAAATGCCAGGCAATGACCATCTCCAACAAGAGAAAGTCTAACCACCTGCCCCAGAAATTCAATGGCATTACCATTGTCAAATCCCCCTCAATCAACATGCTGGCAGTCACCATTGACCAGAAACTTAACTGGACTAGCCACATAAATACTGTTGTTACAAGAGCAGGTCAGAGGCTGGGTATTCTGCGGCAAGTGACTCACCTCCTAACTCCCCAAAGCTTATCCACTATCTATAAGGCACAGGTCAGGAGTGTGATGAATGCAGCTCCAACAGTACTCAAGAATTCTGACAGCATCCAAAACAAAGCAGCCTACTTGATTGGAACACCTCAAACATTCACTCCCTCCACCACCAATGCACCGTGGCTGCAATGTGTACCATCAACAAGATGCACTGCAGCAACTCACCAAGGCTGCTACAACAGCACTTCCCAACCTACGACCTCTTCAACTAGAAGGACAAGAGCGGCAAGTGCGTGGGAATACCATCACCCCCAAGTTCCCCTTCAAATTACACACCATCCTGACTTGGAAATATATTGGCATTCCTTCATCATCACTGGGTCAAAATTTTGGAACCCCCTCCCCCTAACAGCTCTGTGAGAGTACCTTCACCACATGGACTGCAGCGGTTCAAGGTGGCAGCTCACCACCAACTTCTCAAGGTCAATTAGGGATGGGCCTCGCCAGTAACACCCACATCCTGGAATGGATTTTTTAAAAGCCACTATTATATTATTTCAAAATCAGAACATTCTTCTTGAGATGAACCCTGCTACCTTGCAGGAAAAAAAAAATCACACATTATCTCTGCAAATTGCAAGGAAGTTAACGTGTTGGAATTTTCTAAAAGAAAACAGCGTGTGAACAACACTCGCCATTATTGATGTTCAAATCAGCCAGCAACTTGTGATTGGCAATTCTCGGCAAGGAAGAGATACCCATGAATTACGAATCACGACAAGTCGCTGGACGATTTGCACCACTCACCATTAGCTTTGCGAAAACTGCATCTTGCACTTAACCTCCCCGTATGTTTCATGATATTGCAACATTTACATATTAATTGCCCATGAAATGTGCCACAGAGAGTTAAGTCTAGTAATTATCAGTGTAAGTACCTTGTTAATTGCTAATGACTGCCAATCAACCTCTCTAGCCCAGAAAGTGAACCGTTGTAAATTATCTTTGAAGATTTAAAACATTTCAAAATGTTTTTTTTCTTACTTTTCCTTTCTGTCTCTTTTTTCTGTTTCTCTTAGTCCAATCTTTCTTTTTCTCTCTTTATTTCTCTTTCTGTACTTGATTTTACCCTACTACCTCTGTTTATTTCTCAATCCTTAAATCTCATTCACCAATGTCCCAGATTTCCACATGCCCTCGTTGTGCTGTTGTCAGCTAGCACTTTCCATGCAAAAATGTTTTGAACTGAAGACTGCAGGAAAATGTCTAACTAACCAGGCACACCATAAGATGCCCTGCTCCAGCACATTCTGGACCAATATATCTTTTGTGATATTTAAGCAGAAAATTGGGGGGAAAATTATAAATTATGAAAGAACTGAAATCCTTAAGTCTTTGGGCTGGATTTTCCACTGAAGATCGTTGGGCTATCGCCGATCTATCGCCCCAAGAGGCTAGCTATCACCCATTTACATATGGTAGTACATCTATGTGGAATTCAATGCCCCAGAGAGCTGTGGAGGCTTGATCAGTCGGAGATAGACAGAATGATAAGGGAGTGAAGGTTTATGGGGAGATGACCTGCTCCTGTTCCTATTTCTTATGTTCTTATCCTGAGAGTAGCACAGAGGCTGCATGCATAACATGACATCATTCGTATATTATAATTAAATGACGTTACATTACTTTAACACTGCTTTACACATTACTCACGTGATGCAAGGGAGGGTTCTGCAACACCACAGGTGGTGACTGAGCGACTGTGCCGCCGCATGTCTCTCAAGGTCAGTGAGCTGCTGCAGCTGAGCAGGACCTCCTCCGGAGCACCTCTGCTCAGATCTGTTGTTAGATATCTTCCTCTGCAAACGTGACAAGAGCATGGCATAAGCTAATTGACTAGGTACTATCATGGAAAGACAACAGTTTCCAATGTTATATGCTAATAGGGTTTGTATCCACAATTGATACATGGTTATAACAAAGATCGTGTTTAGGATCTAATGCTTGACACAAACATCTCTCTCGACTACAATTTCCATTGAAGGGCCCCTGGGGGTGGTGGGAATCAGGACAGCTGGTGAGCTCGGCAATGACAGGAGCTAATGTCCCAAAGCAGACAGTGAGCCAGGGCAGCTCTCCCTCAGTCCAGGCTGGGTCACTGTGTAAGTGACAGCAGCCGGAGAGACTGACAGTGTGGGTAAAGGTGACCAGACCCCTCAGTGCTCAGCCATGCCCCATCCACCAACATAACCCAAAAGGAGACTGTGCCAAAATTAGACTTAAAAAGGGTGCAGGCTACGAGCCTGTCCAGATCTTAGTAGGGATTATATGCAAGAATAACCAGCTTAATTTAAATCCTGGAGATTTAAATATTATGTGGATCATTACAATCTAAAACCTATTTCATACTTACTCTTGCCGAAGCAACCAGGCTGTTCCAGTGCTTGTGGCACTGGTCGGACCCCCTCGCCTCATGGGACTCCGACAACACCACATCGGTGATCTGTAGGCCCGGGGTGGTGGTTTCCCATGCCCACCCTGGGTTAATTGAGCCCACCGGGAATGCACCTCCTGGACGAGGGCCTCGTTTGCCTTATTGGAAAAGGGCTTTGCCCTCTTTTTCCCCCCCTTCCACATCATGCACACTATTATCCGAAGAAGACATTTTTGTGACAGTTTCTCTTTATCTCTCTCTCTCCCCCTCCCTTTGCCTTCTGCGCCTGCATGGATGACGCAAGAGACCATCAGCGGCAGGTTGGGGCCATAAAAGGAGCGGCGAACAGTGGCCCTTGGACAGCGTGGTGGCACGCCACTTCAAGTTACAGCACGAGCTGGTGCAGGACTGCAATGGCAGTGAAGAGGGACGTCATCAAGGCCCAGGTCGGTGATTGGAGCGTGGGCAGGTACAGCAGGAGTGGCGAGAGAATGTAGAGGGATGAGATCGGGACCCGGGAGAGGCATGAATTCAGGGCCAGAAGAGGCGAGGGCCCAGGGGCAGCATGGGCGGGCCCACACTGCGATGTGTGTGCAAACTATGCCCATGTAGCAGAGCAGGTCACCAGTCGTCTTAGGTGATCCTTGCCAATGGACCAAGACCTAGCTCTGACAAGCTCATGTGGTGGCTGGTGTGGTGTCCCTGCACCTTACTACAAACTCACACGAGACATGTACCGCAGACACAGTCACTACGTGACCGTAACCTTTATTCCCAGGACCAAGGATTGCTGACCCTGGGTGGGACCTCCCCTTTTATATCTGGAAACCCAGGTGAGGAGTGTCTCCCACAAGTTCACCCCCTGTGGTCAGGGTGTGCATTTCTAGGGTATAAGTACAGTGTACAGGAGTTGGGTGAAGGTTAGAGTTACATGAAGGTTACCGTTGCATGATGGTTACATACATGACATCACCTCCCCCCTTACGTCTTTTTGTGTCAAAGGTTTAGTCTTTCAGGTGGTCGGCGCTCTCTCGTGGAGCGCCGCAGTTGTGGCTCTGGTGGCTAAGCCTTGGCACGCGTCTCTGTCACCTGAGGTGATTCCGGCCTGTCCGGGCTGGCCGCAGGGACTGTGCATGCTGTGGATTGTCCTCATTGCTCGTTCACTGGCAGTGGTGTGGGTGACATCTCATGCTCTTCTTCAGGTTCCTCTGTGTGCTGAACCTTTTCTTTACTTGGTCCAAGTGTTTGCAGCATATCTGCCCATTGTTTAGTCTGACCACTATGACCCTATTCTCTTCTTTGCCAATTACAGTGCCCTCAAGCCACTTGGGTTCCAAAGCATGGTTAAGAACAAATACCGGGTCATCCATTTCTATACACCTCCCCCTTGAGCCTCGATCATGGAACTCAGTTTGGGACTGGTGCTTGCCCTCAACAATGTCTGCCAGGGCTGGGTGAATGAGGGACAGCCGCGTTTTAAGCGTGCGTTTCATGAGGAGCTCCGCTGGCGGGACTCCCGTGAGCGAGTGCAGGCAGGACCTGTAGGCCAGCAGGAGGCGCGATAGGAGGCACTGAAGGGAGGGTCCTTGGATGCGTAGCATACCCTGTTTTATGACTTGGGCTGCACGTTCCGCCTGGCCATTTGAAGCCGGCTTGAATGGCGCTGTCCGGACGTGTTTAATACCATTGCCCGACATAAACTCCTGGAATTCATGGCTGGTGAAACACGGGCCACTGTCGCTGACCAGGATGTCCGGCAAGCCGTGGGTCACGAAAACCGTACGCAGACTCTCCACGGTGATGGATGTCATGCACGAGTTTAATATGATGCACTCCATCCATTTCGAGTATGCATCGACAACGATCAGGAACATTTTCCCCATGAACGGGTCCGCATAGTCTACGTGAATACGTGACCATAGCCTGGTGGGCCAAGGCCACGAGCTGAGTGGGGCATCCCTGGGGGCATTGCCCAGCTGGGCACACGTCGTGCACCTGCAAACCCAGTGTTCCAGGTCTGAGTCAATCCCCAGCCACCATACATGTAACCGGGCAATGGCCTTCATTAACACGATGCCAAGGTGCTCGCTGTGGAGTTTCCTGATGAACACTTCCCTTCCTTTCTGGGGCATGACTACCCGGCTGCCCCATAGCAGGCAGTCGGCTTGGATGGAGAGCTCATCCATCCGTCTCTGAAATGGTCTGACCTCCTCGGGGCACGCCCTGTGTGCAGATGCCCAATTCCCAGTCAGAACACATTTCTTTATCATGGATAGGAGGGGGTCTCTGTTGGTCCAGAGTTTGATCTGGCGGGCTGTGATGGGGGAGCCTGCGGTGTCAAAAGCCTCAACGGCCATGACCATCTCAGCGCTTTGCTCTGACGCCCCCTCAGTGGTGGCCAGTGGGAGCCTGCTGAGCACGTCAGCGCAATTTTCGGTGCCTGGCTGGTGCCGTATGGTGTAGTCATACGCAGCCAGCGTGAGGGCCCACCGCTGTATGCGAGCTGACGCATTGGTATTGACAGCCTTGCTGTCGGACAACAGGGATGTTAACGGCTTGTGGTCCGTTTCTAGCTCGAACTGTCTACCGGAAACATACTGGTACATCTTTTTCACACCATAAACACAAGCGAGTGCTTCCTTTTCGACCATGCCGTATCCACGCTCTGCCTGGGAGAGTGACCTGGAGGCATAAGCCACCGGTTGGAGTCGGTCATCATCATTACCCTGCTGCAACACACACCCAACCCCGTAGGATGATGCATTGCACGTTAAAACCAGTTTTTTTACAGGGGTCACACAAAGTCAACAGTTTGTTAGAACACAGCAGGTTCCTCGTCTTATTGAAAGCCCGTTCTTGACAGTCCCCCCAAGGCCATTCACAACCTTTACGCAGGAGCATGTGTAACGGCTCCAACAATGTGCTTAAGTTCGGCAGAAAGTTCCCGAAATAGTTCGAAAGTCCCAGGAATGATCGCAACTCCGACGTGTTGCCGGGCCTGGGCGCCCGGCGGATCGCCTCAGTATTTGATTCAGTGGGCCGGATCCCGTCTGCGGCAACCCTCCTGCCCAGGAACTCGACCTCTGGGGCCAAAAACACACACTTGGCCTTTTTCAGCCGCTAGCCTACCCGGTCCAGTCGGCGTAGCACCTCCTCCAGGTTGTGGAGGTGTTCCTCAGTGTCTCGACCCATTATAAGGATGTCATCTTGGAATACGATTGTTCCAGGAATGGATTTGAGCAAGCTTTCCATGTTTTGCTGAAAGATAGCTGCCGCCGAACGAATGCCAAACGGGCACCTGTTGTCGATAAATAATCCCTTGTGCATCGTGATGGTGGTCAGAAGCTTGGATTCTTCAGCCAGCTCCTGAGTCATGTAGGCCGAAGTGAGATCCAGCTTCATGAACAACTTACCACCTGCCAGCGTGGCAAAAAGGTCCTCCGCTCTCGGGAGCGGTTATTGGTCTTGCAGCGATACTCAGTTGATGGTGGCTTTGTCGTCGCCACAAATCCTGACCGAGCCATCTGCTTTAAGGACAGGAACAATGGGACTTGCCCAGTCGCTGAATTCAACAGCCGAAATTATGCCCTCTCTGAGCAGCCTGTCCAATTCACTTTCAATTTTCTCACTCATCATATACGGCACCGCTCTGGCTTTGTGGTGCACTGGTCTGGCGTCCGGAGTGATGCGTATCACTACTTTGGTGCCCTTGAATGTTCCGACACCTGGTTGAAACAGTGACCCAAATTTTTGTAGGACCTGTGAGCATGAACTTCGCTCCACAGATGAAATGGCGTGCACATCATGACATTTCCAATTAATCTCGGCAAGCCAACTCCTCCTCAAGAGCGCGGGGCCATTTCCCGGGACAATCCAGAGTGGCAGCCGATTCTGTGATCCATTATGTGTTACCACCAAGTTTGCACTGCCTAGCGCTGGGATGATCTCTTTGGTGTACGTCCGTAGCTGCATGTCAATGCGTTCCAGTCTGGGCCTGCTAGCTCTGTGTGGTCATAGTCTCTCAAATTGTTCAGCACTCATAAGTGACTGGCTATCTCCCATATCCAGCTCCATGCGATGCCATTCAATAAAACTTTCATCATCATGGGTGGCGTTTTAGTGTATGAGCTGTGAACATCAGCCACATGAACCTGCTGAACTTCAGCATCCATGACTTTTCCCCAGGCAACATCCTGCATTGCAGACCCCTCATCTGGTTCCTCTGTCTCGCAGATTAGCCTCGCTACAGCCTTTTTGCACATCCTGGCCAAGTTTCCACTGACATTACAAATCCTACAGGTATATTGCTGAAACCTGCAGCTTTTCACAGTATGTCTACCCCTGCACCTCCAGCATGAACTGAGATTGTTGTTAACAAAAGGACTGTTACCAGGCATTCCTCTCTGATTGCCCATTTGGTTGTTTCTAGGCACTCTGATGGTGGGTGTTAATGGTCCCATCGCGGGACGCATTGTTCCTCATGATGGCGTCAATTGCCGATCCCCTTTCCATTGTCCCTGTTGCGGGCCCACCCTAGAGCCTGTTGCTGCCTGGGCGGTTTCGAAATGCCCTTGCCTGCCTTTGGGGTCCTGAGCCGCGTTCACCATGTTAACTCCCTGGTCCATCGCCATGTTGGGACCAGGGCTGCGCGCATAAATTAGCTTGGTCTCCTCTTCCCCTGCCATAAAGGTCTGAGCTATCAACGCCGCCCCTTCTAAAGTCAAGTCCTTGGTCTCTATGAGCTTCCTGAAAATCCCAGCATGATTAACGCCCTCAATGAAGAAATCCCTTAACATCTCCTCCCTGCAGGCATCTGTGAACTTAGAGACCGGCCAAGTGCCGCAAGTCCGCAACGAAGTCCGAGATGTTTTGTCCCTCCCGACGCCGGTGTGTGTAGAACCGGTGCCGGGCAATGTGTACGCTACTCGCCGGCTTGAGATGCTCACTGATCAGCTGGATGAGCTCTTCATAGGACTTGTCCGCTGGCTTTTGGGGTGTGAGCAGGTCTTTCATCAGCACATACGTCTGTGGACCACAGCTGGTCAGTAGATGCACCCTCCACTTGACAGCCGCTGCTGCTCCCAGCCAGTCTTTCGTGACAAAGCTCTGCTGGAGTCTCTCCATGAAGTCGTCCCAGTCCTCACCCACACAGTAATGTTCCTCTGTGCTACCGGTGGCCATCCTCATGGTTCAGTGATTCCCATTTCTCGTCGCCAAATGTGGTGTCCCTGCACCTTACTACAAGCTCACATGAGGCATGTACTGCAGAAACAGTCACTATGTGACCTGAACCTTTATTCCCAGGACCAAGGAGAGCTGACCCTGGGTGGGACCTCCTCTTTTATACCTGAAACCCAGGTGAGGAGTGTCTTCCACAAGTTCACCCCCTGTGGTCAGGGTGTGCATTTCTAGGGTATAAGTACAGTGGAGTTGCATGAAGGTTACAGTTACATGAAGATTACCGTTGCATGATGGTTACATACATGACAGCTGGTGTGCAACAAGTTAAAAAAAATCCATGCACAAGCATTTTCCACCCTTCAAGATGTCGTTCGGGATCTGGAATATTAGGTCCATCATTGAAATACCTGTGAACTCATCCCTTTTTGACGTGGAAGCAAGTCATCCTCGTTTCAAGGGACTGCCTAAGATGATGATGGATGACCCCTGACCTCCCGAATTGTGGGAAAACTTGCTTGCAATAAAAAAACGCATGCGCAGAAGGCCGCTGGAACTCCGGGTTTCGGAGCTTGAGCAGTGGCTGGCATCACTGCAGTGCATCCGCAAGGCTGAGAGCTTTGTAGCTAGCACGTTTGAGGAGATGGTCACCCCACAGCTGAAGTAAAAAGTGCCTGAGGAGGTAACAAAATGCTGATATTAGTCAGCAAAATATGATACATTGACAGGGCTGTCATATTTGTACATATACACATCATTTCATTTCCGTTGAGGACAGGGATGTAGAGCCAGCAATACAAGTGGCCTGGTTGCCCATACATGGTGCTAAGTAGCTACTAATTTAAGAAACAATTACAGCTGTGAAGAGAGGTGATGAGGCAGAAATTGCCCCACATCAAAAACGCAGCGCACTTACCCTGTTTCGACTGTTTTCTCCACCGTGGTAGATATGGAGGTCTCTTGCGCGAAATTCCGCTCTTTGGCTTTTTTTTTCGAATGGCCTAGAAGTCAATCATAATGGAGGTGTAGGTGCGGCAGTGAATGGAAGTTCAGTAAGTAGAGGGGCGGAAATGGGGGTCAAGCGGAGTATCCGCTGCTGTCACTCATCAGCGTAGTGCTGTTGACTTCATCACGCTGACGCATCACCACATCTCTCCCTTTCACTTAAAGCCTCTGCGATTCCTTAAGTTAGGTCCACGAGGCCACCAGGGAGAGTTTCGGCCAGGCCAGCAGCTTGGCACCCAAGAGGGGGTGTCAGGCTGCCTCTTGGTGGCCCAGCCATACCCGGGGGCATAATTGTCGACCCAACATGGCAGTAGGCCGACAAAAAAAATAAGATGGCAGCCATGGCAGTAGCTCCTCCCCTTTAAAGGCAGCTGCACCGCCATTTTAGAAGCACTCCAAACACAGTGCATCGACAGAAAAAGCTGTCGGTGGCACCGAGTGGCGGTAGCAAGATTTTCTTGGTGGAATTTCACGTTCGGGGGTGGCACATCGGTGGTGCGTGCTCTGATGATGCACTTAGGATGGAACCGCAGCAGCGGAATTTTCAAAATGGTGGTCATGCGACTAAAAATCGGCGGCCATTCCACACTGCAGCATGGCCGCCGATTTCCAGCGGTAACAGGCCTTAAGGGAAGGGGCAATTTTGGCCCTAATATGTTAGAAGGATCATCAAATGAGGCCATATAGGAATTGAAGAACAAAAAAGGGGCAATCCCTGGGAGTGTACTATAGACCCCCAAACAGTCAGAGGGAGATAGAAGATCAAATATGTAGGCACATTTCAGAGACGTGCAAAAACAATAGTGTAGTAATAGCAGGGGATTTCAACAATCCTAATATTAACTGGGATAGAATTAGTGTGAAAGGTATAGATGGAGCAGAATTCTTAAAATGCATTCAGGAGAACTTTTCTAGCCAGTATGTAGCAAACCCAACAAGAGAGGGGACGGTTCTGGACTTAGTTTTAGGGAATGAAGCTGGGCAGGTGGAAGGGCTATCAGAGGGAGAGCATTTTAGTGTTTGTCATCATAATTCAGTTAGATTTAGGGTAGTTATGGAAAAGGACAAAGATAGACCAGGAATAAAAATTCTCAATTGCGGAAAAGCCAATTTTACTAAGCTGAGATGGGATTTGGCCATAGTGGACTGAAAGCAGCTACTTAAAGGTAAATCCGTGTCAGAGCAGTGGAAGGCATTCAAGGAGGAGATCCTGAGGGTTCAGGGCAAGTATGTTCTCTTAAAGAAAAAGGGTGGGATTAACAAATCTAGAGCCCCCTGGAAGCCAAAGGACATACAGGGTGGGATAAAGAAAAAAAAGAGAGGCTTATGACAGATACCGAGGGCTCAATACTGCAGAAACTCTGGAGGAGAATGGAAACTGCAGGGGTGAAATTAAAAAGGAAATTAGGAAAGCCAAGAGAGGGCATGAAAAAATATTGGCAAGTAAAATCAAGCAAAATCCAAAGATGTTATATAAATACATTAAGAGCAAGAGCATAACAAAAGAAAGAGTGGAGCCTATTAGAGACCACAAAGGTACCCTGTGTTTGGAGGTGAAAGACGTGGGTGTTATGTATGGAGAAAGAGTCAGACTGAATACTGTTAGCTCAAAGTAAAGTGTGACCTTAGTCTTTTATTGCAGGTCTCCAGAGTGCCTCTCCAACCTGTGAAGCCTCCTTAAATACCTGTGCTCCCAAGGGATTATGGGATCCCTTGGGACGCCAGGGGATTTTCCCTCTGGTGGCTGTACAGAGTAAATACAAGTCCACATATAAAACAACACTCCCCCGCCCCGCCCCTCCCATCCCATCCAAAAGTCAATAGTGCAACTATTAACAATGTGAGTCGATCTGGGGCCCTTCTTGCCCTGGTTTATCATCTCGGTGTGAAAGCTGGTGTTGTTGAATAATTTGTCGGGCCCTCACTGGGCTGCTGTGCAGCTGGCCTTGCTGGGCTGCCTGGTGTGTTGGGCCCTGCAGGGCTGCTGTGAATGATGGGTTCTGCTTCGTGGTCAACCGTGGTGCCGGTTGCCATTGGTGTGTAAGTTGGGGGATCAAAAAAGGTAGGGTCCAAGGTGGATTGCTCAGGATAGTCCATGAATCTGAGTTTTATCTGGTCCAACTGTTTCCGGTGAATGAGTCCATTTGAAAGTTTGACGCGAAACACCCTCCTTCCCTCGTTGGCCATGACAGTGCCGGGAAGCCACTTGGGACCTTGTCCATAATTTAATACAAGTACAGGATCATTGGTTTCAATCTCGTGTGACACATTTGTGCTATCATGGTATGCACTTTGTTGAAGCCGCCTGTTCTCTGCCTGTTCATGTCGATCAGGGTGAACTAACGAGAGCCTTGTCTTAAGTGTTCTTTTCATGAGTAGTTCAGCAGGTGGGATTCTAGTGAGTGAGAGGGGTCTCATACGATAGCTAAGCAGGACTCGGGATAGGCGAGTCTGCAGTGAGCCTTCAGTTACCCTCTTCAAGCCTTGCTTGATGGTTTGCACTGCTCTTTCTGCCTGACCATTGGACGCTGGTTTAAACTGGGCAGATGTGACATGTTTGATCCTGTTACGGGTCATGAATTCTTTGAATTCAGCACTGGTAAAACATGGCCCGTTGTCGCTCACCAGGACATCGGGTAAGCCGTGTGTGGCAAACATGGCCCGCAGGCTTTCATGCTAGCCGACATTATCTCACATTCAATCCACTTGGAGTATGCGTCAACAACTACAAGGAACATTTTACCCAAGAAAGGGCCTGCATATTCGACGTGTACCCTAGACCACAGTTTGGAGGGCCAAGACCATAAACTTAGCGGCGCCTCCCTGGGTACATTGCTTAACTGCGAGCATGTATTACATCTGTGAACACAGGACTTGAAGTGCGCATCGATACTGGGTCACCACGCGTGAGATCTGGCTATCGCTTTCATCATTACGATGCCAGGGTGGGTACTGTGGAGGTTATTGATGAAGATGTCTCTGCCCTTCTTGGGGACCACTACTCGATTGCCCTACAGAAGGCAGTCTGTCTGTATAGACATTTCATCTTTGCGTCGCTGGAACGGCTTTATCTCTTCCTGCATTTCCATTGGGACACTGGACCAACTCCCATGAAGCACACAGCTTTTGACGAGATAATAAGGGGTCCTGGCTTGTCCAGGTTTTGATCTGCCGGGCAGTGACGGGTGATTGCTCACTCACAAATTCTTCCATAACCATGGCTAGATCTGCCGGCTGTGCCATTTCCACCCCCGTGGTGGGCAATGGCAGCCTACTGAGAGCATCGGCGCAGTTTTCTGTGTCTGGCCTGTGGCGGATGGCGTAGTTGTATGCGGACAACGTGAGCGCCCATCTCTGCATGCGGGCCAATGTGTTGGTATTTATCCCTTTACTCTCAGAAAACAGGGATATAAGTGGCTTATGTTCGATTTCAAATTCGAATTTTAGCCCAAACAGGGCTAAATTGATGCATTTTCTTTACCCCATAGACACATGTTAACGCTTCTTTTTCAATCATGCTGTAGGCTCTCTCAGCCTTAGACAGACTCCTGGATGCATAAGCAACCGGTTACAGTTTCCCGAAATCATTAGCTTGTTGCTATACACATCCGACGCCATATGACGACGCATCACATGCTAGTACCAAACGCTTACATGGATCATAAAACACAAGCAATTTGTTTTAGCATAACAATTTTCTCGCTTTTACAAAGGCATTTTCTTAGCTTTTGCCCCAAACCCATTCATCCCCTTTTTGTTGTAAGACATGTCGTGGTTCTAGCAGTGTGCTGAGACCTGGTAAGAAGTTCCCAAAAGTAGTTCAAGAGTCCCAGAAACGACCGCAGCTCCGTCACGTTCTGTGGCCTCGGTGCATTCTCGATTGCCTCCGTCTTCGCGTTGGTGGGCCTGATGCCATCCGCTGCAATCCTCCTTCCCAAGAACTCCAATTCAGGCACCAGGAAAACGCACTTTGACTGTTTTAACCTGAGCCCAACGCGGTTGAGTCGACTAAGAACCTCCTCCAGGTTCTGCAGGTGCTCGAATGTATTCCGACCTGTGATCAAGATGTCGTTCTGGAAGACCACAGTGTGCGGGACCGACTTCAGTAAACTTTCCATGTTTCTCTGGATATCGCCGCCGCTGATCGGATTCCAAACGGGCATCTGTTATAAACAAAAAGAACATTGTGCGTGTTGATGCAGGTGAGGACCTTCAATGATTCCTCCAGTTCCTGCGTCATTTAGGCTGAAGTCAGATCCAGCTTCATGAATGTCTTTCCTCCCGCCAGCATTGCAAAGAGGTTGTCGGCCTTTAGTAGTGGGTATTGGTCCTGCAGGGAGAAACGATTGATAGTTACTTTGTGATCGCCTCAGATTCTGATGGTGCCATCTCCCTTGAGGACTGGGAAAATAGGACTGGCCCACTCGCTGAACTCGGTCGGTGAAATGAGATCCTCTCGTTGCAGCAGGTCTAGCTCGATCACTACCCTTTCTCTCATCATGTACGGTACTGCTCTCGCCTTGTGATGGATGAGTCGCCGGAATTAGGTGGATCTGTACTTTTGCTCCTTGGAATTTCCCGATGCCTGGTTAAATCATGGGGGATTTTAACCTACATATCGATTGGTCAAATCAAATCACATGGGGTAGCCTTGAGGAGGAATTCATAGAATGCATACGGGATTGTTTCTTAGAACAGTATGTTACAGAACCTACAAGAGAGCAAACTATCTTGGATCTGGTCCTGTGTAATGAGACAGGAATATTAAACGATCTCCTAGTAAAAGATCCTCTCGGAATGAGTGATCACAGTATGGTTGAATTAATACAGATTGAGGGTGAGGAAGTAGTGTCTCAAACAAGTGTACTATGCTTAAACAAAGGGGACTACAGTGGGATGAGGGCAGAGTTGGCTCAAGCAGACTGGGAACACAGACTAAATGATGGCACAATTGAGGAACAGTAGAGGACTTTTAAGGAGCTCTTTCATAGTGCTCAACAAAAATATATTCCAGTGAAAAAGAAGGGCGGTAAGAGAAGAGATAACCAGCCGTGGATAACCAAGGAAATAAAGGAGAGTATCAAATTAAAAACCAATGCGTATGAGATGGCCAAGGTTAGTGGGAAACTAGAAGATTGGGAACATTTTAAACAACAGCAAAGAATGACTAAGAAAGCAATAAAGAAAGGAAAGATAGATTACGAAAGTAAACTTGCGCAAAACATAAAAACAGATAGTAAAAGCTTTTACCGATATATAAAACGGAAAAGAGTGACTAAAGTAAATGTTGGTCCCTTAGAAGATGAGAAGGGGGATTTAATAATGGGAAATGTGGAAATGGCTGAGACCTTAAACAATTATTTTGCTTCGGTCTTCACAGTGGAAGACACAAAAACCATGCCAAAAATTGCACGGGAATGTGGGAAGGGAGGACCTTGAGACAATCACTATCACTAGGGGGGTAGTGCTGGACAGGCTAATGGGACTCAAGGTAGACAAGTCCCCTGGTCCTGATGAAATGCATCCCAGGGTATTAAAAGAGATAGCGGAAGTTATAGCAGATGCATTCGTTATAATCTACGAAAATTTTCTGGACTCTGGGGAGGTACCAGCAGATTGGAAAGCAGCTAATGTAACACCTCTGTTTAAAAAAGAGGGCAGACAAAAGGCAGGTAACTATAGGCCGGTTAGTTTAACATCTGTAGTGGGGAAAATGCTTGAAGCTATCATTAAGGAAGAAACAGCGGGACATCTAGATAGGAATAGTGCAATCAAGCAGACGCAACATGGATTCATGAAGGGGAAATCATGTGTAACTAAGTTACTGGAATTCTTTGAGGATATAACGAGCATGGTGGATAGAGGTGTACCGATGGATGTGGTGTATTTAGATTTCCAAAAGGCATTCGATAAGGTGCCACACAAAAGGTTACTGCAGAAGATAAAGGTACGCGGAGTCAGAGGAAATGTATTAGCATGGATAGAGAATTGGCTGGCTAACAGAAAGCAGAGAGTCGAGATAAATGGGTCCTTTTCGGGTTGGAAATCGGTGGTTAGTGGTGTGCCACAGGGATCGGTGCTGGGACCACAACTGTTTATAATATACATAGATGACCTGGAAGAGGAGACAGAGTGTAGTGTAACAAAATTTGCAGATGACACAAAGATTAGTGGGAAAGCGGGTTGTGTAGAGGACACAGAGAGGCTGCAAAGAGATTTAGATAGGTTAAGTTAATGGGCTAAGATTTGGCAGATGGAATACAATGTCGGAAAATGTGAGGTCATCCACCTTTGGAAAAAAAACAGTAAAAGGGAATACTATTTGAATGGGGAGAAATTACAACATGCTGCGGTGCAAAGGGACCTGGGGGTCCTTGTGCATGAATCCCAAAAAGTTAGTTTTCAGGTAATCAGGAAGGCGAATGGAATATTGGCCTTCATTGTGAGATGGATGGAGTACAAAAGCAGGGAGGTCCTGCTGCAACTGTACAGGGTATTGGTGAGACCGCACCTGAAGTACTGCGTGCAGTTTTGGTCACCTTACTTAAGGAAGGATATACTAGCTTTGGAGGGGGTACAGAGACGATTCATTAGGCTGATTCCGGAGATGAGGGGGTTATCTTATGATGATAGATTGAGTAGACTGGGTCTTTACTCGTTGGAGTTCAGAAGGATGAGGGGTGATCTTATAGAAACATTTAAAATAATGAAAGGGATAGACAAGATAGAGGCAGAGAGGTTGTTTCCACTGGTCGGGGAGACTAGAACTAGGGGGCACAGCCTCAAAATACGGGGGAGACAATTGAAAACCGAGTTGAGAAGGAATTTCTTCTCCCAGAGGGTTGTGAATCTGTGGAATTTTCTGCCCAAGGAAGCAGTTGACGTTAGCTCATTGAATGTATTCAAATCACAGATAGATAGATTTTTAACCAATAAGGGAATTAAGGGTTATGGTGAGCGGGCGGGTAAGTGGAGCTGAGTCCACGGCCAGATCAGCCATGATCTTATTGAATGGCGGAGCAGGCTCGAGGGGCTAGATGGCATACTCCTTTTTCTAATTCTTATGTTCTTATGGTTCGAACAGCGAAGGAAATTTGTTGAAGACCTAGGTACACAAAGTGTTGTCAGCGGGCGATAGCGCTCGGATGTCGTCCCAGTTCCAGCGTATCTTTCCCAGCCAGCTCCTGCCTAGCAGTGTGGGACCATCGCCCAGTACCACCCAGAGTGGTAGCTTGTGCCAATTACAGGAATCAGTTATTTCATGTAAGTTCTTAGTTCCGTGCGAACTGGAGTTAAGACTGGCCTCGAGGCCTTGTTGCACCACAACCTTTCGAAAGTCTTTTTGCCCATGATGGACTGGCTCAAGCCCTCTAGTGGCTGTACAGAGTAAACACAAGTTTACATACATAACATTGATCTCAGTAACTGATGGATGGGGATCATGTGTTAGCTCAGTCACTGGTGGTGGGGTCAGGAGTGACAGTCACGGTATAGTAGGGTCACATGTGACCTCAGTCACTGAGAGGGGGATAGCAGGTGTGATCTGTGTAACTGGGGGATGGGTTCACGTGTTGGCTCAGTCACTGGGTGGGTGGGGGGCAGGAGTGACCTCAGTCATGAGGGGAGGTGAGTTTCGGATGTGACCTCAGTCACTGCAGGAGGGGTCAGGTGCGACCTCGGTCCGGGGGGGGGGGGGGGGTTCAGTTATGATCTCAGTCACTGGGGTGGAGGAGTCAGGTGTCTGAATGTACTTTAATAGTGTGAGGACACATCCGTACTAATCATATGCACATTTGTTTTCTATTTGCAGTATATATGTGCAACTGTTAAATTTAAGCTGCAAAAAAATGTAGCCTTGGTACGCTGCGCAATGTATATTTTCTATCCTGGCTACTTTGCTGTGCTCCTATCCTGTGTGTTCCCCTGGTTTAGAAAATATGGTCACCCTAAATTAGGTATACCCACTCCTGAGGAAATCCCAAATTTCTCTGGCACGAATCCACGGAGTTCTGAGAATGTGCGCAGGCAGGGAGGATGATTATTGGAAATCTTACACAATCACATGGGAGGAGGAAGTACAGGGAAGTACAAACACTGAAACCAATTTTCAGCCAAGTTTGAGAACCTCCCAAAATGCAGCAGCGGGTCTGTTCATAGGGCAAAGGGTGGGACTGGCGGGACGGTCAATGTAATAGGAGTCACCGGAGACAAGCCGTGGGGATTGGATTGGCTGCCCGGGCGTGGGGTGAGGGACGTGCTGACGGGTGGGATACACGAACCCCGCCCACTTCGAGAGTGGCACAACTGGGATAAATGGACAGACAGGCGGAGGGAATAGAGAACCAGGTTTGCAGCATGGGCGTCAGTAACAGCCAGTGCATTAAACAAGCCGATCTAAAATTGAAATGCTGCTTGGTAGTGGTATATCGGATAGCGTTGTTCCATTTAGATGCTGCTGTTTATCATTTTGTCGTTATATGTAAAGGTGAAACTCCACGAGTTTAATACTGATTATTGTGGAGGAGGCGTGCCGCCTGGTAACAATAATTACTGCAGTGAAAATGCTGACCAGAGCTCATTGAATTAATACACAGAATATAAGAACGTGCATGTATCTGTGCCCATCACATCCTCGGGAGGCCTGCGCACGTCGCACGAATTACTTTTGAAGTGCAGTCACTGTTAATGTCGGCCATTGCAGTTATGCACAGCAAGGTTCCACAAACAGAAGATGAGATGAATTATCAGTTATGCTTTGGTGGTGTTGGTTAAGGTATAAATGTTGACCAAGATGCCAAGACTCTGGCAACCTGTTCTTGGAATAGTACCATGATATATTTTACATCCGCCTAAACAGGCAGATCGGTTTAATGACAATGTAGCACTTTCTCAGTACAGCATTGTGGTGTCAGCCGCGCGTCTGTAATGATCAATTCCTGGAGTATGAGCCCACAACTTGACTCAGATGTGAATGTTGCCACTGAGCCAGGCTGACATTTCTCCAATGATGGGTTTACGTTTGTTGCAAGAAGTCAACGTAATGTTTAAATCAGTGATAGTATAACCCTAGAGTGGCACCCCAACCCGACTGTGGAGCAGAGCAGTACCTATCATATATAATCAAAGGCTGGGGTTCCTTAGGCAAAGTTAGGGACTTCACAGGTGCTCGCAACACATCTACGGCTTGACCCATCCACCTCCACGGAGGTGTGTGGGGGACCTGACCCATCCACCTCCATGGCACGAACCTGGTATTGCAGTACTTCCAGGAACGGTGCAGTGGCTCTAGGCCTTTTGGCTAAGAGCATTGGCGCAGAGTGATCCTTGGCGTGTGCAAGGTGACCTCTGGCGTTTGTGATTTGACAAAGAATTGGAACGATTGGCTACGAATTTCAAAAAAAAATCTATGAATGAAATGTTGAAAGCGAGCCTGTCTTCATAGAGCTCTTTCCCCATCTCGCGAGACAAACAGCATTAAATCAGGTGCTGCCTGGATCCAATTGATTCTGGAGTAACTCAGCTCAGTCCGCAACCCCAATCAATCCATTTTTGTGGACAGATCGAGTACCAATCTTGCACTAACCCTTTTGTTGTGTTTTGTTTCTCGTGTTCTGAAAAGACAACATCGCATCGAAGTAAAATAAAGTGTTTAAAAGTGTTTATTATGGGTTTTAGTTAAATATACAGTTTTTATTTACAGTACGCTTGTGTTAAGCTCCAGTGTGATGGAAACGTGGCCGTTGAAACCTCAACAACACAAGAGGCTGTGCTGTTAATAGAAGTAACATTTTCCTCAAAGTACGAGTGACATTGGATGAAGTAGCACATGAAATTAAAAAAAACGGTTGAAATTGGCAATACGTTATGTGTATATAAAACATATTCTGCATAGCTGTCCGGAAACGCGATTTAATGCCGTTTCAAACCCGAGTTATTAAGAGCCAGCGGGTGGGGTTAGTCAGTCTCAGCGCTGCGCTCACACCACGCACCGCCTGTCCTCCACAGCTACATGCATTAAGCAGTTTAACGTGAGATACAGTATTCCAGAACGCTTGTTAATAAATTATGGATACTTTGCGTCTTACATAATTATTTATAAACCATGGAACTTTAATACAACTTATCAGCTATACAAACAATATAGTTCCATTCTTTAAGCAGTAAGTAAAATGCACAATAGCGTAGAGCACACAATATTGCAGTCCCTTTTGTCTTAGCCGTGGAATGCTGAGAACATGAACTTGCAGAGAGACCCCCATCTTTCGCTGCAATTCTCGTCAGCTATTTTATGGATATCAGGATGGTCAGGGTTGGTGGTAGTCAGTGGGGCAGGTACCTTGGATCGCTCCTCTGCCGGGTCTGCAGCGCCCAGCAGGCTGGAGCTGGTCATTTTCAGATGAGCTGCCTTTGGACTTTTACACAAGCCTGATTTCAGCACCGCCGATGGCTCACTGCAAAGCGCCTTTTGCTTCTTCAATATCTTGGTAATTTGCCTCCAGTAGGTTTTTGCATTCCCTGCGTACTTTGAGCAGGCTGATGGTTTCCCCGTGAACTCACACCAGTATTCTTTAAGTTCTTCTTTGCATTCCAGACGCAGGTTCCTGTCAGCGGCTTCCTCTCCTCTGAGTGTCCACTTGCACTGCGCCTTGTCCGGACTGACGAATCTTCCCTGCTTCGGGGCTGAGCCCCTACCCTTCCGTCGCCCTTTCTCTTCGGCTCCCACGTTCAGCGCAGTCTCTGGCTTCCTATTGTTGTCCCCGTCTTGCGCTCGCCCCCGGCCCTGTCTTTTGCCCTTCCTTCTCTGTTTTAGGTCGCCATTGGCATCCGCCAAGAGATACTGTGTGATGAACAGGAGCAGTAGGAGCAGGGCGACTCTCGAGAACTTCATGGCTGAAATCTGACCACCGTCGATTCTTCCCAGAAGTGGCAACTAGAAGGCGAAAAAAAAGATTGAGTTTACTAAAGTACATGTGCACTCATCGACCTTTCAGAATATGATGCACCAACTCAAAAGCTAAAATAACCAATAAATTGAACGTACCTTGGAGGCTCTGCTTTAAGATGCTCTTGAGAGAGCTGCAACCGTTAGTGGCGATAGGCTCGAATCCCTGCGATTTATATGTTTG
Organism: Pristiophorus japonicus; assembly: GCF_044704955.1. Taxonomy (NCBI): domain Eukaryota; kingdom Metazoa; phylum Chordata; class Chondrichthyes; family Pristiophoridae; genus Pristiophorus; species Pristiophorus japonicus. The sequence continues at coordinate 211,707,401 of NC_091978.1, read as the reverse complement.
GGCAAGCCTACGATGGCTAGGGCGTCACTATGAAACAATGCCGAGAATACCTGAGCTCTGCTTCACTCAGGTTTGGTGCCACACCCTGCAAGGTTCACCAAAGGTCCAGCGGCAAAGCAATGGCAACATGTTTCCATTTACAGCGACTACCTGTGTTTCAAAAGCAGTACTGTAGAAACTAAATTTAGCGACCGTCCTCAGTAATAGGGAGTACACCGAGTGACCAAGTATTGGGAGATTAATGGTTTGGAGGCTAATCCGATTATTTTAAATTGCCAACATAACAGTCACTGCACTTCAAAAGCGATTCGTTGTGTGAAGAATTTTGGTAGATTCCCGCCTCAAATGCGCTATATAAATGCAGTCATTTTACAATAGAATTTCTTCTACATCGAGGGTACTGCACGGAGGGAAATCGGGCGGGGCATATAACGGGTGGCAGGTCCGCTCCCGGCAGAACTTGAAAATGATCACCTACTTTGTCCTTCAATTCTACAATTAATTGGAGTCTCCATCCCGCAGTATAACAGGAATCGAGGTTTACAGCATTACATATAATTCAGAGGATCGGCAGTTTTAAATCAAGGTTAGGGTAAACAGAACAGTTTTAATTTGGAATTCGAGTTAACTGGAGGCAAACCTTAATTTCCGATCAGAGTTAGTAGGAAGTGTAGCCTGGATTCAGACTAATAATCGAAAACTTCGATATAGGAATAGGATTAATGGAAGTATCTCAGGAGTGAGGTTAGCAACAAGAACAGTGAATTTGGATTAGGATTGGGAACGGAACGTTTTACTATGATAAATACTATCTTATATCCTTTTGGTTGCAGTTAAAACGGTACTGGTGATTTCTTGCGCCGCGACTAGCTCGCTTGTAACACACTATTATGTGATGTTTATTGCATTTAAAATTTATTCGAGTGAGAAGAGATGGACACGGAGTGGTATTAGAGACGATTGATGCAACAAATTGTAATGGACACCATTATAAACAGTCCAGAATGTCTGGGAGTGTTTACAAGTTCAATGCTGTAAGTTTCTGGAGCAGTGACTGCTTTGCTCTGCACATTTGTATCTCGGTCCTCTTGTAAAATTCAACTTCATTCGATTACAGGCATGCCAAACCTCAGCTGGAATGGGAACTTTAAAAAAAGATAAACGACATACTTTATAGTTGTAGAAACGCGTTTTTCAGTCTCGGTGCTTCGCATTGGGACTTGTTTTTTTCCGCTTAAAGAATGCGAGAAGCCAAAGCCTAGGGGTTGCGCTGGTTGCGAAGTTTCCTGTGGTTCACAGCAAGCAGCGAGGACTTTAAAACAAAAACACACAATGGAAACGTGAGGACACCAAAAGCAGTTTAACACGATTGTCAAATTTACATAAATGCAAAAAATGGAGATAGCCTTGAATTCTGCGACCGACCAAATACACACGATTGAGTCCAAAGACATGCCATAATTCTAACCACCGTCAACAGGGTTTCTGCCTGTCAAAGTTAAAATGTCACATGCTCAATCTTTCTGGGCATCAATAGGATCAAACAGAAGTTTAAATCCGAATTCCATTTTGTTTATTCCCCCTCAGTCTCTGCACTAAACGACCCCTCAGCCTAGGTGATTTAATCTGCAGCTCAGCTCCTCTTCTGAATTCACTCCCTTTCAGTCCATCCTAAACATCTCCATTTAAATTCTCCGACCCGTATTCACAGCCATCCTCTCCATCTTGCCACATGGGGGGGGGGGGGGGGGGGAGCTAGCAAGCGGTCGGGAAATCCAGGAGAACAGGTTTCCCGCAGGCCCTGCCGAATTTAACGGCAAGGCCTGATTAACATATCAAAGCTCTGTATCCCACCCGCAGCCAGATGGAGAGGCTGTTCGGCTGCGGGTGGGTAGGCCTATTGCACTAGGCCGCAAAGAGGAGGGATAGAAAATAGGTGCAGGAGTAGGCCATTCGGCCCTTCATGTTGTTGTACGTGGCGCAGGTCTGGCCCATCTCACGCTCCTGTGCTGCGGCAGTCACCCGGGCCGTCTTCCACTTTGGAGGTCCAAAATGGACCTTGTCCGCAGAGACACGATGTACAAATCTCTGGACAGTGGAGGAAAGGATGTTCCGAACGTGACCCTCATCCTGATGGCCATCTTTGTGTGCGGCTGCATCAAGCTGTGCACCGACTCCCGGTACGCAAGTGTCACTACGTGCTGAGGTTCTACCTGTCCCCGGTGTTGCGAAGGATGGGTCTGGCCACGCTGCCGCGAAACACCCCCACCAGTTGCACCATGCCTGTCCACCTGTCCTTCGTGGAAAAGTTTTTCAGAAAAAACCTCTTTGACCACAAGGCCATAAAGCAGTGGTTGGCACGTAAGGTCCTGGATGCCCTATGAAAGAAGGAGAGGGTGGACCCTGTCGGGTGGTTCTCCGAGCAGACTGTCGAACTTGTCTGGCAGAACATCTCATCGCCAGAGCTTTCACACAAGCACCAAGATGTAGCTTGGTTGGCGGTGAGGAGGGCCCTACCTGTCAGATCCTTCATGCACAGCCGGGGCTTCAGAGACACGGCACTCTGCCCCCGAGTTGGCTGTGGTGCGGATGAGACTGTCATCCATCTCCTTTGGGATTGCCCCTTTGCAGGGCAGGTCTGGATGGAGATGCAGTGGTTGCTGTCGAGGTTCATCCCAAGCAGCTCTGTAACACAGGACTCTGTGCTCTACGGGCTGTTCCCAGGGACACACACCGAGACAGACATCATCTGCTGCTGGAAGGCCATCAACTCGGTGAAAGATGCACTTTGATCTTGCCGAAAGTTGCTGGTCTTCCAGAGCAAGGAGATGTCCACGTCTGCGTGTTGCAGACTGGTGCAACCCAAGATCCAGGAGTACGTGCTGAGGGACGCACTAAAAATTGGTGCAGTCGCCGCAAAGGCACGGTGGGGAAGAGCCACAGTTTAAAGCTCTTCCGCCTCGATAAACCCAGGAACTGTAATCAGTATAAAACTCCCCTCAGGCTGTACTTGTAAACTTTTTATATACATAGAGCACCATGATCTGAAAAAACCTATGTAGTGCCATGTATAATGCAAGTTCTGTTTAGTAATGTATGTTGGAAAGAAATGTAACTGTATCCTCACCCATTCCGTGTACCTCATAGTGCCACATGTAATGTAATTTGATGACTGTATTACAATGTATCCTGGATTGTGCTAAAATGTACCTCGAAATGTAAAGCAAGGAAATGAATTGAACGGAACTGCCGTCAGCATCCAAATGTATTGTATGGAATTGCTGACCGCATCCAAATGTACTGAACTGTCTTCCAATGTATTGTGCACATTTTTTATATGAATAAAGTATATTTTGAAATTTTTTTAAAAATCGTCCCTTCGAGCCTGCACCACCATTCAATAAGATCATGGCTGATCATTCCCTCAGTACCCCTTTCCTGCTTTTTCCCCATACCCCTTGATCCCTTTAGCCATAAGGGCCATATCTAACTTGAATATCCAATGAACTAGCATCGATAACTCTCTGGAATGGGTGTGCTCGGGAGCTGGAGGGGCCAGAGGAGGGAGTCCAGGAAGGCGATCGGGGGTCGGAAGCCTCGCGGCGGGGAGGGATCGTAGACCTCAGCCGGGAGTGGGGGAAAATCGGAGACATCGGGGGGTCCGATCACAGGTTGGATGAATCAGTGATGCTGGATCCGGCAGGTAAACTCCTGGATTCAGTAGTCTTCACCTTACTTTAGCTGGTGGGTTCACCATGGCCTGAGAAACCCGACCAGTCAGAGTTAAATTTGTAATGGTGGATCGCCATGAGGCACTCCAGCCTCATTATAATATTTAAAGAGCTGCCCCGCCTCCTGGGAGCAGGTTTGGCTGCCCGTCCCCGTTAAAACCGGAAGTGGGCGGGTTGGAGTTGGGATTCAATTTTTTAATACTTTATAATCTCCCACCCATTTTGGGGGGTTAAATTTCCCCCCATGGTCTCCAACACGAACAAGGCTATCTCTAGTCATTGCCTCATATCCCTCATGAAACACATCCCTTCCAACCCCACTTCTTTCTCCGTCTGCTCCTGGAAATCACTCTCCTGTAAGTCGCATAGAGCTGCACTTTCAAACTCTCCTAACTGCCTCGCTTTTGGCCTTCCATTTACCTCTGCAGCTGTCGATTTGTACCTTCATTCCCTTACCTCCACCTTTGATGCCCTCGTCCCCACCAAAATCTTCACGGTCTCCCATTAGGTTATTCACCTGGTATGGAACCTACCCTTGTTCTCTTAAGTCCAAAGGTTGCAGACTTGAGCATATCTGGCACACAATTGGTTTAACTATCGTCCAGATCTGGCTGGACCAGATCAAGATTTACCGAGGCTCACACTTCTATTCCAAACCACCCACTACTCTGGTGAGAAAAGATAACCCCAGAGCTGCTTTTCTCCACTACCAACCATCTGCTTAAACCCTTCTTCCTTACCACTTCCAACCTCACCTGAACAAGTGCAAGGACCTCATGGACCTTTCAGAGACAATTCGGCTGCCTCTGTGGCTTAGCCCCTTCTCTTTGCCCAACAAACCAAGCCAACCCCAGCACCTGCCCTAGTCCTGAATCACTGTCTTTCTCCAATTTCTCTCCTAACTTAGCCCATCCATTCCTTGTCTAAGATCATCTCATCCATAATATTCACCTGCTCCCAAAAACCCATTCCCACTAAACAAAACTGGCCACCCAACTTGGCTTCCTGGCCCCCATGTTAACTGATATTGTAAGTGGTTGCCATTCCTCAGGCATTGACCTCTTTTTAAAATTGCCAACTTGAGTCCAACTTTTAAAAAGCACCTTCATTTCCTCCTTGCAAACTACAGTCTAATCTCCAACTTCCCTTTTCTCTCCAAAGTTATGGCATGTGCCTTTATCTCCCATATCCACACCTATCTCTCGCTATTACCTGTTTGAATCTCTCCAATCAGGTTTCCATCCTTGCAATAGCACTAAAGCAGCTCTATCCAAAGTCACAAACAACATTCTCTGCATCTATGACTGTGGTGCACTATCTTTCCTTGCCCTCTCTGCAGCCTTTGACATAAGTGACCACACCATTCTCCTCCAATACCTCTTCTCTACTGTCCAGTTTGATGGGACTACCCTCTCTTGGCTCCATTTTTAACTATTCAATTGTAGCCAGAGCATCTCCCCAACAATGGCTTCTCTTCTTCCCCATGCACTGTCACCTTGGGCGATCCATCATTGTACCCCTCCTCATCCATCACCTGCCATTGATGACATCATTCACAGACATGGAGTCAGCTTCCACATTAAACAATGACAACACCCAGCTCCACATCCCCGATCTCTCTCAAGTCTTCCACTGCCTCAATGCTGTTCAATCTTGGATGAGCTTCAATTTCCTCCTGATAAACATTGGGAAGACTGAAGTCCTAGCCTTTAGCCATCCATTCCTTCTCCCTGACCATTGTCTCAGGCTAAGCCAAACTGTTTACATCAGTGTCCTATTCAACCTGAGCTTCAAACCGCCTATCCTCTCCTTCACAAACACGACCTACTTTCATCTCCTTAACACCATTCACCCCTACCTCAGCCCATCTACCACCGAAACCCTCATCCATGCCTGTGTCACCCCGAGACATCCATTATTGCAATGCTCACCTGACCGACCTACCATCGTTCGCCCTCATAAACTTTAACGCATCCAAAACTCTGCTACCCATATCTTAGTCTGCACCAAGTCTCATATGCCCATTACTCTATCTTTGCTGACCTACATTGGCTCCTCATACCTAAAATTTTTAATTCTCATCCTTTGTTTAAATCCATTCATGGCCTCATCCCTCCCTATCTGTGACCTCCTCCCCAAACTTTCCAATCAGTCACCAACTTTGACCTTTTGTGTTTCTACCTTCCTTCACCCCACCACTGTCAGTTGTACCTTTGGCCACCTTGACCCAAGCTCAAGAATTCCCTTCCTAAACTCCTCCCTCATTCCTCCTTAAAACCCACCTCCCACTTTTCTCAGTAAAGGTGAGTAAAATCAGAAATCACGTGTGTTGTGTATACATGCCTGTTTACTGTGTGATGTCTGTAACACTGTTATGCCACATTGAATGTACCCTTATACTATACACACCTTACCGGTACATCAGAGGGTGCTGCTACTGGAGACCTAGGGGTTGCCTGCACACGGCAGGTAACCCAGTATAAAAGGGAACTCACAGCTTGTTGTCGTCACTCAGGAGCTGCAAATAAAGGACTACAGGTCTGCACAGTTTAAGTATCATACCCTGCCTCATGGAGTCATTACTAAAGGTGCCTACATACACTACAACTAGCGACGGGAATATGAGGTGACGAACTACACGCTCAGCATGTCGAATCTCAGCAACTTTCAGCAATTTACCGATGGGGAAGATTGGGACGATTTTGTAGAAAGATTGGAACACTTAAGGAGACTGGTTGCACCGTGCGACTTTGGCGACCACCTAAATGAAGCACTAAGGGATTCTAAACCGACGAGAGCAGTGCACTGCATTGATACTTCTAAGGGCAGAAACACTGCCCCGAGTCCCGCAACCCTGAGTCCGCCACATGGGGCAAACCGGCTAACCCCGTGCTGACGCTGTGGAGGAAATCACAGGGCCCACCAGTGCCGCCACAAAGACTATGCACGCAAAGAGAAAAGGCACCTTCAAAGGATGTGCAGAAAAAGTTTTACTCGCTGCGTCTCTGATGAGTTGGCTGATCACTGGGGCTCCGACACAGAGGAAGGTGAAGTTGCTCAACCCCTAGAAGAAAAGTATGGAACTCATACCTGCTCCAGCGAAAGTTCCCCGTGGACGATGAAAGTAGACGTCGTCGGGGTATCAGTTTCTATGGAGAGCGACACAGGGGCGAGCCAGTCTGTGATGAGCCAAGCGACCTTTGAAGAACTTTGGATGAATCCCGCCAATCAACCACAATGGCAGCCTGTCCAAGCGAAGCTGCTCCCAGGCCTCCAGGCTCCGGCAATTGGCCTCGAACATAGATATATCGCTGCATCCGGAGATTCCACTGTCCAGCTCAAATGCCCACAGCACCCTGGCGAAATCTCCGAGACCGAGGATCCAAACTCCACTTTCCGGGCGGGGCAGCACTCCAAGAAGTGAACATCGACGAAAGAAATGGATTCCCAACATCCAGGATCGAACCTGTGGAAGAAAAGAGCACCACAGCCTACCTGCAGCAAGACCAGAAAATGTCTGCAGCACCACAAGCACAGATTCTGTAATCAAAATGGCCTCCACCATGTCACGAGTGAACATGGAGGAGCATCATGTGACATCGAGCGGCCAATCGGATTTGAAGGCTCCCTTAAAGGAGACCGGTAACCAAAGAAATTTAATTGGGAAGTTTCAACTATTTGAGTACACGGACTTTAAAGCTAAAGATGCGATTAAAGGGTGCAAGTATGAAAATGTATGCAATGTAACAATGAATTGTGATGCTGGTTTAACTAATGTAACTAATGATATGAATGCAGGTGTCAGTAAGGTTAAGAACAAGTTTATTATGCTTAACACTAATGATAGAGATTGTGAAATGCCTAATGTAACCATGTCTGTTGAAACCAGGACACCCAAAAGTGATGCAAATGCTAGAATGTATAATGCAGGCTCGACTATGTGTGATCAGAGCCAAGGTGTCATGTATACCGGTAGGACACTGCCAAAGGACATTGGGTCCTACAGGGACCATGCTGATGCCAATGGAATCCCCCTGTGGGAGACCCTCAGGTCCAGCAGGCTACCTGACCATGTAGCCTGGATTTTGGAACGAATGTGATGCCCCTTGCAGGACACACACACAGGCAGTGGGAGCAAACCCACTACAGGGACAGTGGTCAATGGGCAGCCCAGCCACCACCAATGGCAACCTGCACCAGACCAGCCCTACAGCCCCTGGCCAACACCAGGAGCATGAGGCCAATACCCTCCAGCTTCCTGACCCTCATCCCTATTGGTGGACAAGGAGCCCACCCAGTATTGTGGCCCTGCCCACCACCCCACCACTACCCACATCATAGTGTATACACACCACCCACTGCTGCCATGGCTACCTCCCCAAGGGATCCCACAACAGTGACACCCACTTGGTTTGTGTGTGAGGGAGGGGAAACGTACGAGGCCAGCCTCAAGCACAGGGGTCACACCTGGCAACCACACAAGCCTCACCACAACCTCCCATAGCCCACCACTGATCACCTCCCCTGGTCATGACAATAAGAAAATGAAAAATGCTCAGGGGGGAGTATTGTTGTGTATGCATGCCTGTTTACTGTGTGATGTCTGTAACACTGTTATGCCACATTGAATGTACCCTTATACTGTACACACCTTACCGGTACACCAGAGGGTGCTGCTGCTGGAGACCTAGGGGTTGCCTACACACGGCAGGTAACCCAGTATAAAAGGGAACTCACAGCTTCTTGTTGTCACTCAGGAGCTACAAATAAAGGACTACAGGTCTACTCAGTTTAAGTATCATACCCTGCCTCGTGGAGTCATTACTAAAGATGCCTATATACACTACAATGTGCACTTGGTGCGAATTAGGATATCGACAGCAGAGATTTGGATGAGCTCAAGTTTACTGAGGGTGCAAGGTAGGAGGCCAGCCATGAAAGTATTGGAATAGTTGAGTCTAGAGGTAATAAAGGCATGGATGAGGGTTTCAGCAGCTGAGGCAGCATGGAAACGGTTGATATTACGGAGGTGGATGTTTGTGGTCTTGGTGATGGACAGGATATGGGGTCGGAAGCTCAGCTCAGGGTCAAATAGGATGCCACGATTGCGAACAGTCTGGTTCAGCCTCAGACAGTGGCCAGGGAAAGGGATGGAGTCGGTGACTCGGGAATGGAGTTTGTGGCTGGGACCAAAGACCAGGGGCTCGACTTTCCACTGAGATCGCTAGGGCCCAAAAAATGGGTGATGTTCCAGCTCTCAGGATCACTGGAAGATCGTCCATTTTTCGGATCGCAACTTTCGTCATTTTTTTTCTGGCGATAGCCCAGCGATGCGAAATGGGCCTTAGCAATGTGGAAGGCAAGGCGTCCCTAGCAACGGCCTTTCTGCGAACGCATTTTTTTTTGCAAAGAAGATTTCCCACGATTCTGGAGGTCAGAGGTCATCCAGGCATGCGTAGAAGGCAAAGGGAGGAAGAGAGAGAGAGATTGGAGAGAGAGGAGAGATTGGAGACAGACAGAGACAAAAAAAATAATAATAAATCCAGGGAAATATTTCCAACCTGGGAGAGTCGGCGGAGAGTGGCCAGGATATGAAGTGGAGGAGGAGGGCAAAACCTTCTCCCACAAGGCCAACGAGGCCCTCGTCCAGAAGGTGCACTCGAGGCGCGGCCAATTAACCCAGGGCGGGCATGGGAAACCTCCACCATGGACATACCGAAATATTTGGGGCAAGATCGCTGATGTGGTGTCCTGTGTGTCCCACGAGCCGAGAGGATTGGACCAGTGCCTCAAGAGGTGGAACAGCATGGTTGCTTCGGCCAGAGTATGTATTAAATAGATTTTAAATTGTAATGGTCCACTGAATATGTAAATCTGCTGGATTGAAATTAAGCTGGATATTCTTGGGTAGATTCCCTGCTAAGATTTGGACAGAGTTCTGAACCGGCGCCCGTTAAGTCTAATTTTGGCACCGTCTCCTTTTGGGTTATGTTGGTGGATGGGGCATGGCTGAGCACTGAGGGGTCTGGTCACCTTCACCCACACTGTCAGTCTCTCCAGCTGCTGTCACTTACAGTGACCCAGCCTGGACTGGGGAGAGAGCTGCCCTGGCTCAATGTCTGCCCTGGGACACTTAGGGACATTAACTCCTGTCATTGCCGAGCTCACCAGCTGTCCTGATTCCCACCCCCTGCCTCACCCCCCCCAGGGGCCCTTCATGGAGATTATAGTGGAGATGTTTGTGTCAAGTATTAGATCCCTTACACGATCTTTGTTATAGCCATGCACCAATTGTGGATACAAACCCTATTAGCAGATAATGTTGGAAACTGTTGTCTTTCCACGATAGTACCTAATCAATTAGCTTATGCCTGCTCTTGTCACGTTTGCAGAGGAAGATATCTAAGAATTGGGCTAAGGGCAGGTGCACAGGAGGAGGTCCTGCCCAGCTCGTCCTGCTCAGCAACCTCGAGGAACGTGCGGCAGCACTTGTGGGCACCCACAGTCGCTCCCTTACGTCACGTGAGTAATGTGTAAAGCAGTGGTAATTCAAAGTAATGTAACGTCATTTCATTATAATATATGAATGATGTCATGTTATACATGAGGATTCTGTACTACTCTCAGGTTAACAACATAAGAACATAAGAAATAGGAGCAGGAGTAGGCCATCTGGCCCCTCAAGCTTGCTCCGCCATCATAAGATCATGGCTGAATTCCACATAGGTGTACTACCATATGATGTAGTAATATGTAATGTCTCTCGGTTCCCAATTATTGCAGTACTGTTGCTCCTCCTACGTAGACCAGCGCAGCGCAAGAGGGTGTACCCTTCTCTTCTAATAAGCTCAATTGTGTTTTGCAGGTCCAACTCCACAGGTGCAAAGGGAGGCCGCACCTGTCCCTGTCCCCCTACAGGTGATTATCACCAGGGGGGGGTGAGGGGGGGGTGAGGAGGAGATGGAGACCGAGGGGGATGCACCTTGCATCGTGTCAAGTGTTGTACCCGCGGCCACATCGTCGGCTTCGACTTCAACGGAAGAAGTGGCGGGCCCAAGCGGCTTGCAGCAAGCGACCCAAATGCGTCCAACAGGGCCCACGCCGACCCCACGGAGATTGAGTCAGCGAGGTCAGCACGTGCTGCGACGGGCAGACCCTAAGGAGGACATGACTGCACTGTGGAGGGAGAGCATCGACCTGAGTCAAGAGCTCCTCCAGGCATTCACGGTGATGAACGGGAACATTGCCACAATGTCCGCTCGCATATCGGAGGGTATCGAGCGCATGGTTGTAGCAATGGGCCAGCGGACCGCCGTCATCAATACCATCCAGCATGCGGTAGTGATGGGAGACGGCACTGCACTCCAAGGTGCCGTCCCACCAAACGCCAGCGCAGATGCGAGTCAGGAGGAAAAACTTCCTTCTGGCTCGGCCGTCGTTTCATCAGAAACATCTTCTCCACCATCCCGAGAGGATCCTGCCACCATCACCATCCCATCTCCACATCCACCCCCCTCCCTTCCCCGCAGCATACCTTGAGGTCGTCAACTGCAAGTCGAGCAGGCGCGCGTACTGTGGGATCAAAACGGGGGCTTAGGACACGGGGAGTGTAGGACCTGGAGGGAAGCGTGGCCGCAGGTAGGGAGGGGGGATTGTTATTGTTGTTAGTATTAAAAATGTGTTGAATATTGGGGGTGTTGGGTGGGTGGGAGGGTGTTTGCTGAATGTTATTGTTGGATGACTGTTGGGGGGGGGGGGGGTTTGTTATTAAATACAAATTATACAATTTTGTAAATTATTAAAACATTTTATTTGAAATTTTACAATTGTCGTGCGATAATAACGTAAGGTATAACATGAATACAATTTTTACGGCTCCTCGGCAGTGTGTAAGGAGGCGACCACGGCGTTCTCGGCCGTGGGATCCTGCTACTCCTCCTAACCACCACGGGCTCCTCACTGTCCCAAACTATGGGAGGAAGACCCACGTCCACCATGCTGTTTACAGCGCCTTGGTGCTTCTTTCTGTTTCTCGCTCTTTCCCCCGGGTTAAACAACTTGCACTGGTTCACATGGAACCACTTTGTGCGCTTCGGAAGCTTAACCGCGTACACCATGGGACTGGCCTTACCTATGATGCTGTAGGGTCCCATGCACAAAGGCTCAAACATTGCGGACCATGACCTGATCCCCCACCTTCCACTTGTGGGTTCTCCGGGACTCGAGCAACAACCGATTGCTCCGATGCTGCTGCCCCATGTTGCTGGCAGCTTGCCAATGAATCTGCTTCAAGTGCTCAAACAGATTCTTGTCCCATTTAACCTCTCTCACCTACCCCGCTGTGAGAACTGGTGCCAGAACATGGGTGGGCGTGCGCATGACCCTACCAGTCATGAGCTCATGCGGGGAATACCCTGTGCTTCTGGAGAGGCTGGCTCAGACCCACATCAGGACAAACGACAGGACCTCAACCCACTTTTTCGGGGACTGTCCTGTTTCCGTCCGCAGCCGTTCTTTGATGATCTGATTAAGTCGCTCCACAATACCCTGACGACTGTGGGTTGTGAGCCACATGACATTTCCATTCTATCCCTAGCACTTTCAAGGTAGCCTGCATGACCTGCTCTGTGAAGTGGCTCCCCTGGTCAGACTCCATGATCTGTGGCAGTCCCCACCTCGCGAACACTTCCCTCACCAAGATCCTTGCCGTTGCTAACGCCGTTAGTTGATCGGCAAGGGAAGGCTTCATCCCACTTCGAGAAAATGTCCACTAAGACCAAACAGTACTTGTAACCCCCCTTTGCGATGGGCAATGGCCCAATGTAATCGACCTGTACCGACTGCCATGGTCCCTCTACCATTCTCGTGTGTCCCATGGGAACCTTTCTTTTCTGGGGATCGGGGTTGTTCGCTGCGCACACCAGACAGTCTGCACAAAAATCGCAGACATCCTCCCTCAGTTGCGGACACCACCCTGCCTGTTCTACCCTCTACCAGGTAGTCTCTGGCCCTAGGTGTCCCACTCCTGGGCCATCTGGAAGAATTCCCTCTCGTGCTGTCCCTCGGAAGCATTCCCTCCTTTAAAGTAATGCCCACTACCCCGAACGGGCCTTCTACCTTTGCTCCCCTAGCCAGCTGCTCCAGGACAACCTTGAGGACAGGATCCTGTGCCTGGACTTACCTCAAGTCCAGGGCCAATGCTACCCCCTACGCTCTCTTGTGTTCCCCCTTTGTCCCAAATCGCTGCTACTGGGCTGGACCTGTATGGGTCCCAAAACTCTCCTGTTTTGGCTCCATCCTTGGCCAACTCATCAGCCTTTTGGTTCCCCTCTGGGCTCTGTCTTGGAATGGGCCTTTATTTTATGAATGTAATGGCTTCCCTGGGTTCCTGTGGCCTCCAAGATCCTTTGCAACAGTGGTTTGGTTGCTAAGGGCTTCCCATCTGTGGTTGTGAAACCGTGACAAAACCAGATGGCCAAGTATTAGATGCACGAATTGCACGTGAACATGGAATCCGAGCAGATGGTGTATGGGGTCGGGAACTCGTCGGCATGGGTAACGACATATACCACTGCTGACAGTTCAGCGTGCTGAGTGCTCAAGGTGCTCGGGAGTTTAATGCCCTTGCAATGCCTGCCGTCGGGTCATAAATCCCGCACCCGGTGAAACACTCCCTTGCTACCACCGAACTGAATCTGTCGACATATATTTCATGGCCCGTGGGGTGTAACCCGGCCCGAAATCATGTGTCTATGTCCCATACTCCCTCTACCGAACACTTATGGGCCGTCCCTGCATAGATCATGTTAGCGGCCAGCTTGGGCTCACACAGGCCTTGCATTGTCAGATTTATCTGTGAGAGCAATAAAGTCCAGCGAGCAATGCGAACACTGCTCTCCGTGCCATCCTTTATTCTCCCATCTAGCAACATCTGAGTGGGGGCATGGTGGGTCAGTAGAATGATCTGCGATGACTCTGTGAAGAGCTGGGAGTGCTTCACGGCCCAATGCGTGGCAAGGAGATGCCTCTCGCAATTGGAGTACCCCCATTCTACATCTGAGGACTCGAGTACACCACGGGTCGCAGCTTGCCTGCCGCTTCTGGAGCAGCACCGCACTCAAGCTGTCCCCGCTGGCTGCTACTTCTAAAACATAAGTCCTCCCCACCACTAATCGCCCCCAGTGCAGGTGCCATCTGCAGGTCTCCCTTGAGATGATTGAACGCTGCCGTGCAGTCCTCATCCCACTCCCATCCGACTCCGTTGCGGAGGAGCCGAAGTAGAGGGGCTGCCGTGGTGGCGTAATCCTCAATAAAATCCCTGCAGTACCCCGTGATCCCCAGGAAGGATCTCACCCCCGTCATAGTCGTGGGGGCTGGTAAATCCTGTACCGCCTTCTGTTTGGCCCCGTCTATAGCCCTTTCCCCAGCCCTCAAGGTCAGCCTGAGGAATTTCACTTCCTTCTGACCGATCTGAGTTTTCTTGGGATTGACCTTGACCTTGAACAGCTCCAGCAGCTCGGCCAGCAGGGGACCATGCTCCTCCCCCTCATCGGAGAACAAAAGTAGGTCATCTATAGACTGCACCAACTGCTGAGGCCAGTTGAAACCCTTTAAATTGTTGGCCATACACTGGTGAAAAATGGAGGGGCATTTGTGGAAACCCTGGGGAAGGCACGTCGAGGTATACTGTTGCCCTTTAAATGTGAAGGCGAACTTGTACTGGTCCTCCCTTTTGAGGGGAATTGATCAGAACACGTTCGATATATCCAGCACCGTGAATGTGGTCGCGGATGCCGGAATACTCCCTATCAGATCGGCTACGGCCGTGACAGTGGGTGCACAAGCTGGGGTGTTCTTGTTGAGCACCTGATAGACCACGGTGACCCTCCACGACTGGTCCGGTTTCCAAACCGGCCAAAGTGGAGAGTTCACGTGTGTGGCTATGGGCCTCAACACCTCCTGGGCTACCAGAGACCCCAGTGCTATCTCTAAGTTGGCCTCTGCCTTCCTGGGGAAATTATACTGTTTCTGCGGCCGGGACATAGAGTCTCCTTGTACCCTGACTTCTACCCCTGTCACCCTACCGCAGTCGTGTTTGTGTGTGGCAAACGATGCGAGATTGTCCCGCACACAAGCCTGGTACTCGACCGGGGTAGTATTGACCAATTGCTCTAGGTCGTAGCTACCCTTCGGCTTCATCATGCACACTGTACTACCCTCCCTTTTCTCTGGGATAACCATTACTTCCCTTTCCTTCCCTGTACACACCGCCTCCCAAAGACAGTGGTTCCTTAAATCCACCATGATTCTATGGGTTAACAAAAAATCTGCCCGAGACTCCTGACCCCGGCTGCTCCCATTTCAGCAGGACGCACTTCCATTTTGCGTGGAGTGATCCTAAATCGATGGCTCGTGGCCTGGAGATCGACCCCCGCCTGCTCATTCCTTGTGAACCCCACCAGACTGTGTGGAACCTTGCTAGACAATAGTGAGGTAGTCGGATTATTTGCATGAATCACCGTGCTAGAAGCTCCAGTGTCCAACAAATACTTCCCCACTACCTTCTCCACCCCCATCTTCACACAAGGTCTCTTCCACGCGTCATAAATGAGCGGACAGGTTGGGTGTGTGCTAGTCACGATGCTGAGTTTACCGGAGCGGTCAGGACTTCTCTGCTCACTGCAGCATCTACCCTTCCCTGCTCCGGCACTAAAACAGTTCGAACGGCCAGCAGAACACTGATTTGTTTGGTGTTCGGCCCCTTCGCCTCAACAGGTTTTGCCACGGGCATCAGAGGATCCTCTTTCCCTTGCCCCTTCCTCAGGGCTGGGCAGTCTTTCCTCCAGTGGCCCAGCTTCCCACACCAAAACACATCCTAACCATCGCTGAGCTACCACCCTTCCTGGCGCCAGTCCCTTTTACTACCCCCACTGGGCTTTGTCTCATGAACCTTCCCTTTAACTGGTTTGACCTCCTCCTCCACGCCGGCCTTGAATGCCAGACTCATGTGATGGAGCACATCGGCCTCCGTGTTCTGGAGATCCTTGGGGTCAAACCAGTTCTCCGACTTTGCCCTAATCCAGAGTAAACTCTTTGACACTAGGGTCCTGAGCCAATGGTTCCTTGGCTCCCCCTGCAACTGCGCTCGGTCCAGCACTCCATTACAGCTTTATTATAGACCGGCCAGAGCCAGTCCACAAAAGCCTGAGGTGCTTCCCCAGCCAGTTGCAGCATCCTTTCCACCCTGGAGAATGGACTACCTTGTGTGTAACCCATGGCTCTTAGGATTTCCTCCTTTAAGCCCTCTATGGTTCCCTACCCCTCTTGCTTTCGGCAGATATGGCCTGATACATCTTCCCCGCCAGGGAAAATAATAGCAGCTTGGAAACCTCTGTTTCGTTACACCCATTAATCCCTCCCACCTTTTCCACCTCCGTGAAGTGGACCAATGGTAAGCTTGGGCACCTCTGAAATCATATTTTGCAGCTGTGGGGTTGTGAATGGGACCACAAAATCGCTTTGCAGCACCCCCTGACCTTGGCTGTCTATGAGCGCACCGTATTTCCGCTGCAGTATGGGTTACATGGGTCCCGGCGCCTCTGGTGGAGGTCGTGCATCTCTGTCTGGTTCCCAATCCTGTCTTCCACTTCGACGGTATGAGATGTGAATTGGCTAGGATAGACTAGAGAATGATACTTAAAGGGTTGATGGTGGATAGGCAGTGGCAGACATTTAAATATCACATGGATGAACTACAACAATTTTACATCCCTGTGTGGCGCAAGATTAAAAAAGGGAAGATGGCTCAACCATGGCTAACAAGGGAAATTAGGGAAAGTGTTAAATCCAAGGAAGAGGCATATAAATTGGCCAAAAAAAGCAGCAAACCTGAGGACTGGGAGAAATTTAGAATTCAGCAGAGGAGGACTAAGGGTTTAATTAGGAGGGGGAAAATAGAGTATGAGATTAAGCTTGCAGGTAACATAAAAACTGACTACAAAAGCTTCTATAGATATGTAAAGAGAAAAAGATTAGTGAAGACTAACGTAGGTCCCTTGCAGTCAGACTCAGGGGAATTCATAATGGGGAACAAGGAAAAAGCAGACTAATTGAACAAATACTTTGGTTCTGTCTTCGTGAAGGAAGACACGTATAACCTCGCGAAAATACTAGGAGACCGAGGGTCTAGCGAGAAGGGGGAACTGAGGGAAATCCTTATTAGTCAGGAAATGGTGTTAGGGAAATTGAAGGGACTAAAGGCCGATAAATCCCCAGGGCCTGATAGTCTGCATCCCAGAGTACTTAAGGAAGTGGCCCTAGAAATAGTGGATGCATTGGTGGTCATTTTCCAACATTCCATGGACTCTGGTTCAGTTCCTATGGATAGCTAATGTAACCCCACTTTTTAAAAAAGGAGGGAGAAATAACAGGGACTTAAAGACCGGTTAGCCTGACATTGATGGTGGAGAAAATGCTGGAATCAATTATTAAAGATGTAATAGCAGCGCATTTGGAAAGCAGTGACAGGATCGGTCCAAGACAGCATGGATTTATGAAAGGGAAATCATGCTCGACAAATCTTCGAGTTTTTTGAGGATGTAATTAGTAGAGTAAATAAGGGAGAACCAGTGGATGTGGCTTATTAGGACTTTCAAATTGCTTTTGACAAGGTCCCACATGAGAGATTAGTGTGCAAAATTAAGGCTCCTGGTATTGGGGGTAATGTATTGACGGGGATAGGGAACTGAATGGCAGACAGGAAGCAAAGAGTGGGAATAAACTGGTCCTTTTCAGATTAACATAGAAACATAGGGCTAGACTTTCCACTTTCAGGCTAAGGATGAAAAAAATGGGCCTTGTTCCAGCGATGCGGGACCTATCGCCCGTGCTGATCGCCGACTCAAGGCCCATTTTTTTGTTTTTGCGATTTTCCACTCGGCCTTACCCCAGCGATGTCAAATGGGCGATGTGATTTTTTGGCAATCTCACGATCGCCCAAAGAAAACGGAAGTGAATGAAAAAAAGCGCTTCCCCAGCAACGCATTACTGCGCATGTGCAGGTTGATTTGTTTTTTTAGGTTGATGTTCTTTCCCACGTTTGGGTAGGTCAAGGGTCTTCACACATGCTCAGAAACTCTGGGTGGGTCTGGGAGAGAGAGAGAGAGAGAGAGAGGAGAAAGGAAGCATTTTGACAAAGCGTAATTGATATCAATTTAAAGAATGGAGGGATCTGTGGAAAGGCGAAGGGGGTCAATGAGTCCCTAGTTAACATAGTAAGCGAGAGGCAGGAGGATCTGACATGGGATGGGCATGGGAAACCTCCACCCCGTGCATATCGGAGGATTTGGGCAGAGATTGCCGACATGGTCACATTGGCATCCAATGAAGCAAACGTTGGAACAGCCTATTTTCAGCTGCCAGAGTAAGTTGAAATTTATAATGATCTAAATAGTAACAAGAATCTGCAATGTTATTGGCTTACATTTAAACATAACTAATGATGAATAAATTTATGCAACCCAGCATAAAGTTAAATGTTGTAATGTGAAATATGCAACGTAATGCTAATTTTTAATAAGAACATTTTAATCTGTCAGTCTTAAATGTCTTCAATGTCTTAAATCGCCTGCTCCATTTGTTTATGCCATACAATGTTATCGTATAATTTACAGAAAAAGATATCGATCAATAATCGGGAGCAGTGCAGGACGGGCGGGAGCCCTGCAATGTTGCAGCCCCTGAACCCCTACGAGGAGCTCGCGGTGGCCTTGGTGGGCCCAGAAAGCCGTTTGGTCACATCCCGTGGTGTGGCCGAACCCACCCTTGAGACATGAGTAATGAGAAATGTGCATTGTTCAATGTGTGAATCATTAGTAGATACTGAAAATATCGTAGTTACGCATGTAATGTTATGCAATTAAAATGTAATTTGACGTTATGCAATGTTATGCAATTACAATCTAATGTTATGCTAATATAACATAATCTGATATATAATGGTGATGTACTATAGATGTTCGAATGAGGTCATGTTAGGTCATGTTAAAGCTTGTGATCACCTGTGCATATGTGGTGAATGAAAGCATTGCAATGTTTTTACTTAGAGAAAAATTGTAATGCAACGAATTGAATAATTAATCATTGTTTATCAAATTAAAGATCAAGTGGTCGTCGAGTCGTTGGAGTCGACTGCCACTGAACCGTCTCCTACATTGCAGGAAGCTGAAGAAGAGGAGCCACTGCAAACTCCTGCAATAATGCTTCACCAGGAGGAGGAGGAGGAGGAGGAACCGGAGGAAGAAGGGGAGTTTTTTTTTGTGGGTGGGGAACAAGCTGCGGCCATCTCGGTTGAGATGGAAGATGCACCGGGACCAAGCGGTGTGCAGGTGGCGACGCCAAGGTGCATCACATTGCAAACGCCGACCCCACGGAGGTCTGGTCAGCGTGGTGAGCAATCGCCTGCCTTGGAGGGCCAGACAGAGAGCTTGATTTCCCTGTGCAGGGAGACGGTCGCAATCGGTCGCGACTTTATCCAGGGGTTCGAGGGATTCTCAGTGAGCTGGAGCCAGTTCTCTGAACTGGAGCTAGTTTCCAGCATCCTGGAGCGAGTTCTCACAGAATTTCTCCAACTGGTCTTCTGAGCAGTCGCTGATTGCAAGGGAGACCTTGGAGGCTATTCGGCAGCAGACAGCCGCAACCAATGCCCTATGGCATGCGTTGATGGCTGGACACGGCGCCTCACCCCAAGGTGTCGTGTCTGCTCGCAGCGAGACCCCTAGCACACAAGCGAGCACAGTTCCTCCGGACTCGGAAGTAGAGCCCCAGGCTTCCGCTTCCTCTCTGTCACCTCCACTGTGGCAGGAAGTCTTGACATCCCACTCTGCACGACGTCTTGGTGTCGGTCTGCGTCGACCAAAACGGGCGGGTGGGGTGTGAACACGGGGTGGGACAGGATCTGGAGGGAAACGTGGCCCAGGTAGGGAGGGGGGAGTTCTTTTCTATGTAGTTCACTTGTTTTAAAATGTTCACTTGCCGTTATAAATTTATTATACTCTTGTTATTGTTATTGCCACTAAATTAGCCAATCTTATTCAATAGTTAAATGTTCACTTGTTATCATTACTTAACTGTTCACTTTCCATTCTTTCTTAAATGGTCACTTGATATCATGAGTGAAATGGTCACTTGTTGTCATCACTTAATTGCTCACTTGTTGTCATGACTGAAATGGTCACTTGTTCTGTAAAATGTTCATTTCTTCTTCTTGTAACGTTTTGGGGATTTTGAGGGAAGGGTGGGTTGGTGCGGGAGGTGGGGGGGTTGGAGGGAGGGTGTTGTTCATTAGTTGTTTAAAAAAATTGTTTGTTAATAAAAAAAATATTTTTCTAAAACTTTTGTACCTTCTCTCTTAGTTACATACATTTTACAATGTACAGTTTCTCATGCTTAATTGTTTGTTTATTCAGTTTAACCACACAAATGAAACTTTTGATTAACCGTAACTGTAATTGAATGTTTGAATATCAACAATAATAGGTCATGCGAAGCGTTCATTAATGAGCTGCTGACGAAAAGCTTAGCAGCCGTGTAACTGGCACTGGCCACCGGTCTTCATGAAAGGTGAGGTGGTACCGGTGCTGGATCGCTATGCTGATTAAGCTCCCCAAGTCCTCGCCCGCGTCCTTTCCAGCCTGTTCCTCCTCTTCATCTTCGCCGGCTGTCTCATCTCCTTCTGGACTTGGACCTGCAGCATGATCTGGCATTATTTGTCCTCACTTTATAGCTAGGTTATGCAGCATGCAACACACAACAACAAACTCTGCTACCTGATCAGGGTGGTACTGGAGGCTGCCTCCCAAATGATCCAGACATTGGAAGCGCTGCTTGAGGACTCCAATTGTCTTTTCAACGATGTTGCGAGTCGCTATGTGACTTTCATTATACCGTCTCTGTGCTTCAGTGGCAGGATTATGCAGAGGGTTCATGAGCCAACTGGCAAGGCCATATCCTTTATCCCCCAGCATCCAACCGTGACCTTCTGGCTGATTGGCAAACAGTTTAGGGATAGCACTTTCACGCAAGATGTTTGCATCATGGATGCTGCCAGGAAATGTAGCATTTACTGTCATAATTGTTTGATTGTGGTCGACCACAAGCTGCACATTTAGGGAGTGGAACTCTTTCTGTTACGAAACACCTCTGTGGTCTTTAAGGGTGCTTTCAGGCCAATGTGCGTGCAAGTCTGTTGCTCCCTGCACCTTGGGGAAGTCTGCTATTCTCGAGAAACTCAATGCCCTCTCGGTCTGTGCCTCCCTGGTCATTGGGAAGCTTATAAAGTCCATCCTGCGAGCATAAAAGGCTTCAGTCACCTGTCAAATGCAGCAGTGTGTAGCGTGCTGAGAGATATGGCAGATGTCGCCAGCTGAAGCCTGAAAAGATCCCGATGAGTAGAAAGCTAGGGCAGCAGTAACCTTCACCTCAACGGACAGTGCGGTTCTGATGGTGCTGGAAGGCTGCAGATCATCCTTGACGAGTTGACATATCTCATCGATGACCTCCTTCCGGAATCGGAGCCTTCTAAGACAAGCATTTTCAGACAAGTTCAGGTAAGATTGCTTCTCTAAGTACCTTCGTTGGCTGTACGGTCTCCTCCTCTGTCTTCGTCTCCGTCTACGCATTACTGTGCCACCTCTTCGATTGATCCTTTCAGTAACCAGTGTGTAAGCAGTTGCAATTAAAGGCAGGGAAAGCATAGGCCTCATAATCACTATCAATAATTACTTTCGCTAATTTTAATAATCTCTCTACTCTATACTCTCTAATCACTGTAATCTGCCCTCTCTGTACCAGTCAGTTTGATAGGCCCCAAAAATATCATTAAATAACTTCACTATGTAAAAGCTATTTACTAAATTATTCCAATATATGAGATCTTTTTAGCATAAATAAGTTGATAATACCTATTTATATTCCCTGTCCAAAATTTCTGAGTACAATTGTCTTCAATTTTACTCTCTAAATAACTCAGAACTAATTCTCCACCCTTCCTCTGAAGTTAAAAATGGCGTCCGTAGTGCCCATTTCCCTCTAAGGCCCTGAAAAAGCAACTATTTTTGAGCACTTTTTTGGGCCTTGTGAAGTGCATGCTAGGTGCCGAAACTTGGGATGGGCCTTGCGTGGGTGATCATTTGACCGATCATCCCGGCGATCAAAATGGAAACTTAGGAGCCTGTTTTTCCGGCGATATTTTGGGCATAGTTTCCACTTTTTGCCCAAAATGGGTGATAGAGGTCCGTTTTGGGTGATAGATGGGCGATGTGAAGTGGAAAGTCTAGCCCATAGAAACATAGAAAATAGGTGCAGGAGTAGGCCATTCAGCCCTTCGAGCCTGCACCACCATTCAATAAGATCATTGCTGATCAATCCCTCAGTACCCCTTTCCTGCTTTCTCTCCATACCCCTTGATCCCCTTAGCCGTAAGGGCCATATCTAACTCCCTCTTGAATATATCCAATGAACTGGCATCAACAATTCTCTGCAGCAGGGAATTCCACAGGTTAACAACTCAGTGAAGAAGTTTCTCCTCATCTCAGTCCGAAATGGCCCACCCCTTATCCTAAGACTGTGTCCACTGGTTCTGGACTTCCCCAACATCAGGAACAATTTACCCGCATCTAACCTGTCCTGTCCCGTCTCGTCAGAATCTTGTATGTTTCTATGAGATCCCCTCTCATCCTTCTGAACTCCAATGTATAAAGGCCCAGTTGATCCAGTCTCTCCTCATATGTCAGTCCGGCCATCCCGGGAATCAGTCTGGTGAACCTTCGCTGCACTCCCTCAATAGCAAGAACGTCCTTCCTCAGATTAGGAAACCAAAATTGAACACAATATTCCAGGTGAGGCCTCACCAAGGCCCTGTACAACTGTAGTAAGACCTCCCTGCTACTATATTCGAATCCTCTTACTATGAAGGCCAACATGTCATTTGCCTGCTTCACCGCATGCTGCACCTGTATGCCAACCTTCAATGACTGATGTACCATGACACCCAGGTCTCATTGTGTCTCCCCCTTTAGCAATCGGTCACCATTCAGATAATAATCAGCCCTCTTGTTATTACCACCAAAGTGGATAACTTCACATTTATCCACATTATACTGCATCTGCTATGCATTTGCCCACTCACCGAACCTGTCCAAGTCACCCTACAGCCTCTTAGCGTCCCCCTCACAGCTCACACTGCCACCCAGCTTAGCGTCATCTGCAAACTTGGAGATATTACACTCAATTCCTTCATCCAAATCATTGATGTATATTGTAAATAGCTGGGGTCCCAGCACTGAGCCCTGCGACACTCCACTAGTCACTGCCGGCCATTCTGAAAAGGATCCGTTTATCCCGACTCTCTGCTTCCTGTCTGCTAACCAGTTCTCTATCTACATCAGTATATTACCCCCAATACCATGTGCTTTGATTTTGCACACCAATCTCTTGTGTGGGACCTTATCAAAAGTCTTTTGAAAGTCCAAATACACCACATCCACTGGTTCTTCCATGTACACTCTACTAGTTACATCCTCAAAAAATTCCAGAAGATTTGTCGAGCATGATTTCCCCTTCATAAATCCATGCGGACTTGGACCGATCCTGTCACTGCTTTCCAAATGCGCTGCTATTTCATCCTTAATAATTGATTCCAACGTTTTCCCCACCACTGAGGTCAAGCTAACTGGTCTATAATTACCGGCTTTCTCTCTCCCTCCATTTTTAAAAAGTGGTGTTACATTAGCTACCCTCTAGTCCATAGGAACTGATCCAGGGTTGATAGACTGTTGGAAAATGATCACCAATGCATCCACTATTTCTAGGGCCACTTCCTTAAGTACTCTGGGATACAGACTATCAGGCCCCGGGGATTTATCGGCCTTCAATCCCATCAATTTCCCCAACACAATTTCCCACCTAATAAGGATATCCTTCAGTTCCTCCTTCTCACTAGACCCTCGGTCTGCTACTACTTCTGGAAGGTTATTTGTGCCTTCCTTCGCGAAGACAGAACCAAAGTATTTGTCTGCCATTTCTTTGTTCCCCATTATAAATTCACCTGAATCCGACTGCAAGGGACCTATGTTTATCTTCACTAATCTTTTTCTCTTCACATATCTATACAAGCTTTTGCAGTCAGTTTTTATGTTCCCGGCAAGCTTCTTCTCATACTCTATTTTCCCCTTCTTAATTAAACTCTTTGTCCTCCTCGGCTGAATTCTAAATTTCTCCCAGTCCTCAGGTTTGCTGCTGTTTCTGGCCAATTTATATGCCTTTTTTTGGATTTAACACTATCCTTAATTTCCCTTGTTAGCCACGGTTGAGCCACCTTCCCCGTTTTATTTTTACTCCAGACAGGAATGGACAATTGCTGAAGTTCATCCATGTGATCTTTAAATGTTTGCCATTGCCTATCCACTGTCAACCCTTTAAGTATCATTTGCCAGTCTATTCTAGCCAATTCATGCCTCAAACCATCGAAGTTACCTTTCCTTAAGTTCAGGACCCTAGTTTCTGAATTAACTGTGTCACTCTCCATCCTAATAAAGAATTCTACTATGTTATGGCCACTCTTCTCCAAGGGATCTCGTACAACAAGATTGCTAATTAGTCCTTTCTCATTTCACATCACCCAGTCTACGATGGTCTGCTTACTGGTTGGTTCCTCGACATATTGTTCTAGAAAACCATCCCTAATACACTCCAGGAAATCCTCCACCACCGCATTGCTACAAATTTGGTTAGCACAATCAATATGTAGATTAAAGTCACCCATGATAACTGCTGTACCTTTATTGCATGCATCCCTAATTTCTTGTTTAATGCTGTTCCCAACCCCTTACTACTACTGTTTGGTGGTCTGTGCACAACTCCCACTAGCGTTTTCTGCCCCTTGGTATTCCGCAGCTCCACCCATATCAATTCCACGTCATCCAAGTTAATGTTCTTTCTTACTATAGCATTAATTTCCTCTTTAACCAACAATGCCACCCCGCCTCCTTTTCCTTACTGTCTATCCTTTCTAAATGTTGAATACCCCTGGATGTTGAGTTCCCAGCCTTGGTCATCCTGGAGCAATGTCTTCGTGATGCCAATTACATCATACCCATTAACTGCTATCTGCGCAGTTAATTCGTCCACCTTATTCCAAATACTCCTCGCATTGAGGCACAGAGCCTTCAGGCTTGTCTTTCTAACACACTTTGCCCCTTTAGAATTTTGCTGTAATGTGGCCCTTTTTGCTTTGGGTTTCTCTGCCCTCCACTTTTATTTTTCTTCTTTCTATCTTTTGTTTCTGCCCCCATTCTACTTCCCTCTGTCTCCCTACATAGGTTCCCATCCCCCTGCCACATTAGTTTAACTCCTCCTCAACAGCACTCGCAAACACTCCCCTTCGGACATTGGTTCTGGTCCTGCCCAGGTGCAGACCGTCCGGTTTGTACTGGTCCCACCACCCCCAGAACTGGTTCCAATATCCCAGGAATTTGAATCCCTCCCTGCTGCACCACTCCTCAAGCCACGTATTCATCTGAGCTATCCTGCGATTCTTACTCTGACTAGCACGTAGCACTGATAGCAATCCTGAGATTACTATTTTTGAGGTCCTACGTTTTAAATTTAGCTCCTAGCTCCGTAATTCATCTTGTAGGACTTCATCCCTTTTTTTTTAAAAACCTATATCTTTGGTACCTATATGCACCATGACAACTGGCTGTTCACCCTCCCTTTTCAGAATGCCCTGCACCCGCTCCGAGACATCCTTGACCCTTGCACCAGGGAGGCAACATACCATCCTGGAGTCTCGGTTGCAGCCGCAGAAACTTCTATCTATTCCCCTTACAATTGAATCCCCTATCACTATCGCTCTCCCACTCTTTTTCCTGCCCTCTTGTGCAGCAGAGCCACCCACGGTGCCATGGACTTGGCTGCTGCTGCCCTCCCCTGGTGAGTCATCCCCCCCCAACAGTACCCAAAGCGGTATATCTGTTTTGCAGGGGGATGACCGCAGAGGACCCCTGCACTACCTTCCTTCCACTGCTCTTCCTGTTGGTCACCCATCCCCTGACTGTGTACCCTTTTCCTGTGTTAAGACCAACTCACTAAACGTGCTATTCACGTCATTCTCAGCATCGTGCATGCTCCAGAGTGAATCCACCCGCAGCTCCAGTGCCGCAATGCGGTCCATCAGGAGCTGCAGGCAGATGCACTTCCCGCACACATAGTAGTCAGGGACATCGGAAGCGTCCCTGACTTCCCACATAGTACAGGAGGAGCATAACACGTGTCGGAGCTCCCCTGCCATGACTTAACCCTTAGATTAACTTAATTTGCAACAAGGTTAAAAGGTTACTTACTGATAAAGAAAAAGGAAAACTACTTAGCAATCACCAGCCAATCATTTACCCCCTTGGCTGTGACATCACCTTTCGATTTCTTTCTACTTCTTTTTTGCCTCCCTGCTGCAGCTGGCCTTTATAGGCATCCCGAAATCCCCGAACTCGCTCTGCTCCGAGCTCCCGCCTCTCTGACTGCTCGAACTCCCGCTGGCCCTTATAGGCCTCCCGAAATCCCCGGACTCGCGCTGCTCCGAGCTCCCGCCTCTCTGACTGACTGCTCGAACTCGCGCTTGCCTTTATAGGCCTCCCGAAATCCCTGGACTCGCGCTGCTCCGAGCTCCCGCCTCTCCGACTGACTGCTCGAAATATATAGGGGTAATGTTAAATCAAAAACTTAGCAACCATGTAGAATTCTTCCCGCTCCCACCCCTCTGCTTCTTGGGCAAGGCAGTGGCTAGTGAGGTGCCGCAGGGTTCAGTTCTGGGACCCCAGCTATTTACAATATACATTAATGATTTAGACGAAGGAATTGAAAGTAATATCTCCAAGTTTGCAGATGACACTAAGCTGGGTGGCAGTGCGAGCTGTGAGGAGGATGCTAGGAGGCTACAGGGGGTCTTGGACAGGTTAGGTGAATGGGCAAATGCATGGCAGATGCAGTATAATGTGGATAATTGTGAGGTTATCCACTTTGTTGGCAAAAACAGGAAGGCAGATTATCTGATTAGTGACAGATTAGTAAAATGGGAGGGGCAACGAGACCCGAGTGCCATGGTCCAGCAGTCATTGAAGGTAGGCATGCAGGTACAGCAGGCAGTAAAGAAAGCAAATGGCATGCTGGCCTTCATAGCGAGGGGATTTGAGTATAGGAGCAGGGAGGTCTTACGGCAGTTGTACAGGGCCTTGGTGAGATCACACCTTGAGTATTGTGTGCAGTTTTGGTCTCCTAATTGAAGGAAGGACATTCTTGCTATTGAGGGAGTACAGCAAACGTTCACCAGACTGATTCCCGGGATGGCAGGACTGACATATAAAGAAAGACTGGATTGACTAGGCTTATATTCACTGGAATTTAGAAGAATGAGAGGGGATTTCATAGAAACATAAAATTGACGGGATTGGACAAGTTAGATGCAGCAAGAATGTTCCCGATGTTGGGGAAGTCCAGAACCAGGGGTCACAGTCTAAGGATAAGGGGTAAGCCATTTAGGACCAAGATGAGGAGAAACTTCTTCACTCAGAGAATTGTGAACCTGTGGAATTCTCTACCACAGAAAGTTGTTGAGGCCAGTTCGCTAAATATATTCAAAAGGGAGTTAGATGTGGCCCTTACGGCTAAAGGGATCAAGGGGTATGGAGAGAAAGCAGTAATGGGGCACTGAAGTTGCATGATCATATTGAATGGTGGTGCAGGCTCAAAGGGCCAAATGGCCTACTCCTGCACCTACTTTCTAATGTTTCTATGTTTCCTCTTCCCAGTCCAACCGGGCTCCACCCCGGGGCCATTGGGCAGACCATTCCTTTGACCTTGGCTAGAGCGTGGGTCAAACTTTGGATTTTCTCTTGGCAGGGCCCATGATTCCCACTCTCAAAACTCTTACTGGTGGTTATCCTATACGGTCTCTCAATCTCCTTCAGTTGCCCCTCCAGCCTATTTATTTTAGCCGCTAGACGAGCGGTCAACTCCCGTGCGACCTGCTCATGGAGCTTGGCCTCTGTTCACTGAGACTGCAGGTACTCCCTTTTTTTTTTTAAATGGGAGGTTTCCTCCCGAGTGCACTTCTCCTGCTTTTCTTCGCGCAACTCATCTAAAAGCCTCGTTCCTACCATGGCCCGTGCGGCTGACTGCTCCTCGGACTCCTTGAGCTCGGCCTTAAGCCTACCAACCTGCTCCCTAAGCAGTTGTACTTGCTTTTGCAGACACAGGAGCCAGATGGCCTTTTTTGCCTTTCTATGCTTCTTACTCCCCATCCACTCAGCGGCTTTGTCCTCCGGACTCGCAGCCCGCAAAAGGTCTAGTACCCACTGTTTTGTTACGTTAACTTTCCCAACGGTATATGAGGAAATCCTATCCCCCATTGCCGATTTCTTGGCCTCAATATCTTCCATAACTCTCTGTTCAATACACCCAGGTCCTGTCTGCGGTCACCAGATTCTGTAAGTGGTTTCCCTTAGGTGTTTTCGATGCACCCCCACATTACAATAACTCGAGGCCTGGGAGTGATTACTGTACTGAACAGATCAATGAGTCACGGACAATTACCTCGGTCTCAACCGACAATGCTTTATTAAGGCTACCTCAACACAGCTAAACTACAAGTAAACACAGTGACAATGAAGTACAATCCAATACCCTGGCATGTCTAAACTGCCCCTATCACGAAGTACCTGTCTAAACCCTCTGCTTGGATCCACAGTGTACCCCTGAATCTGTACAGACTGGCTGGGCGTACCCTTATGGTCCTTGCAGCAAAACCTCCCCACTCAAACCCTTCTAAGGCTTGGTTGGGAAAAGACACGACAACTCCTCACGCAGTGGCTGTGATCTTAAAGATACGTGGGCTGGGATGATGCTCACTGATTCGTTGGCTTACTCGCTGCTTCTCCTGGTGAAAACGTGTCTCTTCTGGTTCTGTACTGGTTTCTTCTGTGTCCCAGATGTAGTGCTCTGTTCTTGTCGAGATGAAGCAAGCGAGAGCAAGAGATATATGGCTACACGGTCCCCTTTTATATCCCAACACTCTTTGCCTTTTCTGGTCGAATAAAGTTTGCCCTTGTTTCAAGGCTTCCTGTTTGTGTGGCTTCTGGGTATTCCATTGATGGCTGGTTGATGGGGTTTCGCTTCCAACCGGTCTTGGGCTTAATGGCTTTCTATTGTTGTGGTTTCCCACCTCTCAGGGTTATCTCATCCAGATAATAGCTTGATCACTGACCAGTTCATATCTGATCTATCTCTGACAAGTTCACATTGCTTAACAATGGACCCTCTTTGCCTATTACCTGTGATGCCCGGCGACGTGTGGACGATGTGGCAAAAATTGCGGTGGGCGATCACCTCGGCGATGTCAAAATCTTGTGCCGAAAGTTGAGCCGGCGATCTTTGCCTTATCCTGGTCATTGTAACTTCCCAGACCACCCCCGCCCATCAGACGTGGATTCCGAGTACAACATGGAAAAATATCTGGGTCCCTCCCGCAACAGGCTTCCAGCTTTTTCTGCAGTGAGAAATATTAAAACACAACGTCCAGATAATGTCCAACAATCCTTGGGGAGGCGATGCCTACAATGTGTAGAAAGAAAGTGCCGCAATAATCTTAACCTCAACTGGCAGTGTGGCCCTGATGGTGCTGGTAGGCTGCAGATCTCCCTTGATGAGCTGGCATATCTCAGCGATGACCTCCTTTCGGAAGTGCAGCCTCCTAAGGCACGTATTATCGGACAAGTTCAGATATGATTGTTTTTCCCCTGTAACTGCGTCGGGTGTAAGGTCTCCTCTTCCGCAGCTGTCTGCCTTCTTCAATATACCTTCTCCCATCTTCAGTCTGCAGCATGTGATCAGTGACCAATACTGGTAGAGAAATTACAGACCCCACCACTATTGCTACAAATGCCCGAAATTTGTCCTCAATGAATAGAAATGTGAGCAGATGATTGCCAAAGAGTCAGTAAGGCCGTTAAAATAACTCAAATTAATTATCTTCATAAGCCCCTTCTTTAAGCAGCCTCTCACTTCCTCCGACGTTCAAAATGGCGTCTGTAGTGCCGAGTCCCGCCGAACAGTGCCAGTCGGGTACAGCTTTTCACCAGGGCGAACAATCAGCCCGGCGACGTGTGGACGATGTGGCAAAAATTGCGGTGGGCGATCACCTCGGCGATGTCAAAATCTTGTGCCGAAAGTTGAGCCGGCGATCTTTATGTGATGTAACGGCCCAACTTTCCAATTTTAAGATGAAATGGGCGATAGCCTGCCTATTTGGGCGATAGCCCAGCGATCATCAGGGGAAAGTCTAGCCCAATGGCTTCGGTCATCCCAATATTTAATTGGAGGAAATTGCTGCTCATCCAATACTGGATATCTGACAAGTAGCATGACAAATCAGAAGCAGTGGACATTGTGGCTTTTTGTTCAGGACATCACTGACAAAGAAAGTTAATCAGTAGCTCTGTACTGTTGGGACACCAGCATTGCAATAGAAATGTGGTACATTATCCTACTCTGAAAATGCATTTAGCCCATAAGTAAAATTGTTGACATAATTCAATAAGGCATCCTTCATCTTGATGGAGCTTTGGATGGAAAATTTCCTGAAACTATATATGCTACCAGTACTTACCTGAAATGACTGAGACATGCAACTTCAGGGCCATAGTGACTTTCACTGCCATTGGTATTCCGCTCAAAAATGTGATTGTCTCTGCAGGTCTTCATTCAGCAGACGACAGAGTTTGGTCATGACCTCCCAGTTTAGTTTCAAGTTTCTGAGGCAGTGTTGGGATCCCTCAGGTACCTCAGACAGTACACATATGTGGGATACAGTAAAGACCTAACCATGTGCGTTCTGTGCCATTTTATTTCCTGGACTGCACTCCAGTGTCCCTTGAAGTCATCCTCAGTCACCTGAAGTGCAAGTGGTACATAGCAAAGGAAGGGCACTAAGAATATTGTTCAAAATGGATTTAAAATACTAATTATACCAGAACTAATAAGTTAAACGCTGTTAACACAGATTCAATGTTTTAATACCAAATAGCCACTTCATGTCAGGAACAATTTTACAATGCACAATAAAGTCAGCCAAAATCAGTGAGATAGAAACATGAAATCGGACGACATGCATTGCATTATGGCAGTTGATGCCAGATACCCAGGGAGCGCCCGTGATGCGTTCATCTTACATGAGAGCGCTATATCTGCCATTTTTCAGCAGCAGCCAGAAGGGCAGAGCTGGCTGCTGGGGGACAAGGTTTATGGGCTCACCACCTGACTCATGACCCCCCCTATGCAATACCCGGACAGAAGCCGAGTGTCGGTACAACATGTCCCACATAACCACATGCAGCATCATTGAAAGAACAATTGGAATACCAAAGCGGTTCCGATGCCTGGACCATTCTGGAGGCTATCTGCAATACACCAGAGATGGTCAGTCAGTTCATTGTCGTGTGCTACATAACTTAGCGATCATGAAGCAACAGGCACTGGAAGTTGAAAAGCAACCTCAAGTGACGGGATGAGGAGGATGACGAGCAGTAGCAGGAGGAAGTCATACCACAACCTCAACCTGCAGGATGACGACGGGGGCCCTCATGCACCTATAGCCATTGCAAGAGCCTTGCGCCAGCGACTAATCCTTGAATGCTTTGCTGCATGACGGCTGAGCGGCACATTTGATCATTCGCCATGTTGGTTGACTGTTACATTAATTTAAAGAATAATGTTCATGATTCTGGTTTAATTGAAAAAAGAATTTTGTTTATTAAACATTTGTACACTTGTACTTAACTTTAATAAAAATATTATTACAAACTTTAAACTTTTCCAGTAAGATCACCTACAAACTTGCTTTTCAAATTACATGACTTAAAAACTTTAAACTTTTCAATTAAGATCAGTTAAACATCAACAACAACAAACAAACTTTAGCTGCAGCCATCTCTCCTCCCCCTTATTCTAAGACCGCACGAATCCGCGCTTGCCCTTGCTGCCTCTACACTTGGTCGGTGACGCAGGCCTTTTCCTGCTGGAACCAAGTTGCTTTTTTCGAGCATCTCGTGGATAGCGATGTTCTTGTTGGCGGGTGTGGGGCCTAAGAGACTGCATTGTGGAAGGCCTGGCTCAGGCCTCCTCAGCCTCTTTCTCGGACTGTGGATGCACCGGCACACCACCTAAGGGTGCTCTGGGGATTGGAATGCGAGTGTCACCAGTTGAATCCGTTATTCACTGCTGGCCAATGAGAGCCTGGGCCTGTTCCCTTATTGCAGCAACTAACTCCGATAGTCCCTCCTTAATCTGCCCCGACAGGGAATCAGCTACCTCCGACATTGTGTTGTGACAGTGTTCCCATTTCTCCCGAGAGTGTCGTTACTTCTGGCGACAATCCCGCTATCTCATGACCCACCCCACCCATGGTGTCCAAGAGTGATTGGGTAAGCTCAATGCTCTCCCTTATTGCCATGAGCTGAACCATGTCTGTTGAATCCTGCATTTCAGGAGAGTGCCCTCGAGCTCTCCTTCCCCTCCTCACCCTGGGTGTGGTTCGCTGCAACCTACTGAGACCCGCAGCCTTGGACTGTGAGACACCATGAAATGTCCCCTTGCTCGTAGCAGTCTGGAAAGGGGTTGGCACATTCATGTGAGGCATCACCTCTTCCAGATGCAGTGTCACAGTCTCAACATTGGGGCCTTCCTGCTCTCCCTGATTCTCCTGCTCATCCTCATCCTGATCTTCCTGTGAAAGTTCTGCATTAAAGATTTCATCCTGGTCAGGCTCCTCCGCGAATGCTTGTTCCTCTGTGCCAGGGGCTTGTGATTCCTCAGGGATGGGCGCAACTTCTGCAAAATATAACAGCAGACGATCGGTTAGCAGTAGGCAGGGGGGCGTGAGTAGACTCACACAGCACAGGCTCATTTGTAGGACCATGATGAATGAGGAGTAACCCTCTCTCTGTAAGCTGGGCCCAGCTTGTGATCAGTTGTTGACCTCGAGCCAGTGTGAATCATGCTAGTGATCCTCATTTTCAGGGATGCCAGTGGGTGCACATTTGCCGAACCTCCTCCAGTTTTTGTTCACTCTCTGTTTATGTGCACCACCTTCCTCTGCAAAGATGAAAATAGAACTTTTTAAAGAGGTGTCTGCTGTGGTGGCACACACAGATCGTCACATTTACAATTGTAATTCCAGTGCATAAATGAAAATATTACTGACTGAAGCTATTTGGCCAAGGCCCTGCCACTACTTTTTGCACTGCCTGCTGGTCCTTGGAGTGGTCACCATTGCAGAGAAATCATCTCCAACTTTGTCCCAATGTTTGTTCATTTATCTGGGCTTTACTTTAACTGGAACTTTGTTCTGAAGCTTGTGCCATCTGCTCTCAATGATAGAAACCAGGGCCTCAGTTTCATCTGCTCAAAATTTCTGGTCTTTGCCCCATGATCCATATTGCAGCAGCTCCGATTTTTATACTCAAGCAGCTCTGAAAGTGCACAGCATAACACACCCGTCATGTGCAACATGGGAATTTTTTTTTGGTAGGTGCCTTTCGGCCCGGGATAGCAGCGACACCGGTACCTGGGGCGGGGGGACTTTCGGCCCGGGATAAAGGCAGCATTGGCGGGGGAGAGGGCCCTTTCGGCCTGGGATAGCAGCGGTGTCATTTTCCGTTTCCAGCCTCAGCTCTTCGTCAGTTCCAACCTCAGCCCTTCAGAGTATCCCTTGTTACCCTGGCAACATCAGTTTTTGGCGCAGGCTTTAAGCTCGTCCCACAGAGATTAAGGCCAATGTGTGCCGTGCCAAATTCAAAGTTAATTCTGGCAAACCTCGGAACTTTTATTTCTGGCGCAGTCGGGTCACAAAAAAAAAAAAATCGGACATACCTCTTCAACTGCGACAAATATCACCCATGTAGAAAATTGTGCCCTAGACCTGTAGACCAATTCAAGGGCTTTAATCTCCTCATTCAAGAGATGCTGAGAGGGGGAAGGCCGAGGTCTACTCCTTCTTCCTAGATGGCAAGGACTCTTTGATAGGGAAATGTCTTCAAAGAAGTTGGGAGGGGGGAGGGTGGTTGAAGAGAGATTCCTATTGATGTACTAGCAACCACAATTACATTCAACTGGCAAAGCTTGGTGGTGTGCATCTGTAAAGCATGCACTCCCATGTTCCGCCACCAGGGAGCTCATCCCCTGAAGTCCCAAGGGATCCCAGCATCCCTTGGGAGCACTGTATATAAGCTGGCACATAAGAAATGTTCCTCACTCTGGAGTGTCTTATTAAAGACTGAGGTCACTGTTACTTTCACCTCCCTGTGTGCAGCCTCATCTGTGTTAGGAACACAATAACTGGCGACGAGAATACGAATCCAACGCAAAGATGCAGCAAACTGGATATCCTGGAGAAGTTCTCGGAGGGTGAGGACTGGGAAGCCTATGTTGAACGGCTGGACCAGTACTTTGTAGCCAATGAGCTGGACGGAGAAGGAAGCGCTGCAAAAAGGAGAGTGGTCCTCCTCACAGTCTGCGGGGCACCGACCTACAGCCTCATGAAGAATGTTCTGGCTCCGGTGAAACCCACAGATAAGTCATATGAGGAGCTGTGTACACTGGTTCGGGAGCATCTTAACCCAAGGGAGAGCATGCTGATGGCGAGGTATCAGTTCTACACGTGCCAGCTATCTGAAGGTCAGGAAGTGGCAAGCTATGTCGCCGAGCTAAGGCGACTTGCAGGACAATGTGAGTTTGATGGCTACCTGGAGCTAATGCTCAGAGACTTTTTTGTACTGGGCATTGGCCACGAGACCATCCTACGAAAACATTTGACTGTAGAGACACCGACCCTCAGTAAGGCCATTGCGATAGCACAGGCGTTTATGTCCACCAGTGATAACACCAAACAAATCTCTCAGCACACAAGTGCTAGCAATGTTCATAAATTAATTGGAACTGTGTTTGCGAGCAGAAATGTACAGGGCAGAACCCACGAGTCTGCAACTGCCAGCAGGCCTCAGGTGACCTAGATTACTCAGAATCCGCAACAAAGGATGAATACAAGGCAATTAACACCTTGTTGGCGTTGTGGAGGCTTCCATTCCGCCTATTCTTGCCGCTTCCAAAGGTATGTTTGCAAGAGCTGTGGAACAATGGGGCATCTCCAACGAGCTTGCAAACAAGCTGCAAGCTCTGCAAAACCTGCTAACCACCACGTGGCAGAGGAAGATCGGTCCATGGTGGATCAAAGCAATTTCGAGCCTCAGAGAGAAGAGGCAGATGCTGAAGTACACGGGGTGCACACATTTTCGACGAAACGTCCACCTATAATGCTAAATGTAAAATTGAATGGCTTACCAGTAGCCATGGAACTGGACACTGGCGCTAGCCAACCCATCATGAGTAAAAAGATGTTCGAGAGACTGTGGTGCAACAAAGCATTCAGACCAGCCCTGAGCCCCATCCACACGAAACTGAGAACGTATATCAAAGAGTTTATCATTTAACTGGGCAGCGACATGGTCAAGGTCACGGTACACGAACTGTCACTCTGGATTGTCCTGGGTGATGGCCCCACACTACTTGGAAGGAGCTGGCTGGGCAAAATCCGCTGGAACTGGGATGACATCCGAGCGCTATCACATGTCGATGGGCCTCATGTACCCAGGTTCTTAACAAATTTCCTTCCTTTTTGAGCCAGGCATTGGAAACTTTTCCGGGGCGAAGGTGCGGATACACTTGGTCCCAGAGGCACGACCCATTCACCACAAGGCGCGAGCGGTACCTCACATGATGAGGGAGAGAGTGGAAATCGAGCTGGACAGGCTGCAACGTGAGGGCATCATCTCCCCAGTAGAATTCAGTGAGTGGGCCAGCCCGATTGTTCCAGTACTCAAAAGTGATAGCACAGTCAGGATTTGCGGCGATTATAAAGTAACTATTAATCGTTTCTTGCTACAGGGCTAATAGCAGCTACCTAAGGCAGACGACGTATTTGCGATGCTGGCAGGAGGGAAGACGTTCACCAAGCTCGACCTGACTTCAGCCTACATGACGCAGGAGCTGGAGGAGTCTTCGAAGGGCCTCACCTGCATCAACACGCAAAGGGACTATTCATCTACAACAGATGCCCGTTTGGAATTCGATCGGCTGCAGCGATCTTCCAGAGAAACACAGAGAGCCTACCCAAGTCGGTACCACGCACGGTGGTCTTTCAGGACGACATATTGGTCACGGGTCGGGACACCGCCAAGCACCTACAAAACCTGGAGGAGGTCCTCCAGCGACTGGATTGCGTAGGGCTGCGGCTGAAGAGGTCGAAATGCGTCTTCATGGCAACAGAAGTGGAGTTTGTGGGGAGAAAGATTGTGGCAGACAGCATTCAGCCCACAGATGCTAAGACAGAGACTATCAGGAACGCGCCCAGGCCACAGAATGTTACGGAGCTGCGGTCGTTCCTGGGACTCCTCAACTATTTTGGTAACTTCCTACCGGGGTTAAGCAGCCTTTTAGAGCCCCTACATGTGTTATTGCGCAAAGGTGAAAACTGGGTATGGGAAAAAAAAACAACTAATTGCATTTGAGAAAGCCAGAAACATTTTATGCTCCAACAAGCTGCTTGTATTATATAACCCGTGTAAAAGACTTGTGCAAGCATGTGACGTGTCGTCGTACGGAATCGGGTGTGTATTACAACAAGCTAACGTTGCGGGGAAGTTGCAACCTGTGGCCTATGCTTCCAGGAGCTTGTCTAAGGCCGAGAGGGCCGACAGCATGATTGAGAAAGAGGCATTAGTGTGTGTGTTTAGGACAAAGAAAATGCATCAGTGCCTGTTTGGCCTCAAGTTTGAGCTGGAAACCGATCACAAGCCCCTCACATCCTTGTTCGCTGAAAACAAGGGGATAAATATAATGCCTCAACCCACATACAAAGGTGGGCACTTGTGCTATCAGCGTATAACTATACCATCTGACACAGGCCAGGCACCAAGAACTGTGCAGATGCTCTCAGTCGGCTACCATTGCCCACCACGGGGGTGGAAATGGCACAGCCTGTAAACTTGTTGATGGTGGCGCAGCCCGCAGACTTGTTGATGGCCATGGAAGCGTTTGAAAATGATAAATCACCTGTCTCTGTCTGCTAGATTAGGACTTGGACCAACCAAGATCCTTTGCTGTCCCTAGTAAAAAAAAGTGTGTATTGCATGGGAGCTGGGCCAGCATCCCCGTTGAAATGCAAGAGTCAATCAAGTTATTCCAGCGGCGAAAGGACGAGCTGTCCATTCAGACACAATGCCTGTTGTGGGGTAACCGCATAGTGCTACCAAAAAAGGGCAGGGAGATGTTCATCTCGGATCTGCACAGCACACACCCGGGTACAGTAAAGATGAAAGCAATAGCCAGATCCCACGTGTGATGGCTCGGTAGCGACTCTGACTTAGAGTCCTGTGTACGGCAATGCAGCGTGTGTGCTCAGTTGAGCAATGCGCCCAAAGAGGCACCACTAAGGTTTGTGGTCCTGGCCCTCCAGACTATAGTCGAGGATCCATGTCGACTATGCAGACCCGTTTCTCGGTAAAATGTTCCTGGTGGTGGTGGATGCTTTCTCAAAATGGATTGAATGTGAAATAATGTCGGGAAGCACCGCCACCATTGAAAGCCTGAGGACCATGTTTGCTACCCACGGCCTGCCTGACATACTGGTCAGTGACAACGGGCTATGTTTCACCAGTGCCGAATTTAAAGAATTCATGACCCGCAATGGGATCAAATATGTCACCTCAGCCCCGTTTAAACCAGCCTCCAATGGGCAGGCAGAGCGGACAGTACAAACAATCAAACAGAGCCTTAAACGAGTCACAGAAGGCTCACTCCAAACCCACCTGTCCCGAGTACTGCTCAGGTACCGCACGAGACCGCACTTGTTCACAGGGGTGCCCCCGGCTGAGCTACTCATGAAAAGGACACTTTAAACCAGACTCTCGCTGGTTCACCCCAACCTGGCATGATCAGGTAGAGAGCAGGCGGCAGCAACAAAATGTAAACGATGGTCGTGCCACTGTGTCACGGGAAAGTGATCTGAATGACCCTGTGTGTGCGCTAAACTATGGACATGGTCCCATATGGATCGCGGGCACGGTGATAGCTAAAGAAGGGAATAGGGTTTTTGTAGTCAAACTAGACAATGGACAAATTTGCAGAAAGCACCTGGACCAAACGAGGCTGCGTTTCACAGACTGCCCTGAACAACCCACAGCAGACACAACCTTTTTCGAGCCCACAACACACACCCAAAGGATCAACGACACCACGCCGGACCAGGAAATTGAACCCATCACGCCCAACAGTCCAGCAAGGCCAGGCTCATCCAGCAGCCCTGCAGGGCCAACAACACACCAGCCCAGCGAGGGCACAGCCAACACACCAGAACAGACATTTGTACCGAGGCGGTCCACCAGGGAAAGAAAGGCTCCCGACCGCCTCACCTTGTAAATAGTTTTCACTTTGATTTTGGGGGGGGGGGGGGAAAGTGATGTTGTGTATCTGTAAAGTATGCGCTCCATGTTCCGCCACCAGGGAGCTCATCCCCTGAAGTCCCAAGGGATCCCAGCATCCCTTGGGAGCATTGTATATAAGCCGACCTGTTCCTCACTCTGGAATGTCTTATTAAAGACTAAGGTCACTGTTACTTTAACTTCCCTGTGTGCAGCCTCATCTGTGTTAGGAACACAATACTTAAAATGTTCCAAATAATCACATCCAAAAACAGAGCATTAAAGCATCATTGAAAATAGTGATGAAAGCAATGTATGCAAGGAACTGCAATTCGAGGATAAAATCCATAAAATAGATTTGAGGTGAGTAAATTAACTAAACTTGCAGTGCACCATCTCTGGACATGCCTCAGATGATGGTATTGAAGGACCATAGCCTCATTTGTAATCCCCATTCATCAGCATATGCTTAAAAACCTGCCATCACAATAAATACTTCAATTACATGTTGGAGAATCAACAATCAAAGGCAACAAGGTCACTAACTATGTGTTCCAAGGCCAATCGATAGTGTGTTGACCACCTATAGCAGTTCGCTGGCATTTTGTAATAAATGAAATGTAACTTACATTTTTTCTACTCCTCTTACTCTACATTATTTTGCCTCTTTTATTTTAGATTATTTCCAACCCCCATAGCTCCAAGAACGTCAACGTATGCACTGAAATCTACGTAAGCTTTTGGAAGTAAATCCAGAGAAACATAACAGAAAACTACATCTAGTAATTATTCTTAGCCTGAACCCATGCCTTCATACGGTCTCTTTCCCCTTCAGTAAGCAAATAGAATATTGGACCTTCAGACCTAGGTTTAATTTTAAAAACCATTAAGCAAGATGAAGTACCAAGTCGTAATTATTAAAAGTTATATACATACAAGACACATTTCCTTGCACAAGCGGTAGGGCTTCAACATGGGAGGCCCAATGCCTAACTATTCGATTGTATATCTTAACTACATAAATTATCATATACATACCTTTCAGTAATCCTGAATTTTGTTATGCTTCATAGCTAGCAACATCAACTTGCTCTGGCTTACCCAGTTCTGGTGCTGAGCATTGCATTTATACCAGCTGTTCCAGGGGCCTTGCACATGTTTTAGGTTCTCTTGTGAAGGTCTGCCAATCTAGTTAAATCATCCCTTAATTTAACTACATAATCTATTATATTTCTCTCCTCACCTGCAGTATTTGCCGACAATGTCTCTCTGATTAAAGGACTGAGTAGGTGGCTTGTAGAGTAATTCAAGGGGGGAGAAACCTGCAGCTTCTTGGGAAATTGCTAATATGACAACATTTTATCTAGTCTTTGGAGTTCCACTCAACATATGAGACAAGTCAGTGTGCCATTAAATCTCTACCAGCCTGTTCATTTGAGGATGACATGAGGTGGATTGAAGTTGTTTATGTGGCATAACTGACTCAATAGCCAAGACATAAAATGAGCGCCCTGATTGGACAAAATCTCATTGGGAACTCAACTTAAATAAACATTTCTCGGATTGCTTCAACAGCATCTTGTAACACAATCTGTATCACCAAAAAAAAGAGCAATGTCATGGGAACATGGCCTGGAAATCCTGGCCTCCCCGGCTCCGTATGAAGTTTCTATGGACCCGGGAAGACATCGGAAAAGCTGCTTTTCAGCGCACAATGCGTTGGAGCTTGACAGATGATCTGTATCTCAGGAGCGAAGACATTTGCTTGGGCAAGATTGCGGTATTTACCCATATCTTGCCCAGCAAATGTCCTCAAAATTCTTGCGCCTGAAAAAGCAGGCGCATAGCCTACTTTTACAGACGCAAGTGTTTAAAAACATACACAAATATAATAAAATTAAATTAAATAAACACATTTTGTTTTAAAAGCTCTGCCCACTAAGGTAAGTTTATTTTTAACCCGAATTACAAAACTTTTTTTAAAATAAGGCATTTATATTAACTTTAATTTAATTTTAATTATGAGAGGTCTGTTTTTTTTTATTAGTGTGTTTTTTTTCCCCATTAATAGCAATGAAAACTCGTAGATACAGAGTTCTCACTGCTATTAATGAGAAAGCTGTGGAATACAGTACCTGATTGGCTGAGCAGTCACACGTGACTGCATCTTCTGCAAGGGAACCCTCCGGACGGGAGCACGCTTCGCAGCGCGGCAAGAGAAGGCCCCCCCAACAGTATCGCAGGCTCCTCCCGGACCAGGTAATTTCATAGAAATGTTCCAGGTTGGAGGCAAATGCCTGCGGGAAGCCTGACTGCAATTTCAGCCCCATTCACTTCCAAGTCATATATCATCCTCGGTCAGTATCCTGGAATCCCTACCCAACACCATGTGGAGAGCACCATCACAAGGACTATAGTGATTCAAGGCAGCCCACCGCTACCTCCTCAGAGGAGCTAGGGATGGGCACTAAATACAGCCTAGTTAATGTTGCCGCTCCTGGAGAACAAATAAAAACTCATCTCTACACACATTAGAGTGGGATTTAACTAAGCATTATCATTTTCAGCTTTCAAAATATAATTTTAGCATTTTTGTGTTAAGCATAGTTATGCAAAGTTTTTTTTAAAGTTGTCTATAAATCAGAATCAGAAATCCATACAGAGCATCTGGTGGCAGAGTAAAATGAACATAAGAAATAGGAACAGGAGTAGGCCATATGGCCCTTTGAGCCTGCTCCGCCATTCAATATCATGGCTGATCTGATCATGGATTCAGCTCCACTTCCCCACCCGCTCCCCATAACCCCTTATCGCTCAAGAAACTGTCTTATTTTTGTCTTAAATTTATTCAATGTCCCAGCTTCCACAGCTCTCTGAGGCAGCAAATTCCACAGATTTACAACCATCAGAGAAGAAATTCCTCATCTCTGTTTTAAATGGGCGGCCCTTTATTCTAAGATCATGCCCTCTAAGTTCTAGTCTCCCTCATCAGTGAAAACATCCTCTCTGCATCCACCTTGTCAAGCCCCCTCATAATCTTATACGTTTTGATAAGATCACCTCTCATTCTTCTGAATTCCAATAAGTAGAGGCCCAACCTACTCAACCTTTCCTCATAAGTCAATCCCCCCACCCCGGAATCAACCTAGTGAACCTTCTCCGAACTGCCTCCAAAGCAAGCATATCCTTTCGTAAATATGGAAACCAAAACTGCACACAGTATTCCAGGTGTGGCCTCACCAATACCTTATATAGCTGTAGCAAGACGTCCCTGCTTTTATACTCCAGCCCCTTTGCAATAAAGGCCAAGATACCATTGACCTTCCTGATCACTTGCTCTACCTGCATACTATCCTTTTGTGTTTCATGCACAAGTACCCCCAGGTCCCGCTGTACTGCGGCACTTTGCAATTTTTCTCTTTTTAAATAATAACTTGCTCTTTGATTCTTTCTGTCAAAGTGCATGACCTCACACTTTCCAACATTATACTCCATCTGCCAAATTTTTGCCCACTCACTTAGCCTATGTCCTTTTGCAGATTTTGTTTGTCCTTCTCACACATTGCTTTTCCTCCCATCTTTGTATCATCAGCAAACTTGGCTACGTTACACTCAGTCCCTTCTTCCAAGTCGTTAATATTGATTGTAAATAGTTGGGGTCCCAGCACTGATCCCTGCGGCACCCCACTAGTTACTGGTTGCCAACTAGAGAATTAACCATTTATTCCGACTCTGTTTTCTGTTAGTTAGCCAATCCTCTATCCATGCTAATATATTACCCCCAACCCCATGAACTTTTATCTTGTGCAGTAACCTTTTATGTGGCACCTTGTCAAATGCCTTCTGGAAGTCCAAATACACCACATCCACTGGTTCCCCTTTACCCAGCCTGTTCGTTACATCCTCAAAGAACTCCAGCAAATTTGTCAAACATGACTTCCCCTTCATAAATCCATGCTGACTCTGCCTGACCAAATTTTGCTTTTCCAAATGTCCTACTACTGCTTCTTTAATAATGGACTCCAACATTTTCCCAACCGCAGATGTTAGGCTAACTGGTCTATAGTTTCCTGCTTTTTGTCTGCCTCCTTTTTTACATGAAGTACTAATGTAGGCTGACAAATGGTATCCATAATGGCACATCAAAATGTTATCTGCAGGTTCTTTTGCAGGAAGTACAGCTAACAAAATATCTAGTATCCAAGACATTTTATTGAATATTCAAAATAGAAAGATCCCATAAATCTACAACTATGAACATTATATACAAATTCAATTCCAAAAAAATTGTTAAAGCAAACAGTATTTGCACATTCTACCCAACAACGAGAGCACCTGAATTACACAATGCCAGAGAAAAACGCGTGTTTAAATGCTTTGAATATTGTCCACCTTAAATATAAATTGGTGTACGTGATCATTAGGTTATGGCAGTAGTACGGTAATTTCAATGGTCTACCCAATTTCATCAAAATACTCTACATAAGTGGCATAAGCATCTTCAAATAAATGGGTAAAGGTAATGTCTAATTTAGAAAAGTATTCTGATTTTCTCGTATAATTGCTCATTACAAATTACTTCTTAAAAACCCGCATCGCATTTAAAAAGAAAAGATTGGTAAACTGTGATAAACTATTTCTCCCCAAAATATCTCTTCATTAGTTTGAACAGCTACCCAGACAACATAGCAGCACAAATCCAACAACTGTAATAGGCATTCCATTATTAACAGTCTATTAAACATTTCTAAATTAAAGTAACTTTCCTAACATACAAAATATTTAATCTGATCGGCACAATTTAAAAATACAAAACAATCTACATTAAAAATTACAAAAAAATGATTCCTGCAACAGCTTTATAATACACAAATATATCCAAAATCAACAGGTTATGAAAACTGTTTATAGAGTTTAAATTATTCATAAAACAAAAATGTAACAAAATGTTTAGTGTAATGAAAGTGCTAAGACAACAGTGTAAGGAAAAAAAAACACCTTATGATTTTACATAGTGAAACACCACACTGCAATGTTGGAAAGTGGGCTGGAGAAACTGCTTGAAATTTTTAAAAAAAATCACAAATGCAACATTTTGTGATTGTCTTTCAACTAACAGGCCTGGATCTGTAAGTGTTAATCGTGTTGATAACATTTGATCACAGAATTCAAGTTAAAAAAATATTCCCCAAGTGTTCAACTGTTTATTCCCAATAGATCTCAACACATAGGTTAATAAGGTGCATATTGACTAAAAGATGCGCTGGAGCAGATTCATCTAAGGCCTTCCGCACGGTACATAGATGTGGATTGACTGTTGGGCCCACTAGAACGCATG
Source organism: Pristiophorus japonicus (assembly GCF_044704955.1). Lineage (NCBI taxonomy): Eukaryota > Metazoa > Chordata > Chondrichthyes > Pristiophoridae > Pristiophorus > Pristiophorus japonicus. Next base: position 211,663,752 of record NC_091978.1, on the reverse strand, counting down.
AAGGTCCTCCTGGTGGTAGAAAATAAAATGTAAGAGAGATATGAAATTTGTAGAATATACACAGGTCATGAACAAAATATAAATATATGCTTCCCCAATCTCGGATTAATTTATTACAGATTTGAGGGCTGTACTTTGTTGAAAAGCTGCAGTTTACTGCACTAAGACAGTGAAATCCTTACCTACATTAACTTATTTCACACAAGTTACAAATTAAACTTACTCAAATTATTTATAAATTCAGAGGGGGTAGCTAACTGTCAAGTATTTTGATGAAAGCTTTGTAGACAAGCTAATCTAATATACAAAACATATGCACAAACAATTGAATTTAACAAACTTCAACTTCAAATTGATCATTTCAAAAATGAAGAGACAAAGTAGTTTTCATCTTTCTGTAGACTTATTTCACTTCAGTAAAATAGAAGGTAGATTTTGAAGACCAGTGAAATTATTTGAATTGAAACTTATTGACCGGTGTGAATTGGAAGCAGTGAAGGATCCCTGCACTGGAACAGGTAGGCCCAAGACACACCTGATTTGGGCATCAGGCTTTATTTACACAAGACCAACAAGCAGGAGACGTTTTCTGAGCTCGGTGAAGAGAATTTCAATTTTGGGCTGATGCGTCGCCCGTGGGGGCTCTTGAATAGGTCCTGGAAGGAAAGGGGGCGAGGGGAGAGGGAGCGATGGGGGAGAGCAATCGGGAGAGGAGGTGAGGCAATTAGGTAGGAAAGGCCAAGTGGGGTTGGCAACTGTCTTCAGCACTTTGGTGGGCCTAGCAGAGGTTCTCGTGCACCTCCCAGCTCCACTTCCAGTTGAGTTTTTTTTTAAACTTACCTTTTTGGTGGTGGTTAGACCTCATGCAGACCACACTTTCCTGAATGCAGGCCAACTTTGCGAAGCAGGCCTCATACTGGCATTAGGCCCCCCTCCGCCGTCCCATTTGCTTATGCAAAGGGCAGAATGACCTGGACACCTCTTTTCCTGCCTTTACCAATATGGCAGGTGTCACACTTCTGGTGCGTAATGAGCGCGCACAGATCTTGTCCGCAATATTGGATGCTTAGGTGCCATTTTGCGCCCGATAAATGGGTATGGTGCTATCGAATTTCTTGGCCATTAACTCTCAAGTGACAAAATGAGAATAACTTGCGTCTAAAGCAGGATATAAAATAATATCCACTATTCCTCATAATTTATTTCAATGAGCTTTATTCAAGATACATAAAGTAGTTTGCTATATTGCTCTCTGGTCTAGAAGAGGAGGCGGCAGAGTTAATAAGTTGACTGCTGTGTGATGTAACTTTAGAATTTTTGAACCCTTTCGTCAAACAAATCTTCAACGGAAAAATTGCACTAGCAATTAAAATGTGACACCATCATTCCTATGAAAAATTAAAGTTATTTTATGGAAAAGGTATGCGTTAGAATTTAAATAAAGTAATTTCAAAAGATTGCAATTCTCTTTAAATTCTTATTCACATCCTAATAAATACTAATTTTCACAACTTGTCGTGAAAGCTGAATTCTACACATCATAAGCCAAAAAAAGTAATCCAGGATCACAGAATGATGACAGTATCAAGGGCCCAAGTTTCCACATGATTTGCGCCTGATTTTTTAGGAGCAACTGGTGGAGAACGGACTATCTTAGAAATCGCAATTCTCCACATTTTTTTTTCTGCAGTTCTAGTCAGGTAGAACAGTTCCACTTTGGAACAGAATTTTTTCTTCAAAAGGGGGCGTGTCTGGCCACTGACGCCTGATTTCAAAGTTTCCACAGTGAAAACGTACTCCAAACTAACTTAGAATGGAGCAAGTGAAGATTGTTGTAGAACTGAAAAAACCTGTTCTACACATTAAAAAATCAGGCGCAGGTTACAAATTAGACGTCCAGAACGAGGTGGGGGGGGGGGGGGGGGGGGGGAGGGGGGGAAGTGAAGTCATTAAATTTTACAATAAATCCTTATTTATACTTCTACAAATATTATACAAATAAATCCAACCTGAATAAACATTTATTAGCAAAGAAAAGATTAAATAAACCATCTTCCTACCTGTGTGAAAGTGCTTCAGGCAGGCCTTTCGGGACCGAAGGCTGAACGGGGCGACCCGAGACTTCGGGCAGGGCCCGTCCCCAGCACCAGATTTACAGGTAGGTGGCATTGGGTCGGGTCAGGTCGGGGAGGTTCGGGGGGAGGGAGAGAGAGAGAGAGAGAGAGAGAGAGAGAGAGAGAGAGAGAGAGAGAGAGAGAGAGAGAGAGAGAGAGAGGGAGAGAGAGAGAGAGAGAGAGAGAGAGAGAGAGAGAGAGAGGGGAGAGAGAGAGAGAGAGAGAGGGGGAGAGGGAGGAGAGAGAGGGGGGGGGAGGGAGAGAGAGGTCGGGGGAGGGAGGGGGAGGTCAGGTCGGGGAGGGGGAGGTCAGGTCGGATCCAGTCCGGGGGCGGGAGTCGGGGGGGGTCGGGGGGGGGGCGGAGCGGGAGCGGGAGTGGGAGTCGGGTCCAGTGGGGGAAGGGGAGGAGGTCGGGGCGGGGGAGCGGGAGCAGGAGCAAGGGTCGGGTCGGGTCCAGTCGGGGGGGGGGGGGGGGGGGCAGAGCGGGAGTAGGGTCCAGTCCGGAGGCGGGGGGAGGGGGGGAGCGCGTGTGTCGGGTCTGGTCCGGGGGGTGGGGGGGGAAAGCAGGAGCTGGCTGTGGGAGGAGCCTTATTCACAGAGCCCCAGTGAGGTCATTCGGCCAGGGCTAGGGGCTGCGTGCTTCAGGCCCCTCCCACACAGTTTCGGGCGCCTGGAGCTACTGCACTTGCGTGCCCACTGTAGCGCGCATGTGCAGAGGTCCCGGCACTGTTTTCAGCGCAGGGACCTGGCTCTGCCCCCCCACAGCTCGTGCTGCGCTGCGCCGAGGGCCAGAGGACCTGCAGGGAGATGGAGAATACGGAGGATTTTTTTTGCGCACTTTGTGGCGTGAAAAACGGGCGTCCAGGTCGGGACTGTGCCGTTCTAGGCGCGTGTGGAAACTTGGGCCCCAAATGTTGCATCAGACATAGTTGAACAAATATGGGGTACGTGAAAACATGAAGCCATTTTTTGTCACAGATCGTGTATAATTCTGCAAATCAGTTAATGTTCTGAAGAAAATTCTAGAGTTTCTCCTTGCAACTCCCCCAGTGCAAAACCAGTAAATCTCCCAAAACTTCTAATCTTATCTTATTCTTTGCCCATTAACATCTACGTACCAGCAGCTCAGGAACAGTGTGTTCCGGAAATGAATCGGTCGCCTTTATCTACGTACTACAATTATCCGTTGAAACTTGGCCGGCTATTTCTTTGGTTTCCATAAATAAAAATTCTTCCGATTTACTGTTTGCTGTACAATTGCTGCACTGCTGCATGACCAATATCTAATGCGCTGTAAAACAGCTGAGCATTCTAATGAGTCCTGCAACTTATATGCATTTATTTATACTTTAAAGTCTGTGGTTTACTGATTAACAAAACAAAAATAGAATGAGTATGTTTGATAGAATGCAAAACCTGTCTTGAGTGGAATTTTCATTAACTGCATCTTTATGTGAAGAGTTATGAAAATTGTAAAGTCCTGTCCCCTCAGTACAGATTCACACGAGGCATGTAGTGAAGTCAAGGTCACTCTGGACCTGCACCTTTATTTCACAGCTCTGGAATGCTGCACTTGCCTGAGACCTGTCCTTATATACCTGTCTCTTGCAAGTGCACCCCTGGTGGTAAGGTATGCTGGTGATTACAGGTCATATCTTATTACAGTCATGTATAGCATGTTAGGATACAGTAAAATATAATAATGTAAGATACATGACAAAAATTAAGTTCCATTTTCAGTGTGCAGGAAGCTACAGTGGCTATTAGCATCATTGAAATAGTTTAGAGACATATTTAATGAGAAAGCAAGCCACTGAACAGGACAAAGTCAGTCTGAAAGGACTGATCTGATATTTGAAATACTACAATTCTATTACTGCTGATCTGCTAAATGAAAGTTTGGTTTAATGGCAAAATAACCATGGGAACATACCATAGTTGAAACTCTTTTGGATGGCTTTTAAAGAGATTTACAAGTTAATTTTATTAGTATTGGACAGTTACTGTATCCTTGTACTAAAGGCAAGAGCATAAAATTTAATTTGTTGAGGAGGTAACCAGGAGGGTCGATGAGGGTAGTGCGTACGATGTAGTGTATATGGACTTTAGCAAAGCTTTTGATAAGGTCCCATATGGTAGACTGGTCATGAAGATTAAAGCCCATGGGATCCAGGGCAAAGTGGCAAGTTGGATCCAAAATTGGCTTAGAGGTAGGAAGCAAAGGCTAATGTTTTTGTGACTAGGTCCCTTGCTTTTTGAGGTATACATCAATGATCTAGATTTGAATATAGGGGGCATGATTAAGAAGTTTGCAGATGACACTAAAATTGGCTGTGTGGTTGACAATAAAGAGGAAAGTCATGGTGTGTAGGAGGATATCAATCTACTGGTCAGGTGGGCAGAGCAGTGGCAAATGGAATTTAATTTGGAGAAGTGTGAGGTAATGCACTTGGGGAGGGCTAATAAGGAAAAGGTATACACATTAAACTGTAGGCCATTTAGAAGTGTAGATGAACAAAAGGACCTTGGAGTGCTTGTCCACAGATCCCTGAAAGTAGCAGGCCAGGTAGATAAGGTGGTTAAGAAGGCATACGGATGGTTGCCTTTATTGGCCAAAGCATAGAATATAAGAGCAGGGAGGGGTTATGCTTAAATTGTATAATACACTGGTTAGGCCACAGCTGGAGTACTGCGTGCAGTTCTGGTCGCCGTATTATAGGAAGGACATGATTGCACTAGAGAGGGTGTAGAGGAGATTTACCAGGATGCTGCCTGGAATGGAGAATCTTAGCTACGAGGACAAATTGGATAGGCTGGATTTGTTCTCATTGGAACAGAGGAGGCTGAGAGGAGACCTCATTGAGGTGTACACAAATTTGAGGGGCCTGAATATAGTGGATAGCAAGGGCCTATTTCCCTTGGTGGTGGGGTCAATTATGAGGGTGCATAGTTTTAAGATGGTTGATGGAAGGTTCAGAGGTGATTTGAGGAGCGACTACTTCACGGTTGTGGGGGTCTGGAACTCACTGCCTGGAAGGGTGGTGGATGCAGAAACCCTCAGCACATTTAAAAGGTGCTTGGATGGGCACTTGAAGTGTCGTAACCTGCAGGGTTACGGACCTAGAGCTGGTAAGTGGAATTAGACTGGATAACCTCTTGTTGGCTGGCGCAGATATGATGGTAAGTACTGTAGGGAATCGAATACGGCCAGAGTGACCTCCTGGACTAGTTTCGATCGCCTGAATGGGTCAGAGAAAATTTACCATATTTTTTTTCCCTAATTGGCCTGGGTTTTAATATGTTTTTCGCCTCTCCCAGGAGATCACATGGCTCCGGTTGGGGTGAAGTGTAGAATGCAAGGGGTGTCGCAGTTGTGTGGGGCGGACTGGTTGAGCTTGGTGCTCTTTACCTTTCCGCCATTGTTCATAGATTTATATGTAACCTTCAAGGCTGCTGGCCAAGGGCCGTGCGGCTCTTTGTCAGCCGGCACGGACACGATGGGCCAAAATGGCCTCCTTCAGTGCTGTAGATTTCTATGTTTCTATGTTTCTAAAAACATGGAACAGGAAAAATGCTGTTTGATTCATCAAGCCACTCTTTCCACAGACAATGTACAATTCACCCTTCAGGAATCCTACCTTTCTACTTGATGGTCTGAAATAGTTCCTTACTCAAAAGGTGATCAAATGAAGCTACAGATAATAAACCCATTCCCAGATCTCCACTCTTCATTCCTGATTGCTGCCCAGCTCTCAGGAAACAGAACTTCATCCAACCTGATCGCACAGAAATCATGCTCTGTAGTGTGTGACCATCTCACTTCAAATGTATGCGCTCAAGACTTCTATCTCCTTCCCAATTATTTAACAGCTAATTTTGTAAGAAATCCATTACCATATCAGCTATTATTGATGAGTGTGTTTCACATATCAACACAGATGAGGAAATATAAACATTCTTCCAATCTCTAATCTTGCTCGAGATCTGTTGAGCTTGCTCTCTAATTTACATTTACTGTGCTATCTGCCTTTTAAGGGTCTTTCCTGGAATGAAAATAAGTTCAGTTCCACAGAATCGCTTTATAGCTCAACAGTCAAAGTCCTGAAATTACTTTCAACACATTAATGTGAAACCCCGGATACAATGCATAAACGTCAAAGTTACAATGGCCTATTGGGAGAAGCCCGGAGAAAATTCCCAGAGAACATTCCAAATATTTCCAGAAAAGAAATCTCACAGCTGATCACTAGGTCTGTATGCAGCATAAACATCGACTGTACAGGAAGCAACAGTGTACTATGTAGTCGGCAATCAGTGATCTCTATATGGTTAGAATAATGTTGCAAGTTACAGTCAAATGCTCAAGATGTGTTCTAGTTTTTGATGAACATGGTTGGCGACACCCAAATCCTACATTTTCTTTCCTAAAATATTTTATTGTACATTTATCAACAGTGTCTCCAAAAGTACTTCATTGGCTATAAAGCGCTTTGAGACTTCCAATGGTCGTGAAAGGCGCTATATAAATGTAAATCATTCTTTCTTTCTTTACATTTATCCACATTAAATCCAGCTATTATTTAACCATCTGCTTAACAGCTCCAAATCTTTTTGAAAGAAGTCTATCTCCCTTATTTTTGACACATAGTCAAATATTTATCAATGATTTTTATATTACAACACATATTCTTCAAGTCACAATGAATATTGTGATGAGCAGGATGCTCCTACCACACACTATTAGCCAATTCCCCACATACAGAACTTCATCACCACTATCAATTTGCAATTGCCTAACTAGTTAACTAAATTCATATTAATTCCACAAGCCTTAGGCTTCTTTAGAAATCTTGAGAGCTTTCTAAAAATGCAAGCAAATAAAACCTGCTTGATAACTTTTATCCACTAATATAGTCACTACATCAAAAATTTCCAGCAAGCATGTGAAACATAAGCCTGGAAATTGCGGTCGGAAGCTTACCGCCCGCGAATGCCTCTGAACTGAAAAAAAACTACATACTTGCATTGTATCTCTGGAGCTTCAGACTGTTCAGGTCCTGGGCCTGCAGCCGTACGGTTGTGTAAAGGCCCACAAACCCCAGCGGTGCATGCAGTTCTCAAGCATCCCTGGGATCATGTGAGTCAGGCCAAACAATGCCAAAGGGGTATTACTATGATGCTTATGGATATTCCATTTAAGTATGGAATCCCCACAAGAATAGAAATCACCCAATTAAAAAAAAATTCCACACTATTTAAAATAAATGATCAGAGGTTCAAAATTAATGAAAATATCCTTTAAACAAACATTTAAAATAAAAATGTAACTTCTTGAAAAATAAATTTAAACATGTTGAAATGGGACAAAATTTAAAACTAATTTTAAATGCAAGTGAATGTTTAAATCATTTCAAAATATTTTGACATTTATTTTAACCCTTATGCTGGTAAAAGAAGGCCTTATGCTGCTTTTACCAGGCGTAAGGGTTTCGTGGGTATTCACTGGGCAGCAAGTTGGGCAAATAACCCAACTCCGCCAGCGAAAGTGAACTTACAGCGGATGAGGTGGATATGTCCAAGCAAACACTTGACAGATCGCAAGTTCCAGTTTCTCGTGCATGCACATCGCATGAGGAAACCCAGAACTTGCAGGGCCAGTCACAGCACTTATGATGGCATACGCTGTGCGTATGCCGTCGTAAATTCCGGGCCATAATCTTTTGCTTCCAGGCCCACGATGACTACTTTTTATATCCTCTATGCTCTTTGGATGAGAATCGATACCATCAAAGTATACAATTGAAAATCTAATTTCATGCATGAGATCCTCATTACATGTTGCTTTCCACGAAATCTCAACGCTGAGTTAATAACATTTGAAAAGTGTTAAAACCAGAAACTATGATAAGCTCTGTGCATCATCAAAATGTACACAAACATGGATTTTTAAATGCATGACATTAAAGCTTCATGTTTTAATATTGTTCAAATGCCATAATTCACTATTTTGAGGTCAATCAACTGAAAGTAGCAGGTTGCAAGTTGCTGTTTATAGAATTAGCACCATACTAAAACAAAACCAGTCAGAGAGATTTTAAAGATTCCTTTTGTGATAGTCTTGAATATAAGCTAGTTGTTCCAACTAGTTTTGGTTTCTCCCTTTCTAACTCACTATGGTAATTTATGTTAATAAACTTTCAGAATGGGCGTGCAATTGGCAAATGAACTTCAATATAGATAAAGTGTGAGGTAAAACATTTTTGAAGGAAGAATAAGGAGGCCACAAATTCCTTGGAAAGTAAGTGTTTAAATGGGGTAGAGGAACAGAGGGATCTGGGGGTACAGATACACAGATCACTAAAAGTAGGCGACATAGGTTAATAAGGCCTTAAAAAAGTGAAAAAAAAGCACTGAAGTTTATTTCTAGAGGGATAGAACTGAAAAGCAGAGAAGTTCTGTTAAACTTGTCTAGAGCCTTGGTTAGACCACACTTAGAGTACTGTGAACAATTCTGGTCTCCATATTATAAAAAGGTTATAAAGGAGGAGAGAAGGTGTAAAAGGATTTACTAGAATATCAGAACCTATCAGGGAAGATTGAACAGGATGGGGCTCTTTTCTCTCGAAAACAGAAGACTGAGGGGTAACCTGATAAGAGGTCTTCAAGATTATGAAAGTGTTTGATAGGAAAGAAGATGTTTCCATTTGCAGCGAGTCTACAACTAGAGTCCATAAATAGGGAATTCAGGAGAAACTTCTTTACCCAGAGAGTGGTTAGAATGTGGAACTCACTACCATAAGGAGTAATTGAGGCAAATAGCATAGATGCCTTCAAGGGGAAGCTAAATAAGCACATGAGGGAGAACAGAAGGATATGTTGATGGGGTTAGATGGAGGAGTGTGAGGAGGCTCATGTGGAACATAAACATCAGAATGGTCCTGTGGGGCCGAATGGCCTGTTTATGTGCTGTAACTACTTTTCAATTTTCATAGGACCCTTGCTAAAATGTCATCTCAAGCCTTTACCTGAACAAACCTAGTCTTACTCTTGTTTGACAGACTGCAGAGAACTTGTCCTAACAGAACATTAAAACAATAATCTCAAAGTGAAAGACACTTAAAACTTGGGGAAAAATATTTCCACCATCTCAAGAGGAAAATCTTGAATCCTGGTGAAGATGGCACATGTTAGAAGAGTTTACTTTGTGTCGACTGTGATGGGAATTAGACAAAGCTGATTTTTATTTCAAGACTAGAACTCAGCTCTCTGCACACGATTGAACAAATCTGGGGCAGAATATAACATTAAAAAAAAAATCATGGTCAGAGGCTTAGAAAGTTATCAAGCCCTTCTGAGCTAGGGAATTGTGCAACTGAGGGTGTGAGGAAAGATGAGATTATAAGGGTCATAGGTTTTGGCTTTTAATAGTTAAAAAATCTTCAATTCAGTTGATGCAGAGAGGTATTTGGTCAATGCAGGATTGTTGTGGAGTAGACCATTACCAGTAGGGTGGTGACAATTTCCTAAAGGTGGAAAACTGTAAACACCACCATGGAATTTTGAAAACAAAAGCACTGAAATTATGCAAATATTTGGACCAAAAAAAAGACTGAAACAAAATGGAATATATTTAATTCAGAGAACTTCAGTCGAGGAGGCGGGAGCTCGGAGCAGCGCGAGTCCGGGGTCATCAAGAGGCCTATAAAGGCCAGCGGGAGTCGGGCAGTTCGAGGAGGCGGGAGCTCGGAGCAGCACGAGTCCGGGGTCGGCAAGAGGCCTATAAAGGCCAGCGGGAGTCGGGCAATTCGAGCAGTCAGTCGAGGAGGTGGGAGCTCAGAGCAGCACGAGTCCGGGATCGGCGAGAGGCCTATAAAGGCCAGCGGGAGTCAGGCAGTTTGAGCAGTCGGTCGAGGAGGCGGGAGCTCGGAGCAGCGCGAGTCTGGGGTCGGCGAGAGGCGTATCGGTGCAGCTGCAGTGGGGACAGAAGGCAAAAAAGTAAAAGAAATCGAAAGGTGACGTCACAGCCAAGCGGGTAAGTGATTGGCTGGTGATTGGTGAGTAGTTTTTTTTTTCTTTTCTATTTCAGTAAGTAACATTTAGCATTGTTGTTGCCAAATTAAGTTAATCTAGGGGTTAAGTCATGGCAGGACAGCTTGGACACGTGTTATGCTCCTCCTATACTATGTAGGAAATCAGGGACGCTTCCGGTGTCCCTGACGACTACGTGTATGGGAAGTGTGTCCGCCTCCAGCTCCTGACGGACCGCATTGCAGTACTGGAGCTGAGGGTGGATTCCACGATGCTGAGAATGACTTGAATAGTACGTTTAGCGAGTTGGTCTTATTGCAGGTAAAGGGTACACAGCCAGATAGGGAATGGAAGACCAACAGGAAGAGCAGTGCAAGGAAGGTAGTGCAGGGGTTCCCTGCGGTCATCCCCCTGCAAAACAGATACACCACTTTGGGTATTGTTGAGGGGGATGACTCATCAGGGGAGAGCAGCAGCAGCCAGGTTCATGGCACCGTGGGTGGCTCTGCTGCACAGGAGGGCAGGAAAAAGAGTGGGAGAGCAATAGTGATAGGGGATTCGATTGTAAGGGGAATAGATAGGCGTTTCTGTGGCCGCAACCGAGACTCCAGGATGGTATGTTGCCTCCCTGGTGCAAGGGTCAAGGATGTCTCGGAGCGGGTGCAGGACATTCTGAAAAGGGAGGTTGAACAGCCAGTTGTCGTGGTGCATATAGGTACCAACGTATAGGTAAAAAACGAGATGAGGTCCTACGAGACGAATTTAAGGAGCTAGGAGCTAAATTAAAAAGTAGGACCTCAAAAAAGTAGTAATCTCGGGATTGCTACTAGTGCCATGTGCTAGTCAGAGTAGGAATCGAAGGATAGCTCAGATGAATACGTGGCTTGAACAGTGGTGCAGCAGGGAGGGATTCAAATTCCTGGGACATTGGAACCGGTTCTGGGGGAGGTGGGACCAGTACAAACCGGACGGTCTGCACCTGGGCAGGACCGGAACCAATGTCCTAGGGGGAGTGTTTGCTAGTACTGTTGGGGAGGAGTTAAACTAATATGGCAGGGGGATGGGAACCAATGCAGGGAGACAGAGGGAAACAAAATGGAGACAGAAGCAAAAGACAGAAAGGAGATGAGTAAAAGTGGAGGGCAGAGAAACCCAAGGCAAAAAACAAAAAGGGCCACTGTACAGCAAAATTCTAAAGGGTCAAAGTGTAATAAAAAGGCAAGCCTGAAAGCTCTGTGCCTCAATGCGAGGAGTATTCAGAACCCAGGAGAGGGCTCTGAGCTAGTTAGAGTGGGTGAGAGCTCAGATGAACAGGACCCCAAGAAAGAATGCAAAAGGCAGGAGGCAACAGAGCAGAGTAGCACTGGGGTAAGGGTAAACCACAAGGTGATAGGAAGGGATAATATGCATGAATATTAGGGGGCTGCAGGAGCGGTCAAAACTAAAAATCATGGTTTAAAAACTAGTATTAAAGCACTCTACCTAAACGCACGCAGCATTCGAAATAAAGTAAATGAGTTGACGGCACAAATCATTACAAATGGGTATGATTTGGTGGCCATTACAGAAACGTGGTTGCAGGGTGGCCAAGACTGAGAATTAAACATACAGGGGTATCTGACAATTTGGAAGGATAGACAAGAAGGAAAAGGAGGAGGGGTAGCTCTGTTAATAAAGGATGATATCAGGGCAGTTGTGAGAGATGATATTGGCTCTAATGAACAAAATGTTGAATCATTGTGGGTGGAGTTTAAAGATAGTAAGGGGAAAAAGTCACTGGTGGGTGTAGTTCATCGGCCCCCAAATAATAACTTCACGGTGGGGCGGACAATAATCAAGGGAATAATGGAGGCATGTGAAAAAGGAACGGCAGTAATGATGGGGGATTTTAACCTACATATTGATTGGTCAAATCAAAACGCACGGGGTAGCCTGGAGGAGGAATTCATAGAATGCATACGGGATTGTTTCTTAGAACAGTATGTTACAGAACCTACAAGGGAGCAAGCTATCTTAGATCTGGTCCTGTGTAATGAGTCAGGAATAATAAACGATCTCCTCGTAAAAGATCCTCTCGGAATGAGTGATCACAGTATGGTTGAATTTGTAATACAGATTGAGGGTGAGGAAGTAGTGTCTCAAATGAGCGTACTATGCTTAAACAAAGGGGACTACAGTGGGATGAGGGCAGAGTTGGCTAAAGTAGACTGGGAACACACACTAAACAGTGGCACAATTGAGGAACAGTGGAGGACTTTTAAGGAGCTCTTTCATAGTGCTCAACAAAAATATATTCGTGAAAAAGAAGGGCGATAAGAGAAAGGATAACCAACCGTGGATAACCAAGGAAATAAAGGAGAGTATCAAATTAAAAACCAATGTGTATAAGGTGGCCAAGGTTAGTGGTAAACTAGAAGATTGGGAAAACTTTAAACGACAGCAAAGAATGACTAAGAAAGCAATAAAGAAAGGAAAGATAGATTACGAAAGTAAACTTGCACAAAACATAAAAACAGATAGTAAAAGCTTTTACCGATATATAAAACGGAAGAGAGTGACTAAAGTAAATGTTGGTCCCTTAGAAGAAGATGAGAAGGGGGATTTAATAATGGAAAATGTGGAAATGGCTGAGACTTTAAACAATTATTTTGCTTCGGTCTTCACAGTGGAAGACACAAAAACCATGCCAAAAATTGCTGGTCACGGGAATGTGGGAAGGGAGGACCTTGAGACAATCGCTATCACTAGGGGGGTAGTGCTGGTCAGGCTAATGGGACTCAAGTTAGACAAGTCCCCTGGTCCGGATGAAATGCATCCCAGAGTATTAAAAGATATGGCGGAAGTTATAGCAGATGCATTCGTTATAATCTACCAAAATTCTCTGGACTCTGGGGAGTTACCAGCGGATTGGAAAGCAGCTAATGTAACGCCTCTGTTTAAAAAAGGGGGCAGACAAAAGGCAGGTAACTATAGGCCGGTTAGTTTAACATCTGTAGTGGGGAAAATGCTTGAAGCTATCATTAAGAAAGAAACAGCGGGACATCTCGATAGAAATAGTGCAATCAAGCAGATGCAACATGGATTCATGAAGGGGAAAATCATGTTTAACTAATTTACTGGAATTCTTTGAGGATATAACGAGCATGGTGGATAGAGGTGTACCGATGGATGTGGTGTATTTAGATTTCCAAAAGGCATTCGATAAGGTGCCACACAAAAGGTTACTGCAGAAGATAAAGGTACGCGGAGTCAGAGGAAATATATTAGCATGGATAGAGAATTGGCTGGCTAACAGAAAGCAGAGAGTCGGGATAAATGGGTCCTTTTCGGGTTGGAAATCGGTGGTTAGTGGTGTGCCACAGGGATCGGTGCTGGGACCACAACTGTTTACAATATACATAGATGACCTGGAAGAGGGGACAGAGTGTAGTGTAACAAAATTTGCAATGACACAAAGATTAGTGGGAAAGCGGGTTGTGTAGAGGACACAGAGAGGCTGCAAAGAGATTTAGATAGGTTAAGCGAATGGGCTAAGGTATGGCAGATGGAATACCATGTCGGAAAATGTGAGGTCATCCACCTTGGGAAAAAAAAAAACAGTAAAAGGGAATATTATTTGAATGGGGAGAAATTACAACATGCTACGGTGCAGCGGGACCTGGGGGTCCTTGTGCATGAATCTCAAAAAGTTAGTTTGCAGGTAATCAGGAAGGCGAATGGAATGTTGGCCTTCATTGCGAGAAGGATGGAGTACAAAAGCAGGGAGGTCCTGTTGCAACTGTACAGGGTATTGGTGAGGCCGCACCTGGAGTACTGCGTGCAGTTTTTGTCACCTTATTTAAGGAAGGATATACTAGCTTTGGAGGGGGTACAGAGACGATTCACTAGGCTGATTCCGGAGATGAGGGGGTTACCTTATGATGATAGATTGAGTAGACTGGGTCTTTACTCGTTGGAGTTCAGAAGGATGAGGGGTGATCTTACAGAAACATTTAAAATAATGAAAGGGATAGACAAGATAGAAGCAGAGAGGTTGTTTCCACTGGTCAGGGAGACTAGAACTAGGGGGCACAGCCTCAAAATATGGGGGGAGCCAATTTAAAACCGAGTTGAGAAGGAATTTCTTCTCCCAGAGGGTTGTAAATCTGTGGAATTCTCTGCCCAAGGAAGCAGTTGAGGCTAGCTCATTGAATGTATTCAAATCACCGATAGATAGATTTTTAGCCAATAAGGGAATTAAGGGTTATGGGGAGCAGGCGGGTAAGTGGAGCTGAGTCCACGGCCAGATCAGCCATAATCTTTTTGAATGGCGGAGCAGGCTCGAGGGGCTAGATGGCCTACTCCTGTTCCTAATTCTTATGTTCATATGTAAGAGAGAGATTTGGACAGAAAGCATTTGTGATCTGGAGTGAAGAGCTACAAGAAAGTGGTGTTTTGCTTCCAAATCAACAAGTTTGAAGTGGACATCAGTAGTTTTCACAGCACACTGTCCTTGAACATGAACTCAAGAAATAAAATGGTGTCTTCACTCATAGTACTTCACACAAAGAGTTTTACAAAATGTTATGAATTACATTAAACATAAAAAAAATCCAGTTTGTACTCCAAAATAAAATGTACATCATATTCAGCCATTAAATATCTTTTGTCAACTTGATCATATTCAACTATCTTATTTGTGCGTGAAGACAGACAAATTGAATCCAAATATTATGAAAATAACAGCTTAAATGATTAAAATTAGTTTTAAGAAACCTACCTTCAAGAAGCTGCCCAGTTCATCTACCAGTATTCCATTATACTGCTACAATTTTAGACAGAAATGCAAATGGTTAACATCGATACAACGAATTCAATTTCAGCATTGTAACTATTTCATTGAACTTTAATGAAAAGAAATCTCATCCACTCAGTTTTGTGAAGCGTTTCTTTCAAAATGGCCCGTTCTGTTGATGTCTAACATTTAAGTAGTTCAGTAAATATTTCTTTCACGTTAATATTATTACATAGTTATCTGCAGTGACAACTTTGCAATACAAGATATTAAATACGATTAAGTTAAACATTTATATTACTACAACAGACTTGAATATAACAAACTGCATAGCTCTACATAGCACAAAACATTTCACAGTTCGGAAATGCAAGCACTACCCCCACTATCAAGAGGAATCTACAAGGTGATAAGGCATACACAGAGGTCAACACTGCTGGATAAGGTATAGGGACTGATTCTTTATACAAGGTAGGGGAGCATTGGAGGTATATTTAGTGTTTCTGTCTCAGGCAACTGCTGGCTTTTTATTTAAAAAAGAAACAATGTGTTATTCATAATGATAAATTATAACATTCAGTTTTCCTTCACAACATTTTATTGTTGGTTATAGACATTTGAAGAGCCTGAAGAGAAAGTGATACTGGTGCAGAGGCAGTAACTGAAATACAAAATGACTATCCATTTTATTAAGCACAATTAACAAATTACAGTTGAAATCATCTGATACAATGTACAGGGTTCATTTTGTGATCCAATTTTGTATCGCGGCAATTTCACTCTGAAAGATATCCATTTACTCAGTCCATCTTATTCGCCGACAGGCCAAAACATCAGAAATCTTTATCGGAAAGGATTTTCTGCTGTCATAATTCCATTGCCTTGACAGCCTTCTTTAAGCCATACTCCATCCACTCTTTCTAACAGGATTTTGTCTATATTCATTCTATCTCAATAACCAAACCATTCATTTTTCTTTGGATCTTGCCTATTAAACACCCATTCTCTAGTGCCAGCTTTTCATCCAGACTTGAGCATCCTTTCTTTATTCTTCTGATGTGGATCACAGCCGCCAGGTTAACAATGTGGAACACTTCTTTTGGCCTTAGTGACCCTGGGCCTGGAGTTGCGGTGGGGAAGGTAAACAAACAGTTGTAGTTCTTGCACGTAGTGATCCCTGCTCAAAAGTGTGTGGATGCCAAATGAGGACTGCATCATATTAAACTGCAATTCTCCTCTGAAACAAAATAATCTGCAAACGCTCACTATATCCAGGATCTCTCAAATAATTGATCAAACTACTGGAGAGTTATTAGTACTCAGGGAACTGCACCTCCATACAGGTCAGGCTTCAGAGGAGGAAGAATATTACACTAACTTTTGAAAATATTCTTGTCTTCTTGGTGTCCTGACCTACACCCGACCCTCAACCACCACCAAAAGCAGATTACAAGTTAATTACCTTATTTGCTGTTTGTGGGACCTTGCTGCGAACAAACTGGTTTCAACATTTGCCTACTTAACAGCGATTATACTTCAAAAAGTAATTAATTGGATGTGATGCTCTTTGAGACACCCCAAGGATATGATTAGGTACTTTTTTTTTTAAATCGGCAAAATACTACTATGACTGAAGGCCGCTAGTTTGGTCAAAAGTTGACCGGTGTTGCGGTAGCGGTATTTTTAGTTGTGCAAGATTGTTTTTGCCGTCGAAAAGGAACGGACCTTCTGCACATGCGCGATTTTTTCTTTTTCCGATTCACCCCCCCTGCGCGTCTGGTCAGGTATCGGGTCACCCACGCATGTGCAGAGCACCATTTTGGAAAGAGAGAGTAGTTAATCAGAGGAGAGAGGGGAGACATAAGTACAGGGGATTCAGAGCGATAAAAGCAGTTAAAATTGAATAATAGTAGACATAATAGGAGGGAGAAATAATAATTAGAATAATAAAGAAAAAGGATAAAAATGCAGCCAGTAGAATTAGGGATGCAAAGGGCTCAGAAGTTCAGCCTGGATGCCCAAGAGGCACTGTTGGCAGCAGTGGAGGCCAGATGGGGTGGACGAGGAAACCGCGCCCGCCCCCCCCCCCCACCCCCAGCTGTAGGCTGGAGAATCTGGACTGCCATATCACAGGAGGTGTCCTCAGCAGATCACATCCACCAGGGCCCCCAGCAGTGCAGGAAGAGATGGAATGACCTTCGTGCATCTGCGAGAAGTAGTAATATTTTCATTCATGCACTCCTTGATGACTTACAATGTAAATCTTACATCTGTTGATGTAGGTAGGCTTAGTGTTGCACCTTATTTGCCTTGAATGATCTTATTAAGGTGGCTTTCTGAGATCTTAAAAGATGTTTCTGTACTTCGATGTCTTCCTCATGAACCATGTGCAGCTTAATGGGACATTAAACAAAGGATTGTATGTTGCAAGTGCTTCGATGGCTATCTGTGTGTGTCACAAGGGCAGAAGGGCAATTCGAGTAAGTATTGCTATTGTCATTTTTGCAGAAGAAACTGGCTCACAATCGTGCTGAGTAGCGATGCACCCAGCATCCAACCATTAACAGAGGTGGAGGAACATGTGGCAATCCTGGTGGGTGCCCACAACAGAGCGGCTACCCATAGGGATGCGGATCCGACAACTTCAGCTGAGGGTAAGTCCTGCAAAATCCCCGGGCTGTGCTTGAGTCATGTAATGTAATGTTGGGGTCATGTAATGTAATGTAATGTCACCCTGCCCCCTCCCCTGCTACTAACCACTCGTATGTTGTTTTCTATTTCAAGATGAGGAGTCGCATGGGCGCCATCCCACCACACAAGCCTCCACTTCCAACTCATATATGCGCACTTGGGTCACTGAGGAGGATGAGGAGGAAGAGGAGGAAGAGTCCGATGACAGGCTAAAAGAGGACCCTATGCAGGGAACATCTATTGTGGGGGGGTCATTGTTGGAGTCAGTGGGGGTGGAGGTGGAAACGGAATTGTTGGCGAAGGGAGAGGTGGGGATGCACGAGTCAGCACATTTTTTTAGCTGCGGCCACAACTCCCTCAGAGGGATCCACTTTTCACAGGTTCCCCGCCTCCGAGGCAGCAGGATCAAGTGGTGTGCAGCAACGCACCTGGAATGTCGAACCCCGTTTGCCGCCTCTACGGAAGTTGAGTCGGCAAAGCCGGTATGTTCACAGACAGGCAGGCGCAAACCTGGACATGGTGGAACTTTCAAAGGAGAGCGTCGAACTAGGTCGAGAGTTCCTCCATGCCCTGGGTGGAATTACCGGCAATGTTGCCGCACAATTGCAGACATGTTGCAGCTGATTGCGGCGATGTGTGAAAACACCGAGTCTGTCAATGCTATGCAATGTAAGAGGCGATGGGAGTGGTGGCCGCAGTTAAAATAGGGGGCTGTTGGCTGGTTGCTGTTGTTGTTGTTGTTATATCATTAATTTTCTTGTTCTTGTTCTTTCAAAAATTGAAAAATTGACAAATCTGTTGGAGAAAAAATATTTATTTAATGTTCAAGTTTTCAATTTTTTTAAATTATTTATTTATTTTATTTTTTTATAAAGAGTTTCCAGAATTTAAAATTTTTTTAATAAATCTTTTTGTTGAACTAAATCATTGTTGTACAGTGTCTCACTTTTAGAATAGGAGGGGAAATAGTCAATATGGTTGGATAGAGTGGGCAGGCAAAGGTGAAACATAACTTCCACTGTTCAAGCAAAGCGTTGATTTGAGCTGCTGACGTAACACTTTTTCAGTGGGGTTCATCGCCAGGCTCCTCGTCCTCCTCCCCAGTGGCAATTCCTGTCCCCTCATGATGGCTAAGTTGTGTAGCATGCAGCATACCACAGTGAACTCAGCGACCTGCTGAGGGGGGTATTGCAGGGAGCCTCTAGAGTGGTCTAGGCATCGGAAGCGCTGCTTGAGCATTCCAATTGTCTTTTTGACGATGTTGCATGTGGCTATATGGTGGTCATTGCAGCAATGCTCAGCGTTTGTCTGAGGGTTCCGAAGGGTGGGGTCATGAGCTCGGTAGCGAGGCCGTAACCTTTGCCCCCCAACATTCAGCTGTGACCTTGTGGCTGATGCTTAAACAGGCCTGAGACAGTGCTCTCATGCAAAATGAAAGCATCATGGATGTTCCCTGGAAACTGGCATTGACTGCCACGATGCGCTACGTATGGTTGCAGACGATCTGTACGTTCAGGGGGTGGAATCCCTTTTGGTTTCGGTCAGCCACTGGCTCCTGTAAAGCTGCTCGCAGGGTGATGTGCGCACAATCAATGGCACCCTGAACCTTGGGGAAGCCAGCAATTTGTGCGAAACCCACAGCCCTCTCATTCTGTGCCTCCCTGGTCATTGGGAAGTTTATAAAGTCCATCCTGCGTGCGTACAGTGCATCAGTTACCTGGCAAATGTAGCGATGTATAGCGTGCTGAGAGATGCAGCATATGTCCCCTGCTGATGCGTGAAAGGAGCCGGTGGCATAGAAGGCAAGTGCCGCAGTCACCTTCACCTCGACGGGCAGTGCAGTCCTGTTGGTGCTGGTGGGCTGCAGATCTGCCTTTATGAGCTGGCATATCTCTGTGACCACCTCTTTTCGAAAGTGCAGCCTTCTAACGCACTGTGCCTCAGACAGGTGCAGGTATGAGCGTTTCTCCCTGAAAAGTTGTTGGGGGTAAGGCTTCTTCCTCCTCATAAGTCTGTGACCTCTTTGATTAGGCTCATAATGCTCTTCAATAAACCTTCTTCCTGCTCTATTCTGCATATCATAAGTAGCCAGCATTATTAGCAGGGATGTTATAAGCCGCATTCTTTTAAATGTCCTCAAATAACCACAAATGACATGTCGTCAAATGTCCTTAAATTTACTGCAATGTGCTCAAATAGTCTAAAATAGCCTCAAATACCTTTAAAATCTAACTCTGACCTAACATAAAGCCCTCATTAAGGTCATTATGCAAAAATCAGCCTTCTATCAAAATCCTTTCAGGCAATGAACTTCGCCTCCGTTTTTCAAAATAGCGTAGTTACTGCTGGGTTTGAGCAGGTAAGACTACAGTTTTCAGTGCAAATGGTGGTTTTGATGAATTTACCGGCGGTGGTATTTTTTGGCGTTGCACACGGATTGACGTCATATCATTGAAAAAACTGGGCAGGCAGTAATTGTTTTTACCACTGGTGGATAATCACTGATGAATTTACCACCTGCGGTATTTCGGCAGCATTTCAGTGGTAACTAATTTTCTGACGGTAAAATAGGCGATAAATGGGCGGAAGGCTGATTAATTTCCAACAAAATGTATCCAAATCACTTTTAGATCACCAAAAGCATCCATTACCAACTATTGCCCAAATACTACAACTAATGGAATTACTTTTATAAGACATAGGATAGGCCAGCATCTGCAACAGCATTGTGCTGATGAACTAAGGTGGAGAGAATGCAGTTTATTGGTACCTTTAATTTGCTAGCTGCCTTTTGATGTCATTTCTTCAGTCAAATAGACTCCTAATAGTACCCATCAAAAAAGGTACCTTTGAAGTTTATTAATTCTTAATAGCAGGTTTACACCTACATCTTTCCAGGACACCCATATACTGCCCCACAGACTCTGCAATATCATTCAGAAATACTGACTTTTTAAGCAATTTGTTGAATTGCAAAAATAAAACAATACTTAGACATTTGCACTTGAGAAACTGTAGGTGCTTTGAAAACAAATTGAAGGGACACCTTATAGCTACGAGGTTATTTCCAAGGTCAAATAAGGAGGGAAGCTGGGTTGAAATATATAATGGTGGAAAGCAGGAAATGGCAGATATCCAATAAATTCTTGACAAATAAAGATTATCGACAATTTTAAATCCAGAGAAATTGACTCAGCAAATTATTACATGGCCAGAAGTCAATAAAACATTTGTTATGGAAAAATTTAAAACAAAGGGGCCAAAATTACCCCTTCCAATAAGGCCTCTGACTGCCTGAAAGCGGCAGCCACAGGCAGCGCGGAATGGCCGCCGACTCTCAGTGAAGGGGCCGCCATTTTGTAAATTGCCCTTCCTCAGGAGCGGAGTGGTGTTCGGGACCGCTCCGCCCGTAGCGACCCCATACCGTCTGGCGGGGACCCGCTCGCGAAATTGCCCCTCACCTGAAATTTCCCTACTGGAGCAGCGCTACCGCAGGCCGGTGCATTCTGTGAAACGGCAGCGCGGCCGTCCTTAAAGGAGAGGTGGCACTACCGTCAACGACATGTTTTTTTATTTTTGTTGGCCAACTGCCAGATTGGTCCGACAATTATGGCCATGGGTTTGGCCAGGCCAACAGGCATCCTGGCACACCCTCTTGGGTACCAGGCCGCTGGCCCAGCCAAAATCCGCCCTTGTGGCCCAGTGGACCTAACTAAAATGAATGGCAAGTTCGCAGCGGCTCTCCCCTTGAAATGAAGGGGAGAGATGTTGTGACGCCAGCACAATGACATCAGTGCGGCGCTGATGACTGACAGTGGCAGACACTCTGTCCCGCCCCCATGGTGAGGCCCTTCCACCCAGCCGGAAAACGCCCCACAAAGAGCTGAATTTTGACAGATTGGTCGCCGCATCCAGTGCAGCGGGCAGAACACTTCAAAAACGGTAGATCCATCCCATTTCTGGCACAGGTGAATTTCTGCCCCAAAAAGTCTATATGACCAGATGAGATACACTACAGAATCATCATGGATATACAAGAGGCTCTGCTTAATATTTAGAAGCTTTCTAAATACACGATTTGTACTTGACAATTATACTATAGTGAATGCTAACTTAATGTTCAAAGGAGAAGCGGGACATAAATTGAGGAATAAGACTAGTCTGACAGATAATCAATAATGGATAAAATGCTTTAACAGAACACTGCCATTTTCATGTAGGCCATAAAAATGGCATAATTTTACATGAGATTATGCTTCAAAACTATTGGGAGTTCCTGGAGGAGCTAACTAAAATTATTGATGGGGTTAGCCAGTGCATGGAATTTATTTGGATTTTCATGAAGGTTGCAATAAAGATTCACATGCAAAGGTTTTAAAAATGAATAATAATTAAGATTCTAAGTTATGAGATATGCTCAACTCATTTGTATTGCTGAAAATATGACTAAGGGAAGTCATAATCCAAGTCGTCAAAAATATTTGATTTTTAACTATTTGACTTAGCCTGTGAGCACAGAACTGGAGGACACAGATTTAAAATGAATAAGCCTTAAATTATTCTTTTCCTTCGCTCCTCTATCCCCGTTAGAGTACTGTATATGTGGAACAGACTCCTAGCTGAAGTTAATTCCTTCAACAAGCTGCAGTGTAAATGCCAGGTTGGACCCAGGATTGGAGGTTTAAAGGAATAAGGTTAGGTTTAGACTTGTAGAGATAGAGAACTGGTTGGCAGACAGAAAGCAGAGAGTCGGGATAAACAGGTCCTTTTCAGAATGGCAGGCAGTGACCAGTGGGGTGCCGCAGGGCTCAGTGCTGGGACCCCAGCTATTTACAATATACATCAACGATTTAGATGAAGGAACGGAGTGTAATATCTCCAAGTTTGCAGATGACACTAAGCTGGTTGGCAGTGTGAGCTGTGAGGAGGATGCTAAGAGGCTGCAGGGTGACTTGGACAGGTTAGCTGAGTGGGCAAATGCATGGCAGATGCAGTATAATGTGGATAAATGTGAGGTTATCCATTTTGGTGGCAAAAACATGAAGGCAGATTATCTGAATGGCGGCAGATTAGAAAAAGGGGAGGTACAACGAGACCTGGATGTCATGGTACATCAGTCATTGAAAGTTGGCATGCAGGTACAGCAGACAGTGAAGACTGGCAAATGGCATGTTGGCCTTCATAACTAGGGGATTTGAGTATAGAAGCAGGGAGGTCTTAATGCAGTTGTACAGGGCCTTGGTGAGGCCTCACCTGGAATATTGTGTTCAGTTTTGGTCTCCTAATCTGAGGAAGGACGTTCTTGCTATTGAGGGAGTGCAGCAAAGGTTCACCAGACTGATTCCTGGGATGGCAGGACTGACATATGAGGAGAGACTGGATCGACTGGGCCTGTATTCACTGGAGTTTAGAAAAATGAGAGGGGATCTCATAGAAACATATAAAATTCTGACGGGACTGGACAGGTTAGATGCAGGAAGAATGTTCCCGATGTTGGGGAAGTCCAGAACCAGGGGTCACAGTCTAAGGATAAGGGGTAAGCCATTTAGGACAGAGATGAGGAGAAACTTCTTTACTCAGAGTTGTGAACCTGTGGAATTCTCTACCGCAGAGAATTGTTGATGCCAGTTCGTTAGATATATTCAAGAGGGAGTTAGATATGGCCCTTATGGCTAAAGGGATCAAGGGGTATGGAGAGAAAGCAGGAAAAGGGTACTGAAGTGAATGATCAGCCATGATCTTACTGAATGGTGGTGCAGGCTCAAAGGGCCGAATGGCCTACTCCTGCACCTATTTTCTATGTTTCTATGGAGATGATACTAAATGAGGAGACACAGTACGTTGTGTGGATGGGAAAAGAAGGTTACAAAGGGACATTGATAAGTGAGTGGGAAAAACTGTGGCAGAGAGAGTTCAATAGGGGATGTGTGAGGTCATCCGCTTTGGATCCAAAGAAGAAAAATAGGAATATTTTCTTAATGGCGAGAGACTAAACACTGTGGAAATACAAAGGGATTTGGGTGCCCAGGTACGTAAAGCTAGTAAGACAGGTACAAAAAACAATAAAAAAACAAAAGGAATATTGGCTTTTATTTCAAGGGACAGGAATACAAAGGGGACGATGTGATGCTTCATGTGTCTGAAGTACAGCATTCAGCTTTGGGTACATATTGCAGGAAAGATATATTGGCCTTGGAACACAGATTCACTAGAATATCAGGACTTTAAAGGTTAAATTAAGAGGACAGATTGCATAAACTTGGGTTGTATTCCCTTGAGTTTAGAAGGCTGAAGGGTGATCTCAATGAGTTGTTTAAAATGATGATAGGATTTGATAAGAGTAGCTGCAGAGAAGCTATTTCCTCTGTTGGGGGATTCCAGAACAAGGGAACACAATCTTAAATTAGAGCTGGCTAGGCCATCCAGGAGTGAAATCAGGAAATACTTTTTCACACAAATGGTAGTGTAAATGTGTAATTCTCTCCCCAAAAGGCTGTGGATGTTGGGTCAATTGAATTGTTTTTGGACTGAGATCGACAGATTTTTATTAGGTAAGGTATTAAGGGATATGGATCAAAGGCAGGTAAATGGTGTTGAGGCACAGATCAACCATGATCTCATTGAATCGTGGTACAGGCTTGAGGGGCCGAATGGCCTACTCCTATTCCCATGACGCAAGATGAACAGAGCTAAAATTCCTCAAATGAAGTCATTTTTGATTACTAGCTGCTTATACCATTACAGTGAATTAATGTTCCAATCCTCATTTCAGTCGTGGTTCAGTGGGTAGCAATCTCACTTCTGAGTCAGAAGGTTGTGGGTTTCAGTTCCACAACAGAGACTCGAGCATAAAAATCTACGCTGTCACTCCAGTGCAGTACTGCACTGTCGGAAGTGTCGTCTTTCGGATGAGACGTAAAACCCCATCTGCCCTCTCAGGTGGACGTAAAAGATCCCATGGCACTATTTCGAAGAGGAGCAGGGGAGTTATTTCTGGTGTCCTGGCCAATATTTATCCCTCAATCAACATCATTAAAACACAGATTATCTGGTCACATTGCCACATCGCTGTTTATTGGAGCTTGCTACATGTTTTCTATATTACAACAGTGACTACACTTCAATTGGTGTAAAGCGCTTGTAATCTCCTGAGGTCATGAAAGGTTATATAGGTCTTTCTTCCTAGGTGATGCTGTCCCACAACATTTTTTTTTAATAGAAAAATGTAGTATATCTAGTACCTTAACAACCCCAAAGACAGGAGTGTCTCACCAACCAGAAAGCTTTGGAGGAGCTGAAGCTCTGGGAAATCTGGTCAAAGTGTCATATGGAAGAGTGCTATTGATGTGGAAAAAAACCAAAATCAATTAAGCAAAAAATATTTACTACATCAGTTATACAACTATTCATTAAACTTTGGTCTGAAACTATGCCATTTAACATTTAAAAAATGCATCTGCTGCTTGCAAATGATTACCCTGCTCTTTATTCAAATCTTAAAAATTGTTGAATTTGCAATGAGATAAATTATCAAGGGAAATGAAAAGTTCTCAAACATAAGGGATGTATTGATAAAAAATATTTGCTTGCCTTTGAACAGCATTTGAAATATTACTACACTGAGGTAAAAATTGAAGCACTATAAATCTCATGAAAATAACTTTAGTATGCACACTCAGATACAGTAAGAAAATGATTGCAGCTTGGTGATGTTTACATACATTAAACTGCACACTTTGCACTATCTACCCATTCAAATCAGACACAAAATATCTTTGCAATCACCCATTCTCTGAAATGAACCATCACCACTTTACACATAACATAACATATCTAATGATACTTAGTTCCTGTAAAGCCTCTAAATCTACAGGACAATTAATTCAATTTTGACTGCGATTTCATCCCAGGTGCTGTGTACACATGCATTAGTTTAGGCAGGCTGCTCCAGTTTGCAATTTCCGATAACTATGCAGAAATAATTTAGCCCGAAACATATTCTGCATGGCTTGAACTGAACCAAAATCAAATACCAATATTTGCTTCCGTTTCATTTTAATTTTTACATTTGGTTCTGCACATCCCTTTTAAAAAAAATACTTAGGTAAAAAGAGTCATGGTTCATGCATACACAACCTGCCATTTTCCATAACGAATCTAATGCTTTGTAGCTATGAAAATTGCCCTGAAACATAATAGCCCAGAAATCCCGGTTTCTCCATTCCACGGGTGTTCGACTAGATTCTACAAAAAAAGATGCGCACCGACCTGTTCCTGCTGCGTCCTCCACTGACTGCGCGTCGCAGTGCGTGCACGTCAGGACGTGCGCAGGGCTGGAGCTGCAGTCACGTGGCTCTGGACAGTCAATCAAGGTAAAGTATGTTCTCATTCATAATAATGGTAACTCCGTAAGTTGGAGTTCCCATTATTGTGAATGAGAACATCCCCCAAACACACAAAACATCAATAAAAAAATAGAAAAAATACACTACATATTTAACATTAATTTAACTTATTATTTATGTACTATTAAAAAAAATGTTTTCCCGATTTAAAAAAAAAAACTTTTTAAAATTATGCTTTAAAATAAATTTAATGTAGTGGGCAGTGTTTTTAAAAATAAAGTATTTATTAAATTTTATTTTTTATGTTTTAATGATTTAAAACTCTTACCTCTGTAAAAGTAGGCTATGCACCTGATAAAAGCAGGCGCAAGAGTTTTAAGGACATGATATGGGCACGATATGGGTAAATACCGCAAATCTTGCAAATGTCCTGGCTGCCGAGAGACAGAGGATCTGTCAAGCTCTACCTTGACAGATCGGAAAAGTCGGTTTTCAGCACATGTGCATTGTGCGCTGAAAACCGGCTTTTGCAATGCCTTCCCAGGTCCGTACACACACCGTACGGACCCGGGAAGCCGGAATTTCAGGGCCATTAACAATGGTAATGCATTTTATAATTTTCTTAATGCACAAATTAGGTCCATGGTAATTAGTAGCAACAACAACTTGTACTTATATAGCACCTTTAACATAGTGAAATGTCCCAAGGTGCTTCACAGGAGTATTATGAGATAAAAATTTGACTGCAAACCGCACAAGTAGAAATTAGTTCAGGTGATCATAAGCTTGGTCAAAGAGGTATGTTTTAAGGAGCGTCTTGAAGGAGGAAAGAGAGGTAGGGAGGCAGACAGGTTTCGGCAGGAAGTTCCAGAGCTTGGGACCTAGGCAACAGAAGGCACGGCCATGAATGGTTGAGTGATTATAAGCAGGGATGCGCAAGAGGGCAGAATTAGAGGAGCGCAGGCATATCAGGGGATTGTGGGGCTGGAGGAGATTACTGAGATAGGGAGAGGTGAGGCCGTGGAAGGATTTGAAAATAAGGATGAGAATTTTGAAATCGAGGCATTGCTTAACCGGAAGCCAGTGTAGGTCAGCGAGCACAGGGGTGATGGGTGAGCAGGACTTGGTGCAAGTTAGGACACGGGCAGCAGAGTTTTGGATCACCTCTAGTTTACGTAGGGTAGAATGTTGGAGGCCAGCCAGGTGTGCATGGAATAGTCAAGTCCAGAGGTAACAAAGACATGGATGAGAGCTTCATCAGCGGATGAGCTGAGGCTAGGGCTCACCGCTGTGAAATGTCCATGCAAATTTCAGAATTGATCAGCCTGCATAAAATTTTAGAGCCGTTTCACCAACATTGAAATGTGCAGCAGGTAAAATAGCAGCAATTCTTACCTCTGCCTCCACACCAAGAGCATAGGTAAGAATAATACCACTTAGACGCACTGTTCCCTTAAAATTCACAGACTTGAATTTCCAGCTCTGAGCGCCTGATTTACTGAAACATTCATTCCTGCTATCCAGTATGCAACACTGAATATTTGATGCTTCAAAATAATGGGCTCAATTTTCCCCAATACCGTTTTTGGCATATTGCCAGAGTTACGCCCGTTTTTCTTGGCCCCAACTACTCCCAAAAAAAAGTAGCAAGTTTCCCCATTCTATTTTTTGAAATTGGCGCCACGCAGCCTGTCCTGCAGCCTCGGACGGTGGAGCCTAAGATCTGCACCGGAAAAATGATGCTGTCCCTTCTGCGCATGCGCGGGGAAAAAAACGGATGTTTTTGACGTGATTCCTATGGGCGCGCATGCCCACTACAGTTCCCGGTCTGCATTCGGCCTTTTTTTAAAGAGCCAGCTGTGTGTGAGAACTTTAATTCTCATTGGAAAAATCAGAGCTGCAATACAAGATGCAACATGGTGCAAGGACCAAGAATTTCTTATAAGATGAAGTGGAGGCACTAGTTACTGTGATTGAGGGCAGATGGCACGAGCTGGACAACAGCAGAGGTCAAATAAAAGTTCCACCAAAAGAAATTAAGAAACGCTGGAACCAACTTGCAGAAGATTACAGTGCAAATGGTGACCACTCCGAGTCTGGAGGCCAGTGCAAAAAGTGGCAGGACATTGGTCGGAGTTAGTGTAAGTAATATTTTCATTTATTCACTGGAATTGCCATTGTAAATGTGACCAGCTGTATATGTCCCACCCAGCAGAAAGACACCCTTTCTAAAAAGTTATATTTTCATCTTTGCAGAGGAAGGTGGCACACAACAAATGAGAAAGAACTCGAACAGGGGGAAGCCCGGCAAATCTGCAGCCACTGACATCCTTGGAAAAAAGGGTCACTGCTTTGATGGGTCCTGCCTGGAGAAAAGCAACCATCACTGCACAAGCTGGGCCCACACTCGAGGGAGAGGGTAAGTCCTGCAAATTCCACAGTCTGGCTTTGCTAAATGTTAAGTTCTGTGCACGCTAGCCATGCTTCGGTTTCTGGGGATGTCTCCATCAGCTACGCTTCAGTTGATGCAATGTGCTATCATTCATCGTGGTCCTTCAGATCATCCTGCTGCCTGCGCTGTGACCCGACTCATGCCACCCACCCTGCCCCTCCTCTGCTGCTAACCATTTGTCTGTTCTGTTATATTTTGCAGAACTTGAGGCCAACCCTGACGATGCAGAAGATTCAGATGCGGACGAGCCTGAAGAGGAGAACATCTTCCAATCCCACTTTTCAGACCAAGAGCATGGGGGTGAGGGGGAGGTGATGGATGAAACCCATACTGTTGTACTCACTCTGGAGGAGGTGCAGGTGCCGCCTATTGAGGTGCCAGCCCCTTCCCCGAGTGGTTTGAGTGTTGGTAGGACATTCCATGGTTTCCCACCGTCCGAGGCTGTGGATCGCAGTGGGGTGTAGCGAGCCACACCCAGGGTGAGGAGAGGAAGGAGAGCTTGACAGCGCTCTCCTGAGGTGCAGGATCTCTAACAGATGTGGTTCAGATGATGGCAATGAGTGCGGAGAGTATTGACCTTACACTATCACTCCTGAAAACCATCAGTGAGGTGGGTGATGAGGTATGGTGACTGTCTGGAGAAGTAACAACACTCTCACAAGAAATGGGAACACTGTCCAGGAACATGACGGAGGGAATGTCTTAGTCAGCTGAAACAATGTCGGTGCACATGAGGGAGGGATTGTCGTAGGTAGCTGATGCGCTGTCAGTGAACACGAGGGAGGGAATGTTGCAGATAGTTGACACACTGTCAAGGCACATGAAGGAGGGAATGTCGGAGTTAGCTGCTGTAATAAGGGAACACGCCCAGACCCCACGCCCGTTGACCGAATCACCTGCCACTCCCAGACCGGGCCCCTCCACATTACCGCCTGCGTCTCCCCATCACCCCCCACGCCAAATCAAAAGTGTGCATTACCCGAGATGTTCGAAAGGATAAGCTTGGTAACAACCCGAGAAACGCTGCGCCACCGCCTGCGGGCAGGGGTGAAGTCACCAAGACCAAGGGCAGCGGGCGGTCTTCGAATAAGGTGGAGGAGGGATGGGTGCAGCCTTTCTTTGCTGTTGTTGTTGTTATTATTATTGTTGTTACTTTTGTAACTATTCTCAAATTAAAAGGTTTTTTTTGTAAATTTACAAGTTTAGAAGTTTGTAAATGATCTTAACTGAATAGTTTAAAGTTTGATACAAGAAAATTTTTATTAAAGTTAAGTGCAAACAAGTGTTAACATTTTGAATAAAATATATTTTAAATTATAACTAAATCATTTACATTATTTGTTCCAATATTTACAATTTTTTTGAAGTAACAAGAATCATTTCCATTAGTTGTAGAACACAACATTACGGAACAGGTCCATGTGGAATAGTTGCCGCTGAGCCTTCAGGCAGCAGAGCGTTCACGGATGAATTGCTGGCGCAAGGCTCGAGCAATCATTAAAGGGGCACAACAGCCCTCCCATCCTCCGCTGTCATGCTCCGGGTTCAGGTAGTTGCATGGCTTCCTTGTCCTTCTCCTCTGCACCTTCCTCTTCATCAGCCAGTCTCACCTCAGGTGGGTCTTCCACTACCAGCTGCCTCATGATGGTTAAGTTGTACAGCATGCAGCACACAACAGTGAACTAACCGCAGTCTCAGAGAAGTATTGCAAGTAGCCTCCGGAATGGTCCAGGCATCGTAAACGCTGTTTAAAGATGCAATGGTCCTCTCTATTATGCTGCGCGCCGCAATGTGCGACATGTTGTATTCCTGGTCAGCTTCCGTCCAGGTTACGCGTAGGGGTGTCACGAGCCAGGTGGCGAGGCCGTACCCTTTGTCTCCCAGTAGCCAGCTCTGCCCTTCTGACTGCTACTGCTGAAACATGGCAGATATAATGCTCTCGTGTAGGATGAACGCATCATGGGTGCTCCCAGGCTATCTTGTATCAACTGACATGATGTCGTCACACACGAGCTGCACATTAATAAAGTGGAAGCCTTTTCTGTTCCTTTACATCTCGGAATCCTCGAAAAGGTGCTCGGAAGGCGATGTTGGTACAGGCCCTGTGCCTTTGGGAAGCCAGCAATCCTGGAGAAGCCCACAGCCCTTTCATGCATTGCCTGGGTGGCCATGGGGAACTGTATGTAGTCATTCCTCTGGGCATATAGTGCAGCAGTCACCTGCCAAATGCAGATGTGTTGCATGTTGAGAAATGACACGCACATCCCCAGATGCATAGAATGAAAGTGCAGCTGTAACCTCATCATCATCATCATCATAGGCAGTCCCTTGGAATCGAGGAGGACTTGCTTCCATTCCCAGAGTGAGTTCTTTGATGGCTGAACAGTCCACAGACACAGAGAGCCACAGACCCTGTTACAGGTGGGACAGACATTCGTCGACGCCCTCCCGGATGGATTTTCTTCATCTCGGGCGGTCTGCGGCCAGGGTCTCCCAGGTGTCGGTGGTGATGTCGCACTTTACCAGCGAGGCTTTGAGGGTGTCCTTATAACGTTTCCGCTGTCCTCCTTTGGGTTGTTTACCATGAAGAGCTCTGCGTAAAGAATTTGCTTAGGGAGTCTCGTATCTGGCATGCTGCAACCTACACTTCAACTGACAAAGCAGTCCTCCTGACGCTTCTAGGTTGCAGGTCTGCTTTTACTAACTCTCAGATCTCCTTTACGGAAGCGCAGCCTTCTGACACAGTCTTCATCACTCAGGTGCAGGTACGAATGCCTGTCTCGATATAACCGACATGGGTAAGGCCTCCTGCCCATCACCCTACGTGCTCTGATGACGTCTAATCAATTGTCTCCTCTGCAACACCATCATGCAGAAGGCTTGCACAAGGTATGGCATGGTTAGTATTGCCCCCATGATTAAATTATACCTTTGTAAGAAGCTCAAAACGGCAGATCGACGCTCTCGTATGGACCACACCCAGGTCTGAGCAGGCGCAATGATTGGGACCCTCCCACCAACCCCGGGCTTCATCTGATGCGTAGTGCAGGCTTCTCATGCCTTCCGAAGCACCCCCCACCCCCCCGCCCCAGGGCTTCATCTGATGCATAGTGCAGGCTTCTCATGCCTTCCGTTCGTCTTCCACAGCCCCCCACACCCTGTCCCAGGCTTCTTTTGAAGCTGAGCTTGTGTTCAGGCAAGGGAACGATTCTGCTGGCCGACGCTCTGACCCTCGAGCCCGGTTTGGAGATGTGCTGTGGTAGCGAGTCAGTCTTTTAAAAATTAAAACTTAAAGAATTCCAATAAACTTCCATTTCCTGTGTTTTAAGTTTTAAAAATTTAAGCTCGATTATGGATATTCATATTCTAGACTCCCTCCAAAGCTATTCATAAAAACAATGGTGTCTTTCTGTGCCGATTTTTTAATGTGCGCTGGTTTTTCTTAAGTGCCCAGAAGGTTTTTCGTGAGTGGTCACATACGCCGTCCTAGGATAACTTTAAATTGGCCAAACTTCCATAATTGTGAAAAACTGGCGCAAACATCAGGTTACAATGATGCAATAAAAAACGAACCTAAAAAAATCGTAACCAACTGAGTTACGCAGGCGCACAAAGATTGGGTAAACTTGGATTTTTAAAATTTAGGTTAAATAAAAAGCGGCTCGCGCCAAAATAACAGCGCAAATCACTGGGGAAAATTGAGCCCAATGAATTACTCAGCCGTACAGTCATTCTCATTCTTCAAATAAAAATCAGCCAATGCAACTCACAAGTTTTAGGATGCATCCTTAGAACATCTCCTCGAGATGATCGTGCATTTGGAACATACATTATTTGTGGAGAGTTACAAATTACTATATCGATATCTATTTTTAAATTCATCCCATAGACTAAAATTAGCCAGATTTCCACATAAAATGCAAGCACACAATCCAATCCAAAGCAATGACTGTGTCGACATGCATCTTTTAGGTTATTTTCATGAAATTATGGATCAAAAAATATTGAAGAAATTCATAATTTCAGTGAAAGAAGTAATATATTAGCTTGTAAAAATATTTTTAATATAAGCGTTTTTGGGTAATGGTCAAATATTCCTGCATAGCCTAAAGTTGTCATATTAATGCCATGTTTTGGTCACATCAAACATTTCCATTTGCTGCGGAGCACAGTATATTGAGTGATCAGCTTATTACATCTATAAATGAACACATCATACTCATGCTGGTTAGTCTTATAAAAGCATGCAAAAGTTAGAGACTTTTCAATTGTTAGCTTGAGCAGGGAAACACTTTCAGTAATTAAAGATAAAATTCAATACCTTGAAAAAAAACAAAAAGTAACATGCATAGATTCACTCTAAGGCCATTTACCTCATAAACACTGGACTTTGAAAATCAAGTGAGTGCTCATTATGATAACCATTACTACCATTTTCCAAACTGCAACAAAAAGATTATACAATATGCATGGGAAAAAAAAATCAAAGCTTGGGATTTCAATATAGATTTTTTTTTAAACTGCATGAAGTAAAATGGAAAATGAAATATGTCTGTGATGCTATAACTATTTCACATTAATCACAAAACAAAAGAAAACTAAACTACTTCCATTTTTATATCTGAAATTTTATCCTCTATTAAAAGGTATCTAAATAGACATGAAATACACTGCATCAAAACATATAGAAGTTATTTTATAATAAAACGCAGTTAACATTTACATGCAGGTTAATCTATTTTGCAGGCAAAAATAAGTCAAAGCATCTATGCAAATGATTCAGGTGCATTGCACAATATTTTGTTCAATTCTTTTTCCCCTGAAGATTGCGCTCATTATGTGTTATACATTTACGTGCAATTCAAATTATTCTGTCTCAATACACAGCTGAATTTCCCCCAAAGTTTTGGTATAACCTTGAGTATGTCAGTTTACAACCGATTATCTTGTCAAGCTTACAAACTGCATCAGTATGAAATAAATTCTTACTTTTTCATGGGAATATTCTCAACACTACAAAAATACAAGAAATAGGAACATTGTTAATATGCACACAAATATTAAAGCAGTGCTTATATTTTTGCTGAGGACAATACCAATGTGCAAATTTTATGTGGAGCTAAAGCATTTACATCAACTCTACTCACTCAGTTTCCTAACATTTAATGTGAATTTATTACAGAAAAAAATACATGTAGTAGCCTTACGATAGAATAGAAACAAGATTGAAAACAAAAATAAAATGTGAAAATTTTTCAAAATCCAATGTGCATTAAAGCCATGATTAAAAGCAGCAATGATTGCTTAAAAAAAAGCAGAACTGAAAATAAGTGGAAAGGGTATCAATGGTTATCACAAAGTAAAATGCCAAGTCCCTGAGACAGAAGAACTGTAGAGGAGAAAAGGAAGATATAGGATTTAGGTACTAACAATTAGTAAATCAATCAATGGTTCAAATTAGCTCTCTACATTATTTACAAAGAGCCAACATAGGAAACCCTTGGAGAAATACAAGACGACAAAGAATTAAGTAGGAGAAAAATACTACAAGCAAAACCATTATTTTTGCCCAACACAAGAAAAAAAATCTCGTCAGTCCAAAACAAGAAAATACAAATTAAAAGAAAAATTGTATCATTAGCTGTCCCTGGATAGTCTGTTTGTCCTATGGTATCTAAGTTATGGAACTAGCACAAGAAAAAACTATCATAGGAGAATAGCTGCTCAAATTTAGTTCACTTTAGTTTGTTGTGAAATTTTAATTTGGAGAAAGGATTTTGTTTCTTGTACAAGGGGCAGATTCGCTTTGTGGATTTTACCCCCAGCCTTGCCATTCAATCATTCATTAAGCTCCACTGAATATTCATCAAGAATTATCGACAAAATTAATTTTAGTTAGAAATGCTACAAGTGTAGAAAAGGCCAGCATTTTCAGAAAAATTCCCAAATATAAATAGGAGTTAACAATTCCTTGTGTTTTAAAAACATACAAACACAAAAGGGAACATTAGGAAAGTAGAAGAAACATTTTTTTGATCTACTCACTCATCGTATACATCCTCTGTATCCATCCGCCGATAGAATTTGGCTAGTTTCACAGCAATTATAATATTTGGAATTAAAAATACTGTACAGCATCCAAGGCTAAACCAAAAACCATTCTAAAGAAAGCAATGGAGAAAGAAAATACAGAAACCAGTTATTTCTAGATAGTCAAAAGCATGACAAAAAATTACTCAAAAAGTAGCATGCGTCATACAATTGGTGGAATTTCTTTTTACCAGAGAATCCACTATAAAACCGCACAGTATCATATCAATTGTATCCACTGCATTAGCAATCGGCTTACAGACTGCAACCTCATTCTTAATCTGAAAAATTAAAGAGAACATATTTTATTTCTTGAGGAAAAAGAATCCAAAAAGAAAAATTGATAGCTGTTTAATGTTAATTAATTTGACCTTTTTTATTTAAATGGCATTGCTCATTAAAGGAAGTGGCAAAGAATGCCTAAATACCTCCTCAATGATTGGTGGAGGTTGGGAGGAGAAGGGAGAGAAAGAGGAAGCAGTCACACACCATCCTGACTTGGACAATTTCCTTCATCATTGCTGGAACGCCCTACCTAACAGCATTGTGGGAGCATCTTCACCACAGACTGCAGCAGTTCAAGAAGTCAGCCCACCACCACCTTCTCGAGGGCAACTAGGAATGGGCAATAAATTCCGGCCTTGCCAGCAACACCCATACCCAGAGAATGAATTACAAATAATGAGAGAGTGACCGCAGGCCTGCTTGTGCACCTAGGGGTGCATATGATGATAGGTGGAGGCAGAAGCGAAGTAGAGGCACAGAACAACAAATTGTACTGATATACAGAACCTTTATAACATTCAAATAAATCTCAAACACCTTGCAAAATAATAAAATAAATTGAATATCAAACCAGAAGAGTGATCTTGGGAGTGCTGACTGAAGGGTTGAATGAAAAGATATACGAGAGAAAAAGGTGGAAGAGTTTTATGATATATCCTTATGACATCACTAAAGTGCACACACGCAAGATGCTTCAATCTGGAACTTGGTTTTATTGTAAACATCAGCAGTTGCATTACCACAGTAGTCTACTAGGTGAAGCAATAGCCCACTAGGTTGAGCTTTATATTACACTTCTCCCTCCTTAATGAAGTAATCGTAACAAAATCATCATCATACATAACTTGCATGGTTATGAACATAACAAAAGATATGGACTTATTTTTCCATATTTACAAATCAAACTTGTTTTCTGTTTCGAAGAGCATAGCTTCACTCTTGAACAGAACCTTCGAAACATGGCATCAACCTTAGATTCATTCTAGGCTGAGCATGAGGAGAGTTTTCCTCTAAGGGTAACCCTTGACCTACATTTTGACTCTACAACTTCAGACTGTTTGTCTGCACGACTCATACTTCAATTCTGATTTTCTCTTGGACTTGTTTCTCGTACTTCTGATGTCGGATTTGCTACCGATACTCTACTTGTAACAAGACTATCTGACTCATCAGAAATAATCGAATCATTCCCAACTTTTAACTTCTTCCACATCTGCAGGTAAAATATGATCAATGTGAACAAACCTAACCTTTCCATGATCAAACATCTTGACCAAATATGTGCAAGGGCCACATTCTCGGGTTGGCAATCAGTAACCAGTGGGGTGCCGCAGGGATCACTGCTGGGACCCCAACTATTTACAATCTATATTAACGACTTGGAAGAAGGGACAGAGTGTGACATAGCCAAGTTTCCTGACGATACAAAGATGGGAGGAAAAGCAATGTGTGAGCAAGACACAAAAAATCTGCAAAAGGACACAGACACGCTAAGTGAGTGGGTAAAAATTTTGCAGATGGAGTATAATGTTGGAAAGTGTGAGGTCATGCACTTTGGCAGAAAAAAAAAAATCAAAGAGCAAGTTATTATTTAAATGGAGAAAGATTGCAAAGTGCCGCAGTACAGCGGGATCCGGGGGTACTTGTGCATCAAACACAAAAGGTTAGTATGCAGGTATAGCAAGTAATCAGGAAGGCCAATGGAATCTTAGCTTTTATTGCAAAGAGGATGGAGTATAAAAGCAGGGAAGTCTTGCTATAGTCGTACAGGGTATTCGTGAGGCCACACCTGGAATACTGTGTGCAGTTTTCGTTTCCATATTTACGAAAGGATATACTTGCTTTGGAGGCAGTTCAAAGAAAGTTCACAAGGTTGATTCCAGAGATGAGGGGTTTGACTTATGAGGAAAGGTTGAGTAGGTTGGGCCTCTACTCATTGGAATTCAGAAGAATGAGAGGTGATCTTATCGAAACGTATAAGATTATGATGGGGCTTGACAAGATGGATGCAGAGAGGATGTTTCCACTGATGGGAGAGACTAGAACTAGAGGGCACGATCTTAGAATAAGGGGCCACCCATTTAAAACTGAGATGAGGATAAATTTCTTCTCTGAGGGTTGTGGATCTATTCGTTGTCTCAGAGAGCTGTGGAAGCTGGGACATTGAATAAATTTAAGACAGAAATAGAGTTTCTTAAACGATAAGGGAATAAGGGGATATGGAGAGCAGGCAGGGAAGTGAATCCGAGTCCATGATCGGATCAGCCATGATCGTATTAAATGGCGGTGCAGGCTCGAGGGGCTGTATAGCCTACTCTTGCTCCTACTTCTTATGTTCTTATATCTTCACGACTCTTCCCGGTAACCACTTTAACCATTTATAGTGATGGTTCTTCACTCTCACCTTCTGATTCAATTTCACCTCTCTCTTACTCTACCTCTATCGTGATTTTTTTTCTGTCTTGATTGTTTCTCTTCCACTGACGTGCCAAGTTTAACAACGAGAACCTGGCTCGTGGCTGTCGTTTGAGAACAACTCTACTGGTGTTCTATCAATAGTTGTATGTGGAGTATTACGATAAGTAATGAGAAAATTTGTGGTTCAATGACAATTGTAATTTCTTTGGATTTGGATCCAACATTTGCTTGAAGTGGGCATGTTTTACAATTTGTATTGTGTGCTCTGCTGCACCATTTGAAGCAGGGTGGTACGGTGGAACTTTGGTATGTTTCACATTATTTCTGCTCATGAACTGTGCGAATGCTTCTGAACAAAATTGCAGCCCATTATCAGACACAATTTCTTCTGGGAGGCCATATGAAGAAAACAATCTTCGCAAATTATCTAGTGTTTTAATTGTTATTTTCCGCATCAGAAGCAACTCTACCCACTTCGAATGGCTATCAATCACAATGAAGAATTGTTGTCTTTCTAGCTCAGCAAAATCTATATGAAACCTTTGCCACACCGTGGGAGGCCATTTCCATGGCTGTAATGGTACTGATGGTGGTTTCTTGCTTATCGATTGACATGCTGTACACTGACGAACAATGTACTCTATCTCTTTATCTAGACCTGGCCACCATAAGTAACTGCATGCAAAACTCTTAGTCAAACGCATTCCCAGATGCTGGTCATGAAGATCTCCAAATAATTTGGACTGGAATTTATTTGGGATAACCACTCTTGCACCCCACATAATACAATCTTTATCCACGGACAATTCGTTTCTACGAATGAAGTATGGATGAATATCTTTCTCTGATACCTGGTTTGGCCAGCCATTAGCTATATAATCACACACCTTTGACATAACTGGGTCACGTTTGTTTGCTCCACCAATCTCTTCAGCTGTGACGGATCAATGTATGAAAAATAGAATACCTCTTTCCTATTGGGTGTAACTTGTGATGGGGATGCAACCTGCACATAGCATCAGCATTTCCATCTGACTTAGATACAACAATGGGTGTAGCCCAATTACATAGATCTACCTTAGAGATAATGTTCTCAGTCTCTAGTCTTTTGAGTTCTTGCTCAACTTTCTCCTTGAGTGTGTATGGTATGGGATGTGGCTTGCAGTAAACTGGTCTAGCATCCTTCTGCAATTGACACTTGCCTTGAAGCTTTGGATCAGACTGTTCTGAGGAACACGTTTGGATACTGTTTGATGACATCATCCTTCTTTGCAAATCTCATTTCAACATGAAAAATCTCATTGCAATTCATTTCAGTGATCCCAAACCAATCTCTACCCTTTAAGGCAGGCTTGTCTTCTGACACTACTAAGAGAGGCAAACACTGAACTGATCCTTGTATTTCACCAGTACGGTGATACGTCCTACCACAGGGATTTTCTCTCCAGAGTAGCCTCGCAGCACTACCCGACTTCACCAGTGGAAAATTACTCAACTTGTTGAGAAAGAGCAATTCCAGTACCACAATCACCAGTGTTGATTTCCATGGGTATCCTGCAATGTCTACTTGGATGATGATACTTTATGAATCGTTGTTAGATACCCTCGTGCTCCTGATGACATGCATCGCCAGAACCTCCTCGTCCTGTTGCTTCTCTTCAATGTATGTAGTCTCTTGCAATTGCTACTTGAAACATTGAACATGGATTTATTCTTCAGTCGGCATGCCTTTGTAAGATGCCCAGTTTTCTTGCAGAACACTCTGCCTTATCATATGGGCAGTTTTGAGCAATGTGTTGTCCCAGGAACCAATAGCACGACTTCGAAGTATTATTTCCGCGGCCAGTTGCTGAGGCCTTGGGGCCCAACTGCATTTTACTTTTAACCTGCAGGCGATTAACCTCGACTGGCAATAGCATGAAATTCTTGAGAGTATTGGTCGGCCATATCCATTGACATAGCTGTCGGACAAGCTAAATCAAAAGTCAAGTTAAGAGTTGTCAACAACTTTCTTCTGATTGCTTCATTTTTCATCCCACAAAGCGGTCACACAATGCTAGGTCCTGAAAGTTTCCAAAACAACAGTGAATGGATAGTTTATTTAAAGCTGCAATGTACTCACTGATAGTCTCGTCATTTAACTGATCTCATGTTCCAAAACCATAACTTTAAGCAATTTCCAGGGGCTCAGGACTGTAGTGCTGAATCTCCAAGTGTTATGTCCTTTGGCTTGACGGGAACAAGCACATTTTTCAGGGTTTTATACACCTCGGGGCCAGCTTCAGTCAAGAAAATAACTATTTCTTTCTAAAACCACCTGGTTCCGTTTTCATCATTGGGGTCTTCAATGATACTTCGCGGTGAAAAACATTTCTATCTGCTCCACATACACTCCGAAAGTCTCTCAGTCACAATGGAACTCACCCAGGCGCCCTATTATTCCCATAGGCGCGGCCATCTAGACTCTTCAGTTCAACCAAAGTGTGCTTGTAATTTACCTTGGATTTTTAGCTGTGCTGCAAAACAAAGAACCTCTCAAAGTCTCTGTCAGTTGACTGGATGATCCACCAACAAAAATTTCAGCTAGGGAATCCGATTATCCTATCTTCATCACCAATGTGATATATCCTTACGACATCACTAAAGCACACATACTCAAAATGGAAATTGCTTTTATCGTGGGGTGCTTGGGTTATCATGCGTTCCTTCTGCTGTTTGCGCTTGGCTTCCACCTGCTCCCGACGAAGAGACTCGAGGTGTTCGACGCCTTCACGAATGCTTCTCCTCCACTTTAAGCAGTCTTGGGCCAGGGATTCCCAGGTGTCGGTGGGGATATTGCACCTTTTCAAGGAGGCTTTGAGGGTGTCCTTCAAGCATTTCCTCTGCCCACCTGGGACTCGCTTGCCATGTCAGAGCTCTGAGTAGAGCACTTGTTTTGGGAGTCTAGTATAGGGCATGCGGAGAATGTGACCCATCCATTGGAGCTGATCGAACGTGGTCAATGCTGCGACGCTGGCCTGAGCGAGAACACCAACGTTGGTGCGCCTACCCTGCCAATGGATTTGCAAGATCTTGCGGAGGCAATGTTGGTGGTACTTCTCCAGTGTTTTGAGGTGCCTGCTGTACATAGTCCATGTCTGTGAGCCATACAGGAGGGTGGGTATCACTACTGCTCTGAAGACCATGAGCTTGGTGCCAGGGTTGAGGCCCTGGTCTTCAAAAAGCCTCTTCCTCAGGCGACTGAAGGTTGCACTGGCACACTGAAGGCGGTGTTGGACTTAGTCAGCGATATCTGCCCTTGTTGACAGTAGGCTTCCGAGGTATGGAAAATGGTCCATGTTGTCCAAGACCTCGTCATGAATCTTGAGAATCGGGGGGACAGTACTATGTGGCAGGGGCGGGTTGATAGAGTACCTTTGTCTTCATCATAAGCAGTCCCTTGGAATCGAGGAAGACTTGCTTTCATTCTTATGAGTTCTTAGGTGGCTGAACAGTCCAATATGAGAACCACAGCATCTGTCACAGGTGGGGCAGATAGTCATTGAGAGAAGGGGTGGGTGGGACTGGTTTGTCACATGTTCTTTCCACAGAGCTTGTTTTCTGCATGCTCTTGGAGATGAGACTCGAGGTGCTCAGCGCCCTCCTGGATGCACTTCCTCCACTTAGGGCGGTCTCTGACCCGGGACTCCCAGGTGTCAGTGGG
Organism: Pristiophorus japonicus; assembly: GCF_044704955.1. Taxonomy (NCBI): domain Eukaryota; kingdom Metazoa; phylum Chordata; class Chondrichthyes; family Pristiophoridae; genus Pristiophorus; species Pristiophorus japonicus. The sequence continues at coordinate 211,622,852 of NC_091978.1, read as the reverse complement.
GAGGCTTTGAGGGTTGCCTTGTAATATTTCTTCTGCCCACCCCACCTTTGACTCATTTGCCATGAAGGAGTTCAGAGTAGAGCACTTGCTTTGGGAGTCTTGTGTCAGGCATGCAAACAATGTGGCCTGCCCAGCAGAGCTGATCAAGTGTGGTCAGTGCTTCAATGCTGGGGATGTTGGCCTGGCCGAGGATGCTGATGTTGGTGCGTCTATCCTCCTAAGGGATTTGTAGGATCTTGCGGAGACATCGTTGGTGGCATCTCTCCAGCGACTTGATGTGTCTGCTGTACATGATCCATGTCTCTGAGCCATACAGGAGGGCGGGTATTACTACAGCCCTGTAGATCATGAGCTTGGTGGCAGTTTTGAGGGTCTGGTCTTTGTCTTACAGATGGTTAATGTAACACCAATATTCTCGTACGCTTCGGTGAAGTGATGACAATGGTTTGGAGTTCGACCTCCGAGTGTGCGCAAACGTCTGCATACTGTAATTCAATGATGAGGATGGGACAACCTTGGATCTGGACTGGAGGTGACGGAGGTTGAACAGTTTCCCGTTTGTTCTGTAGATTAGCTCCACTCCAGCAGGGAGTTTATTGAGGGCGAGATGGAGCATTGTAGCAAGGAAGATCGAGAAGAGTGTTGGTGCGATGACACAGCCTTGCTTGACCCCGGTCCGCACGTGTATTGGGTCTGTGGTGGATCAGTTGGTCAGGATCACGGCTTGCATGTCATCGTGAAACAGGTGGAGGATGGCGACGAACTTTTGAGGGCAGACGAATTTGAGGAGGACACTCCATATTCCCTCCCGGTTGACAGTGTCAAAGGCTTTTATGAGGTCAAAGGTGGCCATGTACAGAGGTTGGTGCTGCTCCCTGATTCTTTCTTGAATTTGATGTGCGGTGAAGATCAGGTCCAACGTGTCCCTTAGTGGGCGGAATCCACATTGCGACTCTGGAAGCAGCTCTTCAGCCACTGGGAGAAGGCGATTGAGGAGGATTCTTGCGATGACTTTCCCTGTGGCAGACAGCAGGGAAATTCCTCTGTAGTTACTGCAGTCGGACTGGTCACCTTTCTTGAAGATGGGCACAATTACAGCGCCCGAGCTCCCCTGGCATGCTCTCCTCCTTTCAAATAAGAGAATTGAGTTCCTGGATTCATGCCAGTAGTGTTTCTCCGCCGTGATTTAGTGCTTCGGCGGGGATTCCATCTGCTCCCAAGGCCTTGTTGTTCTTCAGTTGTCTATATTACAGGTTTAAAGGAGGGGTTCTGGACTGTAGGACCGAGGTAACTGGATATTCCGCTACCAATGGTAGACAGAGTCAGAAGACGACAAGGTATGGGAAGGAAAATATATCTGAGGGAGGTTGGGCTTCCTGGAGGGATTTGAAGATGGCAAATGATACTTAGAGTTGATGGTGGATAGGCAATGGCAAACCTTTAAAGATCATATGGACGAAGTTCAGAAATTGCACATCCCTGTCTGGAGTAAAAATAAAACGGGGAAGGTGGCTCAACCGTGGCTAACAAAGGAAATTAAGAATAGTATTAACTCCAAAGAAGAGGCATACAAATTAGCTAGAAAAAGCTGCAAACCGGAGGACTGGGAGAATTTTAGAATTCAGTAGAGGAGGACAAAGGGTTTAATTAAGAGGGGGAAAATGGAGTATGAGAGGAAGCTTGCCGGAAACATAAAAACTGACTGCAAAAGCTTCTATAGATATGTGAAGAGAAAAAGATTAGTGAAGACAAACGTAGGTCCCTTGCAGTCAGATTCGGGTGAATTTATAATGGGGAACAAAGAAATGGCAGACCAACTGAACACGTACTTTGGTTCTGTCTTCAGAAAGGAAGACACAAATTACCTTCTGGATATATTAGGGGACCGAGGTCTAGTGAGAAGGAGGAACTGAAGGTTATCCTTATTAGACGGGAAATTGTGTTAGGGAAATTGACGGGATTGAAGGCCGATAAATCTCCAGGGCCTGATAGTCTACATCCCAGAGTACTTAAGGAAGTGGCCCTAGAAATAGTGAATGCATTGGTGAAAATTTTCCAACAGTCTATCGACTCTGGATCAGTTCCTATGGACTGGAGGGTTGCTAATGTAACACCACTTTTTAAAAAAGGAGGGAGAAAACAGGTAATTGTAGACTGGTTAGCCTGACATCGGTGGTAGGGAAAATGTTGGAATCAATCATTAAGGATGAAATAGCAGCGCATTTGGAGAGCAGTGATACGATTGGTCCAATTCCGCATGGATTTATGAAAGGGAAATCATGCTTGACAAATCTGCTGGAATTTTTTGAGGATGTAACTAGTAGAATGGACAAGGGAGAACACCAGTGGATGTGGTGTATTTGGACTTTCAAAAGGCTTTTGACAAGGTCCCACACAGGAGATTGGTGTGCAAAATCAAAGCACACGGTATTGGGGATAATGTACTGACGTGGATAGAGAACTGGTTGGCAGACAGGAAGCAGAGAGTCGGGATTAACGGGTCTTTTTCAGAATGGCAGGCAGTGACTAGTGGAGTGCCACAGGGCTCAGTGCTGGGACCCCAGCTCTTTACAATATATATTAATGATATAGATGATGGAATTGAGTGTAATATCTCCAAGTTTGCAGATGACATTAAACTGGGTGGTGATGTGAGCTGTGAGGAGGACGCTAAGAGGCTGCAGGGTGACTTGGACAGTTTAGGCGAGTGGGCAAATACATGGCAGATGCAGTATAATGTGGATAAATGTGAGGTTATCTATTTTGGGGGCAAAAACACGAAGGCAGATTATCAGAATGGCAGCAGATTAGGAAAAGGGCAGGTGCAGCGAGACCTGGGTGTCATGGTTCATCAGTCATTGAAAGTTGGCATGCAGGTACAGCAGGCGGTGAAGAAGGGGAATGGTATATGTTGGCCTTCATAGTAAGGGTATTTGAGTATAGGAGCAGGGAAGTCTTGCTGCAGTTGTACAGGGCCTTGGTGAGGCCCCACCTGGAATATTGTGTTCAGTTTTAGTCTCCTAATCTGAGGAAGGACGTTCTTGCTATTGAGGGAGTGCAGCGAAGGTTCACCAGACTGATTCCAGGGATGGCTGGACTGGCATATGAGGAGAGACTGGATCAACTAGGCCTTTATACACTGGAGTTCAGAAGAATGAGAGGGGATCTCATAGAAACATATAAGATTCTGACTGGACTGGACAGGCTAGATGCGGGAAGAATGTTCCCGATGTTGGGGAAGTCCAGAACCAGGGGACACAGTATTAGGATAAGGGCAGGCCGTTTAGGACTGAGATGAGGAGAAACTTCTTCACTCAGAGTTGTTAGCGTGTGGAATTCCCTGCCACAGAGAGTTGTTGATGCCAGTTCATTGGATATATTCAAGAGGGAGATAGATATGGCCCTTTCGGCTAAAGGGATCAAGGGGTATGGAGAGAAAGCATGATCTTATTGAATGGTGGAGCAGGCTTGAAGGGCCAAATGGCCTACTCCTGCACCTATTTTCTATGTTTTCTATGTTTCTAACTTGTGTCCGTTTCCCAACTTAAAATTGACACGAGGGCCAATTTTGGAGAACAATTTTTGCGCCCCAAGGATGCCTGGAAAATAGCCGACTGGATATTATTTCAGGCCATTTTTCAGGCGTCCCCCAGCGTCCGCTTAACACAGGCATATGCAAATGAGGGGCCTAACATCTGTTTCAAGTTCCATGGCATAGATTGGATTCCGATAAACGAAGCAGGCTGGACCTGCTCACTACAGGATCCCTCAGCAGTAGTCGTTGCAGCCCCCATCAAAAGGCGCATTAAAAAAATTTAACTTGTAAAAAATGTTCATGAGGTGCCAGTAGGAGCAACAGTGCATCCCCGACTCTACAGTGCTGCTGATTAAATACCTTCTCCCCCACCCCATTGCTATTCCACCCCCCACCCTTCATGGTAACCAGCCCGTCATTCACCTCTATCAAATGCGTGAGCTTCCTGTCGAGGCACAACACGTGCCAGTAGGTCGCCTAGTTGAAGTTAATGAGGCCAGAGGCCCAATTTCTGACTGACCTCTGACCTCTTGGTTGGGGTGCACACTCTGTAGACTAGTGCAATTTCATGCACAAAAAAAGGGCTTAAAGAATTTCAACCTCAGAGATTTAAAATTTAATGCATGGAGCTACAGGAACCCAGTATAGATTTGCGAGGAATGGGGTGATGGGCGTGCAGAGCTTAGTACAAGACAGATTGCAAGCAGCTGAAGGAAGGTCAGCAAAGTACCAAGTCACCTATTCACTCTCTCGAATAGCAATGACATGATGAAAGCACAAGGAGAATGTGCTGGAATTTTTTTTTAAACTTGCAACTACTTGTGCGTATTGGGATCTCAGAAAACTTGCTTTAATTATTCCCCAGAACGGTTCCTTCGAAACATACGGAAGTGTAAGCTACAAATGGAAATAACAATGAAAATAGGATGGAATAAATAAAAACAATAAAAGTGAGAAGGCTATCAATCAAATAATAGAAACAAGAGGTGATTAAAGACAAAAAAATAAATTAGAGGAGGGGAGAGAAGAAAAGTCCTTATGAGATTTAGAGATATTGGCCCTGAAATTCCCATGTCCTGGGTCCGTACGAAGTTCCTATGGACCCGGGAAGGCATCGGAAAAGCCGGGTTTCAGCACGCAAGTTTCTGGCCTGATAGATCATCCGCAGATCAGGAGTGAGGACAAGATTTCCGATATTGACAAATATCTTGCCCTGCAAATGTCCATTAAAATCTTGCGCCTGAAAAAACAGGCGTATAGCCTACTTTTACAGGCACAAGTGTTTGAAAATACACAAACATAAAAATAAAGTTATAAAAACACATTTTATTTTTAAAAACCCTCCCCACTACGGTAAGTTTATTTTAAGGCTTCATTAAAAAAACTTATATAAAAAATATTTTCCCGACTCTTTTTTAAAAGAACTTTAATTTAAATGAACTTTAATTTAAATATGTAGTTTATTTTCTATTTTTTATTTGTGTGTTGGGTGTTTGGGGATGGGGGGTTTCCTCATTCACAGTAATAGGAGTTCCAGACTTACGGAACCCCGATTACTATGAATGAGAATCTATACTTCACCTGATTGGCTGCTGTCTCCAGATCCCGGCCTGGGCACATCCCCATGTGCACATACTGCGACGCGCAGTCACGGGAGGCCTCAGGCTCAGAAGTTCCAACAGGCGCGGCAGCAACAGGTAAGTGTGCATCTTTTTTCTCTTTTTCTGTTGTTTGCCCTTGGGAAGAGCTCGAATGGAATTTCAGGGCCAATGATTTTGATTAACCTTTCTTTAACCGGCTCCACACAAAAACATTTCAGTATTTTGAAACATTAGGTTAGCTCATGTAAAGCAGTACTAGTGAGTTAAAAATCGCACTAGACTTGCAACTAACTGATGAAAAGCCATCAAAATAAATATGGCAAAACAATATTCGAAAGACGAAGCTTCCTTAAACGTAACACAGGCACGACAATACTCACAGTGTCCTTGGTCCACTCGACATATTCATTGAAGTAGCCAGTTAAAGTCTTGACGTAATGACGGATTTCCTGGGAGAGATATGCATTTTAGAAAATGTCATTGGTAATTTAAAGCAGAGTAAGCATGTAGCTCGTTTTCATCACATGGTCCACATTTTATACGCTAAAGATGGCATATTCTGGTAAAAGGTCAAGAACACATTACCTGCTTTACAATGATGGTACCATTGTTGTTGATTAGGGACTGAGTTGCTTCAACAGCATTAATTATACCTTCCACTTTAATCTGTGGAAAGTAACAGAAATTACATAGAATGTACAGCACAGAAACAGGCCATTCGATCCATACTTGTGCCACACGAGCCTCCTCTCACCTTCTTCATCTAACTATCAGCATAACCTTCTATTCCTTTATCTCTCATGTGTTTCTCTAGCTTTCCCTTAAATACATCTATGCTATTCGCCTGAAAGATTATTTATGGTAGCGAATTCAACATTCTAACCATTCTCTGGGTAAAGAAGTTTCACCTGAATTCACGACTGGATTTATTAATGATTATCTTATATTTATGGCCCCTAGTTTTGGTCTAATTTTTGTGTAAGAACATTACATTTTTGAAAGGAGGGCAGTGAACTCAGAGGAGTATAATGAATTGAGATGTAGGGTGGAATCACTTAGGTTGATGCGAAGACTGAGGGAGGAAAGCAGTGAAGATATCTCTATTATCTAGGGGCTGAATTTGCAGTCCCTACGGGAGCATATGAGGTGTACATGCGCCCGTGGGAGCTCCGCGTGGGTTTAGGCACGCACTGTGCACGTGCCGAAATCTGGAACTTGCGATCGGTCAAGAATTCTTTTGACAGATCGTACATATCTTACAGAAATGGACATTCACTGTCGGAGAATTGGCATATTTGCCCAACTATCTGCCAGTGAATGCCCTTGAAATTCTTAAGTTTGGTGGCCTGCTTTTACATAACATAAGAAATAGGAGTAGGAGTAAGCCATTTGGCCCCTCGAGCCTGCTCCACCATTCAATAAGATCATGGCTGATCTGATCTTGGCCCCAACTCCACTTCCCTGCCCCCTCACCCCCATAACCCTCGACTCCCTCATCATTCAAACATCTGTCTATCTCCATCTTAAATATATTCAATGACCCAGTCTTCACAGCTCTTAGGGGCAGAGAATTCTAAAGATTCACGACCCTCAGGGGAAATTCCTCCTCATTTTCATTTTAAATGGGTGACCCCTCATTCTGAAATTATGCCCCCTAGTTCTAGATTCCCCCATGAGGGGAAACATCCTCTCTGCATCTATCCCGTCAGAATCTGATACATTTCAATAAGATCATCTCTCATTCTTCTAAACTCTAATGAGTATAGGCCTAACTTTGCTTCACAAGACAATCCCTCCATCTCAGGAATCAATCTCATGAACCTTCTCTGAACTGCCTCCAAAGCAAGTATATTCTTCCTTAAATAAGGAGAACAAAACTATATGCAGTACTCCAAGTGTGGTCTCACTAACGCCCTGTACTTCCCTACTTTTACACTCCATCCCCCTTGCAATAAAGGCCAACATTCCATTTGCTTTCTGAATGACTTGCTGTACCTGCATGCTAACTTTTTGTGTTTTATGTACAAGGACCCCCAGATCCCTCTGTACCTCAGCATGTTGTAATCTCTCACCATTTAAATAATAATTAGCTTTTTTATTTTTCCGACCAACATGGATAACTCACATTTTACCACATTATACTCCATCTGCCAAATATTTTCTCACTCACTTAGTCGATCTATATCCCTTTGCAGATTCTTTGCATCCTCCTCACAACTTGCTTTCTCACCTATTTTTGTATCAGCAAATTTGGCTACATTACACTCGGTCCTTTCATCCAAGTCATTAATATAGATTGTAAATAGTTGAGGCTCCAGCACTGATCCCTGTGGCACCCCACTAGTTACAGTTTACCAACTTGAAAATGACCCATTTATCCCGACTCTCTGTTTTCTGTAAGTTAGCCAATCCTCTATCCATGCTAATATATTACCCCCAACCCCATGAACTCTTATCTTGTGCAGGAACCTTTTATGTGGCACTTGGTTCCCCTTTATCCACCCTGTTCGTTGGATCCTCATCTTTGCTGACAGTTATGAAATATCTCCTTAAATGTCTGCCCCTGCTCATCTACCGTCTTACCCTTTAATGGATTTTCTTAGTCCACTTTCACCAACTCTGCCTTAATACCTTTGTAATTGCCTTTATTTAGTTCACAACACTAGTTTGAGACCTAGCTTTCTCATCTCAAAACTAAATTTGTACCAGGTTATGATCACTCTTCCCTAGAGGATCCCACTCTTTTATATATTAAAACTCTGTCCATTAAGATAAGCTAATTTTTAGCCCCGTTAAAACATTAATTTTTATTTTCAAAACAATCATTAAAAAAATAATTAAATAGCATTTTAATTCATTTTAAATATAAATGTGTTTTTAAAATCTATTTATTGTGTTTGTGTATCTTTAGGGTATTCCCATTCATACTTATGGCAGCTCCATACAAACAGAACTCATCAAGTATGAATGGGGCTCCTCCTACTTTCATTGGTCAGGCCGGCCCACATGATCTCAGGGACGCTTGTGAAATGCCTGCGCCCTCGAGATACATGGGCCTCTACACAGACTTACATGCAGAGGCCCAGGACCGCAGGTCGCTGAAACTCCCGGATTTTTTCAGGTCGGAGGTTTCCGCCCACGGGAAGCCTCTGACCGCAATTTCTGCACCATTATTTTTATGATCCTTGGCTGGGTGGGAGGGAACAAGGATTTTAAATGAGAGATGCGAGGGGTAAAACAAGGTGAGATGCTCAAAGGAGGAGAAAGCGCTTGAGGAGTAGGGGAACTGACCAAGGTGCGTTATGGTGATGAGAACCACACTGTCATCACGGGGGTCTGGACAGGCAAATGGTGGAAGGTATAACCAGGTGGAGAAGCTTCATTTAGGGCTAAGGTGCCATCACCCCTCAACCAGGTTTCCATCAGGACCATAATGTCAAGGCAATCATCAACGATAAGCTCATGAATAGCAAGGGCCTTGTTCACATGTGAATAAACATTCTGGCGGGAGAGGGTCGGTGATGGCTGACCCACTGCCAGAATCCACAGGGCTGGCATCGGAGTTGGACAGGGAGGAAATTGGAAAGATTAGTCCCAGCGGATGTGCTGGGTGAGAAGGTCGGCGAGGGAGTAGGACGGGATAGTTGGTGTTCCTGCTCGTGTGGAGGCAGTGACAAGTTCCTCAAAGGGCCCTTTGGATGATGCCAAGAGGGTAACAGAGGGAAACTATAGTATTATCTAAGAGGGAGTAAAGGGACTGTGGCATGAGAGTAGGACGGTCGAAAAGTAATGAAGAGTTAAGGTAGGGATTTGGGAGGGCAGAGTACGCGAGAGAGGAAAAATCAAAGGAGGCATAACGACAGGAGAGAGTGGTCAGGAAGGGATAGAGAGAAAAGAAAAAGGGAGAAAAAAGTGGAAATAGAAATGATCGTCTCAGGTCTTGAGGGGCAGTTAAAATGCGCACATGAATGGACACAGAGAAAAACTCAAGTTACATAGGCCTGGTTTTGTAGTAATTTATAAGGATGCATTTTTCCTGGTACTAACAGGGAATAGGTTGGTGACAATACGAGGGAGTCAAGAGTTAAAATCAGAAGTTCCTTAGAGGGACTAAGTTGACAAAGGTAGGGTGGAGTTGGCATGGACCATCGACGAACTGGAGGATGGAGGTTATTTCCATCTGAACGAGGATTGAGGGGGAATGTGTAGAATTGGTTGTGGGGCAGAAAGATGGCAAAATTGGAGGTCATCCTAGATCAGAAGCGGCAGAGAAATGTAAACTAGCCAGAAACCAAAGCTGAAAATTAGTAGAACGAATTAGCCAGTCACAGGCTCAGCAGAGAACAGCAGCAGTGGGGAAGAGCTGTTGCTGACCAAAAGTGACTTAAAGATTTTAGCAGCACAACAGTAAATCAGAGACATAGTAACAGTGTAATCCAGTGCAGTCTAGTGTAAAGGCATAGTCTTGACGTCCAGAGAAGTTCAAGAATTCAGAAGCCAAATTTGAGAAGAGCTCCGGGCAGCTCAGTGAGAGAAGCAGAGAGCAGGCATTGGGGTTGGGGGAAGGGCAATAAGAACATAAGAAATAGGAACAGGAGTAGGCCATACAGCCCCTTGAGCCTGCTCCTCCATTCAATAAAATCATGGTTGATTCGATCATGGACTCAGGTCCACTTTCCTGCCGGCTTTCCATAAACCCTTATTCCCATATTGTTTCTGTCTTAAATTTATTCAATGTCCCAGCCTCCACAGTTCTCTGAGGCAGCACCTTCCACAGATTTACAATCCTCAGAAGAAATTTCTCCTCCTCTCAGTTTTAAATGGTGGCCCCTTATTCTAAGATTATGCCCTCTAGTTCTAGTCTCCCCTATCAGTGCAAACATCCTCTCTGCATCCACCTCGTCAAGTTCCCTCATAATCTTATACGTTTCGATAAGATCTCCTCTCATTCTTCTAAATTCCAATGAGTAGAGGCTCAACCTACTCAACGTCCTTCATCTCTGGAATCAACCTTGTGAACCTTCTCTGAACTGCCTCCAAAGCAAGTATATCCTTTTGTAAATATGGAAACCAAAACTGCACACAGTATTCCAGGTGTGGCCTCACCAATACCCTGTACAACTGTAGCAAGACTTCCCTGCTTTTATACTCCATCCCCTTTGCAATAAAGGCCAAGATTCCATTGGCCTTCCTGATCACTTGCTATACCTACATACTAACCTTTTGTGTTTCATGCACAAGTACCCCCAGGTCCCACTGGACTGCAGCACTTTGCAATCTTTCTCCATTTAAATAATAACTTGCTCTTTGATTTTTTCTGCCAAAGTGCATGACCTCACATTTTCCAACATTATACTCCAAATGGCGGTAATGGCGGTTTAAAATAGCAGTTAACTTGTAGCTAACTTGTAGTTAAGGCTAAAATGCATCAACTAAAAGAGCCAGCAGAACTTGAACAGTGGAAGTGAGGAGATTTGGGAGAGAAAGGACAAAGGATGGCAGCAAATTCCCATAGAGGTGAAGCAATGAGGAGCTTATGGAACTGCCGGCCTAGGAGCAACCATTTTCAAAAAAGGATAGCTCAATAGTAACATAGGCAGAGCTGAAAGCAGGTTCCCCCATCCAGCATTTCATTCAGCGTTGCCTAATCCAGAACAGGGCACAAAACGAGGAAAAAGAGCCAAGAAAATGCAATTTCAAAATAAATAATCTATTGAATTTTCAACAATGAAAGAATGTATCGACAAAACACATTAAATGATTTACCTTTAAATCTGCTGCGGAGTTTTGCAGTATTCCAATACTTTGATTCAGCATGGCCTATTAAAGTAAACAGATTAATTAAATCAGAAAGTATAACAAAAATGATAAATGTTAATAACTACAATGAAAGGGAGATTTTTACCCCCTGATGGATGTTGTAAATATTCACATTTTCTGGCTCCCAACTTTAATCCTTTGATGATTAATGCAATGCGGGTTTTAAACTGCAAGTAAAAAGTAGGATGCGTTTATTTGCAACACCAAAGGCTCTGATTGGTCCCCTTAGAGGATAAGATAGAACAGGCAGGGCTCACCCTCGCGGGTTAAGATCTTCCCCCCACTTCCCCAAACAAGTTCCTGTCCCCACCGCCCAAGTTCCTAACCTCCTCCCTTCCCAAGTTCCTGACCTCTCCTCTTCCTTCACCAACACCCCCCCCCACCCCCGCCCCCCGAATCCCTCTCCCTCAGATCTCTCCCTCTCCTCCCCTCCACTTCTCGCCATGTATCTAGTGAAGGGCCTGCCTTCTCCCACGGCGCCGAACCCTGGCCCATGCTGAACTGCAGCCACAACTGTGGGGAACTGCGCCTGCACGACCGGACCTTGGTGACAGCATGCATGTGCAGAAGGTCACAAAAATGTTTGTGCAGATAATCACTTTGTAAAAAGCATGTCATTAGACAAAGTGGTTGGTGATGGTCCCATGTACTATTTGCTGCCAAATGACGAATGGAAAATAATCTGATCCGGGGAGGGGATGGATAACTACACTGGCCTCTCTTGCACACCTCCTCAGCATTTGGTTAGAGAAACTCATTGGAAGATCTGGCTGCAAGATGACCCACCTTCTCATCTGGGAAATGATAGAGGGGAGATATGACCTTCGTTACTTCACTTCTGGAGGACCTAACAAACAGCAGGCAACATGATTTCAGAAGGCAAAGGTGCTGCTTGACCACTCGTCTTGAGGAAGTGACATCCCAAATGGTTTGTGGAAAGCCACATGAGGCAAAGTACCCAGACTAGCAAAAGGAATTTGACAAAACGTTCCACACAAAAGATTATTAGTTAAGCTCAAAGCTGTGGAGATTCATGATAAACCCCTGAAATGGATAAGAAACTAAGGAAGCTGAAAGAGACTTGGGAGTCTTAGTAAACATACTGCTCAACATGTCCAGCCAATGCAGAGCAGTAAAGCCAACAAAACATTGACATACATAGCCAGAATGGTAGAAGTCAGAGGAAGCGGTGTTCAAACTGCACATGCTCTGGTCAGACTGCACCTTGAATTAATCCAATTAAATATTTAACATTTTAGGGGTGCGTGTGCCACATTTTCATCAACAACATACATTTATATAGCGCCTTTAAAGTAGTAAAACATCTCAAGGTGTTTCACAGGAGTGTTATCAGGATCAATGGCAGTCTGAAAGCAGCAGACTATATAATGAGCAAGGGGGTGGGGTGGTTCCATGATAACCCTATTTGGGGGCCCCACAAATCTCAATACTGGTTCTGTGCATTTGATGCATGTTCTTTGGCTTTAAGATTGAGACCATCCGATCAGCTGCCTCTGCCACTTCCCTTCGCCCACAGGGCCAAACTTAATCTAAGTTTTCTCCCCTGCCCTAGCCCTGAACCGTTTTCCAGTTTCTCTCCGATCTCCCCTCTTGACCTCTCCACGCTCATCTTGTCCTTAAAAGAAAAACTTGGATTTCTATAGCGCCGTTCATGACCACCAGACGTCTCAAAGCACTTTACAGCCAATGAAGCACTTTTGAAGTGTAGTCACTGTTGTAATGTAGGAAATGCAGCAGTCAATTTGCACACAAGCAAGCTCCCACAAACAGCAATGTGATAATGACCAGATAATCTGTTTTTTGATTTTGATTGAAGGATAAATATTGGCAAGGATACTGGGGATAACTTCCTTGCTCTTCTTCGAAATAGTGCCATGGGATCTTTTACGTCCACTTGAGAGCGCAGACAAGACCACGGTTTAACGTCTCATCCTAAAGGCAGCACCTCTGACAGTGCAGCACTCCCTCAGCCCTGCACTGGAGTGTCAGCCTAGATTTTTTGTACTCAAGTCCCTGGAGTGGTACTTGAACCCACAACCTCTGACTCATAAGGCGAGTGTGCTACCCACTGAGCCATAGCTGACACTCAACTGAGACACACTTCCTGCTCCATTGACCCTATTGCTACCAAACTGCTGACCACCCAATTTCCTTTTCTGGCTCCCGCGTTAGCAGACATTAACGGTTCTCTCTCCTCAGCTACTGTCCCCCTCTCCTTCAAATCTGCCATCATCATTCCTCTCCTCAAAAAAAACCCTTGACTCACTGTCCTTGCAAAATATTGCCCCATCTGCAACCTCCCTTTCCTCTCCAAAGTCCTTTAACATGCCGTCGTCTCCCAAATCCGTACCCATCTTTCCCGCAACTCCATGTTTGAATCCATCCAATCCGGTTTCCGTCCCTGCCACAGTATCGAAACGGCTCTCAAAATTACAAATTACATCCTTTGTGACTGTGACAAAGGTAATCTATCCCTCCTCGTCCTTCTTGACCCATGTGCAGCCTTTGAAACGGTTGACCACAATATCTCCTCTCCCACCATCGTCCAGCTGGGTGGGACTGCACTCGCCTGGTTCCATTCTTGTCTAATCGCAGCCAGAAAATCATCTGCAATGGTTTCTCTTTCCACTCCCGCATTGTTACCTCTGGTATCCCCCAAGGATCTATTGTTGGCTACCTCCTATTTCTCATCTACGTGCTGCCCCTTGACATCATCCAAAAACACGACTTCAGTTTCCACATGTACGCTGACAACAACTAGCTCTACACCTCACCACCACTTCTCGCGACCTCTACACGGTCTCTAAATTGTCAGATTGCTTGTCCAACACCAGTACTGGATGAGAAGAAATTTTCTCCAATGAAATATTGGGAAGATCAAAGTCATTGTCTTTGGTCCCCGCCACAAACACTGTTCCCTAGCCACCGACTCCATCACTCTCCCGAGCATCTGTCTGAGGCTGAACCAGACCATTTGCAACCTTGGTGTCATATTTGACCCGGAAATGAGCTTCTGACCACATATTCGCGGCATAACTAAGACCGCCTATTTCCAATACCGTAACATTGCCTGTCTTCACCCCTGCATCAGCTCATCTGATGTTGAACCCCTCTTCCATGCCTTGTTAGACTTGACTATTCTAACTCACTCCTTTCTGGCCTCCCACATTCTACCCTACGTAAACTTGAGGTCTTTCAAAACTCGGCTGCCCGTGTCCTAACTCACACCAAGTCCTGTTCATCCATCACCCCTGTGCTCGCTGATCTCCACTGGCTCCTGGTTAAGCAACAGCTCAATTTCAAAATTCTTATCCTTGTTTTCAAATCACTCCATGGTCTCACTCCTCCCCATCTCTAATCTCCTTCAGCCCCACAAACCACCCCCCCCCCCCCCGCCTCGAGATGTCTGCGCTCCTCTAATTCTGCCCTCTTGAGCATCCCTGATTATAATCGCTCGGCCATCGGTGGCTACGCCTTCAGCTGCCTTGGCCCTAAGCTCTGAAATTCCCTGCCTAAACCTCTCCGCCTCTCTACCTCTCTTTCTTCCTTTAAGACGCTCCTTAAAATCTACCTCTTTGACCAAGCTTTTGGTCATCTGCCCTAACTTGGGGTTCGATGTCAAATTTTTGTTTTACAACACTCCTGCGAAGCGCCTTGGGTGATTTTACTATATTAAAGGCGCTATATAAATACAAGTAGTTCTTCTTCTTGTTAACTGGCCCCACTTAAAGAAAAGTTTTTACAGATGGACAAGTTGGATTCCAAAGTTGCATCATCCTATGGTCAAGGTGGAAACATTTCTCCATCTTTTCTACTCATCATTTACTAGGGTTCACGTGCCTGCATTGCAAGTCAGTACATTAAATATTAAAGTACACTATTTTATACATCACAAATACACTCAAGCGAATACAACCACAAGTATGAGCACATGTGTTTGCACAATCATATGACCAGAAGCAAAGCATTTTACAAGTACTTGTTGATTAATATCCACCTGTATAAGTCACCTAGTTCTTAACCCAGGTAAACCAATTCGAGGAATGAGACATGACCACCCAAGAATATTTCAATACCAGCAATAAAATACTGCACACTGACCAAGTTATTTGATGATTTAAATTAAGAAATTCTGAGAAATACCGACACTAATCTTAAAAAAAAACTGAACAGTAACAAAAGCCAAAGAGAGAAAGGGTTCTGGAATAAGTTAATAAAACAAAAGACACAACAGCATAACAGGGGCGGCTCGTCAGGTGAGTCACCAACAATTGTCCCAGACTTCTGCTTTCGGGCCAGAAATCGTTACTTCCCTTTATATCTCTCGCATTCAACTCTGAACAAGGGGCAGTTGGAAACCGCTGCTGCACTCGGCTGGTTTCTCGTACAGTCGCCAGAAGCTTTATTACGCAGTTTGATTGACGAGTCCAGGATTGTTCGTGCTCCCTCATTGTACAGACAAGTTGTTGAAGCAAATAAATCTTTGAGGTTGTGCTCAACTGCAACCTTTTCAGAAGTGTAGCATGTCACTTTGGGCCCAAGTTTCCACATGATTTGCACCTGATTTTTAAGGAGCAACTAGTGGAGAACGGACTATCTTAGAAATCGCAATTCTCCACATTTTTTTTTCTGCAGTTCTAGTCAGGTAGAACAGTTCTACTTTGGAACAAAATTTTTTCTTCAAAAAGGGGGCGTGTCCGGCCACTGACACCTGATTTGAAAGTTTCCGCAGTGAAAACGTACTCCAAACTAAAGTAGAATGGAGCAAGTGAAGATTTTTGTAGAACTGAAAAAACCTGTTCTACACATTAAAAAATCAGGCGCAGGTTACAAATTAGGCGTCCAGAACGAGGTGGGGGGGGGGGAGGAAAGTCATTAAATTCTGTAATAAATCCTTATTTATACTTATACAAATAAATCCAACCTGAATAAACATTTATAAGCAAAGAAAAGATTAAATAAACCATCTTCCTACCTGTGTGAAAGTGCTTCAGGCAGGCCTTTCGGGACCGAAGGCTGAACGGGCCGGCCCGAGACTTCGGGCAGGGCCCGTCCCCAGCACCAGATTTACAGGTAGGTGGCGTTGGGTTGGGTCGGGTCGGGGAGGGGAGGTTCGGTTCGGGTCGGGGGGGGGGGGGGGCGGGAAAGAGAGAGAGAGAGAGAGAGAGAGAGAGAGAGAGGGGGGGGGGGGAAAGAGAGAGAGAGAGAGGGGGGGGGGGGGGGGGGGGGAAGAGAGAGAGAGAGAGAGAGAGAGAGAGAGAGAGAGAGAGAGAGAGAGGGGGAGGGGGGAGGAGATAGAGAGGGCGGGGGGGAAGAGAGAGAGAGGGAGGGGGGGGAGAGAGAGAGAGAGAGAGAGAGAGAGAGAGGGAGGGGGGAGGTGGGGGGAGATAGAGAGGGCGGGGGGAAGAGAGAGAGAGGGAGGGGGGGAGAGAGAGAGAGGGAGGTGGGGGAGAGAGAGAGAGAGAGAGGGAGAGGGGGGGGTGGGGAGGTCAGGTCGGATCCAGTCCGGGAGTGGGAGTCGGGTCGGGTCGGGTCGGGGGTCGGGAGCTCGGGTCGGGTTGGGGGCGGGGAGCGGGAACAGGAGCGTGGGTCGGGTCGGGGAGGCGGGGAGCGGGAACAGGAGCGGGGGTCGGGTCGGGTCCAGTCGGGGGGTCGGGGAGCGGGAACAGGAGCGCGGGTCGGGTCGGGGGGGCGGGAGCGGGGGTCGGATCTGGTCCGGAGGCAGGGGGGGAGCGGGTGTCGGGTCTGGTCCGGAGGCAGGGGGGAGCGGGTGTCGGGTCTGGTCCGGAGGCAGGGGGGAGCGGGTGTCGGGTCTGGTCGGGGGGGGGGAGTCGGGAGGAAGCAGGAGCTGGCCGTGGGAGGAGCCTTATTCACGCAGCCCCAGTGAGGCCATTCAGCCAGGGCTAGGGACTGCGTGCTTCGGGCCCCTCCCACACAGTTTGGCGCCTGGAGCTACTGCACTTGCGTGCTCACTGTAGCGCATGTGCAGAGGTCCCGGCACTGTTTTCAGCGCAGGGACCTGGCTCCGTCCCCCCACAGCTCGTGCTGGCAGCGCCGAGGGCCAAAGGACCTGCAGGGAGGTGGAGAATACCGAGGATTTTTTTAGGCGCACTTTGTGGCACGAAAAACGGGCGTCCAGGTCGGGACTGCGCCGTTCTAGGCGCGTGTGGAAACTTGGGCCCATAGTGTCCAGACAATTAACATTTTTTGCTTTTTCACACACGTTAGTGTATTCTTGAACTTCTAAGTGTACATTTTTGAAACATATACAAAAGTCAAAATACAAACATTATAGTATGTGTTATTTTAAATGTAACCTTGTTATTAAAACAATGTAATCAATAAACTGTTCTTTTGTGAGTTGTGAAATTTGTCTGTGCAAAACTGGAAGCATAAGCTCCAAGACATAGGAATATATTATTTCAAACTAAACATGGGACAATCAGGGATTGGGGATCCAAATTTGTCACATTAATTTATGCGGCTATGTATAGCGTGTGCCTCACCTGTCAAAAAGGTCACCAGCTGCCACTGCAGTACAAATAGGTGCGAGAGACAATTACATGTACTTCTGGAGAGAGAAAGGGTTTCAGGGATATGGTAGAAGGCAGGTAAGGTGGGGTTGATGAAATGTCAGGCTTATTGAGCCCAATGGATTTTCCCTGTTCCTCAAAGTTCCAACGTTGTTAATATTCTGATAATGAACATGACTAAAATTGTCTTAAATGGTACAATGCATGATGGATTATTTAACAAGAAGAACTTACCCGTGCGTCAACATATTTCTGGTAAGCATTTAAAAAAAGCAAGAATGAGTTAATTACAAATACAATGATTGGGGCATCAGGTTAACATATAACAGCTTAAAAACTTATGAAAAACTCGATTGTTTGTTTTTCTCTTCGTTCTTTGAAAACTATGAAGGGGTGGCATAAATACTTGGCTTCATCAAATGCCATTGGAAGGCTCTTCCCTCTTTGGCTTAAACTGTACCATCAGAATAAACAATTTTAAAGCTTTAAAAACAAATCAAGAGCCAAAGCAAAAGATTTAATTACAAAGGCCCAGGGCGATGCAATTTGAAGAGAAAGCCTCTAATTGTCACCGAATGGTCCTGTGACATTGTATGAGGGAGCACTAAAACTGAATTTATATTGCATGAGTTCTGTGCGAGTGGCTGGTTCATGGGTCAGAAGGTCTGGGGGAGAGACACGAGAGAATTGAGAATTGAATACCAATCGGGTGGGTGGGTAGGCCAGAGTGCTCGGCTCAAGGGCTGCCCGCCACTTCCAAGGAAAGGAAACAGGGAGGTGTGCCATGGCTCAAGGCTTGGAATTGGTGGCAAACAGGTCGGGCTGGCAGGGAGTTGTCCAAAATCAAGTGCAAGGCAATCAGACACATAATTATCTGATTAAAAAAGGGTAGCAGCAAACCTAAAAATTAGAATTAAAAAACAAAACATCAAATGCACCTAGGTGATTTGCACAACAATGTTACCTAGCTCACTGAAAACCTGCAATAGCGACAGACAATTATTGGCATAGGCTTTCCTCATGATAAAATGTTGACATAACTCATGTGACTCAAAAATGGTGCTAATGGAATTAAAGTTAATGTGGACAGGAAGTGTGCACCATGTGCAAGACCTGTCAGAAATTTCTCGTAGATCAGAAAGCATCTTGAGCAATTTGTTGTGAATAGATAATACAGCGCCACCCAATGGTAGGATTGGCAATTCAAGGGAGACATGTTTATACAAATGGTTTCCATTATAAATATGGGCATTGGCATTTATAATGCATACAGTTGATATAAAAGTTTGCCAAACAGGAAATAAGGTTTTGTAGGCAAGAAGTGCACACAGATGTAAGATTTTTAATAAGATGTATATAGATGGTTAGCTTTAAAAAAAAACCTGATACCCTCAAGGTGAAATCCAAGTGCTTACTTGGGACAATGTAATAGCCGCCAAAGATTGTGTGTTTGGGTCAAAGCCTGGTAGCTTTTGATCCCAAATGAATGAAATCAGATTCTTTGAACGGTTAGGTTATTTCATATGATGATTCGATTTCAACTACAAAGATGGGGTTGTGCCTTCCAACTGCTGTAAGATGTCAGAAATGGAATACTAGTTTGTCAGTAGGTCTTGGTTCATAAGCTGTCTATCTAAACGTTAAAGAAAAGGTTAACATTTTGATTGCTTATGTATAAATATAAACACTGGAGTTGTTAACGGTGTCACTCATTGAAATCACAGATAACACTGGCACAGTAACATCAGTTTTTCTTATTTGCTCCAGAGGAAAAAGACGGCAACATCTCTAGCCCTGTTACAGCAAATCTCAAAGATAAACCACTTCCTCCAACTCACTGTGAAAAAGATCTGGGGAGATTTGTTTAGGACAGAACAAATTAGTTTGTTCTCCAAAAGAAAAGATACCATATAACCAAGAAACATTCGATGGGTCTCTATTTCGTCTCACTGCTGAGAAATTCCAGGGCCAATAAAGATTTTCGCTAGAAACTCTCACCAATCTACCATCAGGAACTGTATTTTCTAGGAGTTTGTCGAGAGCAGATTCTTCGGAACAGCTTTCTGAAAAGGTTACATTAAGTCCATGTGGGCTGATTCTAATTCTCTTGGTTTTAAGTATTCTGCTTTATCAATATTTTTCCTGTGGTTTTTTGCTTTTATGTTACTTTTCTGCAAAAGAAAACCCTGTCCAATTTTAACCTATCTGCATCGGTCTGCTGATGTGTTACTTTCTGCCTTTGAAGGCGGTGGGAGAATCCCACGCATTTTCCAAGTAGTTTACTACGGCTATGGGCAGCTAACCCATAAAACAGGAGCAACAGGAACTGGTTTTGGTTCATAAGGGATTCTGTTTGCTTATGGAGATTGCCATCATGGCATGAACAGAAAAGCAAGCCCAAGCAGCAATAACATTTACATAGAATATTAATGCAAGAAAATTTCAGCTGGCCTTTTCAGCATACCACTCGGAAATAATACAGCTGAAAAAGCATTTTCAGAGTTAGTCAAAAACAGATACAATGTCTCAAACAAAGCATAATATAACTGCACTAGTCAAAACTTCAAGCTTTGATGTAAATAAAATGTTTTTCTGTACATTTCTTACCGCAATTTCTTCTAGTGGTACAACTTGCTGCCAGTAGATTGCCCGAATATTGTTTGTGTGGCCTCTTAAAGCATTCGCTAGGGCTCCTGGAGGCTGAAAATGTTGCACATTATATTTAGACAGTCAAGTACTGGAAGGGCCTATAAATTACATAAGTGTTCTGCGTTAAGTATGCTTTCCAATGTAGTACTGAAAACCTTTACATAGCATTCAAAATACATGCTGGTTCTGTCAAACATTTGAAACAATGGTTTTTGTAAGAGTGTTATTTAGTTTTCCTTTTCAGCTACATGCACCAATTTACAAAGGTTGCAAGATACACAGAGAATATCGACCAGTTGGGCAGAAGTGGATGGCAGAGCAGTAATTCAATGGGAGAATTCTCGTAGCATCAAAATCATTGCAATTCCAAAATACAATTCCTTCCTTCTAACCTAGAATCTCAGAGCACAGGAAGAGACCATTTTGTCCATCGTGCCTGTGCCAGCTCTTTGAAAGAGCTATTACTCCCATTCCACTGCTCTTTCTTCATAGTCCTGCAATTGTTTATTTTTTGCAAGTATTTATCCAATTCCCTTCTGAAAGTTCCGATTGAATCTGCTTCCAACTCCTTTTCAAGCAGTGCATTCCAGATCATAATAACTTGTAACAGTCTTTTAATAAATTAAGAAAAATTGTAAATGTGGATTTTAAGTTTCCTCTGAAGCTATTGCCATTTGTTCACCACCGGTTGGGTAATGGCACAGGACTGAATGATACCAGATGATGCAAAATGACACAGGACGTCAATGAACATCAGGTTCTTTCAGACAATGAATTGTCAGGTAACTCAGCATTGTTCATGTAACAGTAAACAATATATTGAGCACATATGTATAAGCACAAGGCAATTCAGACGGCAGAAATGTATCTATTATATTGTTAACATTGTTAGTTCACGTATTAATGCTCTCAAGGCTTTTAAAATGAGCACGGGTAGAATGACTAGCTAAGGAAACTTCTACGTTCGATACAACTCTAGGATTAACTACTTCATATTTGTAGGATTTGAATTGTGGAACCAAGTATATCCAGAGCACAGAGCGCTCTTCCTGGTCAGTTTACTCACTGTCTTCAGGACCGTGCATTTCTTCATGACTGACAAACATTTTCACAGAAAAGTAGAAATGATTGAAAAGCAGGTTAGTGTTCATTGTAATTGTTGGATATTTTTTCCACAGAAGGAACAGGATCGCATGAGCCCATAACACCAAATGCTCAGATAGTATAGCACGAAACCACACAGAGCAGGAAAAGATTCAATCTTCAGCCAACAGCAAGTTAACAGATCTCAGCTGGGTACGAATAATGGTTCACAACTGGCATCGGTATGCAGGGGAAAGTGGAGAATTTGAAGTAAAGATTATCAGCTAGGTTTCCCACTCCTTGTTGCTACCCAGCAACCCCCCGTGTGTGCTTGGATGCCAAATATCGACTCCTGCTGTGATAAATGCCAAGGTTAATTTGCTTGCCCAGGCTAATACTTGCACAAAGTATTGGGGGAGCAGCTGTTGCATACTCAGCCAAGTTGCCACTTTCGATAGAGGAAAGGAGGGGATGAGAAATTGAGAAATTAAAAGAGAAGATCTGATGGAGAAATTCCCTTTTTAAGAATGTTAGGGAGGAAGACTTAGATGCTCATCTCTCTTTTTCTCAATGGATGATTATTTTGCCCCCACAATAGACATTTTACAAAAACCATAAGTAAGTAATCAAATATCACCACTGGGAACAGACATGGAAAGAACTTTCCAGGAAGCATTAATGTAACTATATTACTTAATCAATGCTGCACTTGACTTTTCAGCACAGTATTAACTTTTGAAATCTTTAGTTAAGAATCCAAAAGCCCCTGCTGTAAAAAAGAAATAAAGCTTCGCTTCTAATTGGCATAAAGGCAGTCACAAATCAGTACTTTCTGGTACAGTCCATGGTAACCCAAATGATGTCAGAATGGAGAAAATGTAGTTTCCCCAATCATCTGATGAGCAACTATTCACATGGAAAATTTATTGCATGAATTCTGACAAATTTAGATGAACAAAGACAGCAAGAATTGCTTAATAGGCTTAAGAAATTATGTTCACTGCTTCACATTAATTAATTTTAATTTGAAAATTTTAATAGTCAGATTAATACAGCGCATGTGTGCGCATACATGAGGGAGAAATACTCTAGCCCAGAAACAGTCGAGAGAGAGAGAAAGAATTACAGATCACCCTAACAACAGCCAGTGTTCAAGATTGAAATAAAGCCTTGGGATATTTATAGTAATATCATTATAGAATGTTTAGATTACAACTGTTACAGTCACAACAAGAATACTGCAACTTACGTGAAAGGTTGTTGATGTACGTAGAGAAATATAAACTAGTGTGCGTAAGAATCGGCTGAAGGAATCAGACTAGATATAAAGCAATGCTAGTTCCAGTTTGATAAGAAATCAGTTTGTAAAAAAAACTGTTGTGTTACGTTTTAGAAGTCAGAAATGTACAAGTATGAGCAAATGCCTTTGTTCAAATCTGCTGACAAAACTCCGCTTGTAAATTGCGTTGTACTCTGAGAAATTATGCTCCGCTTTTAGATTTTTTAGTTAAAGTTGAAAAAAAGTGATTTTAACCATAACATTGAACTCTTTACTGGTCAAGCGAACAATGGTAGATTGTTTAAAACAGCATGAATACCAAATAGCATCAGTGTCCAGTTTCCAAATTAAAAACTTACCAATGCATTTGCTTTTTCCTCTAGATCATTTGCAAATGTCAGAAGATCCACCTTAGTCACACTTTTCTTGATCTGAAAATTTGAGAAATAAATATTGAATCAAACTTATTGAAAAGACTATGTGATGGGCAGTTATGCAACAGGAGTTATATTAAATTGTGTGGTGTAGAAGATCTAAGCGTTCATTTCTTAAGCATTACATGTCTTCCAGAGAAGTGGACTATAATCCACTCTGGAATTCTGCTCCATTATTAGGGCACAGGTACCAATGCAGGTTTCATTTTAGTGGGACAAAACATGTAATACCTTTTTGGGTAGGAGAACACATTGGTTTTAAAATCGGTCAAAAAAAAGTCAGATCATCCAAATCTGAGCTCAGTGCAAAAAAGATAGCAAGCAGAATTTTTCTTTTTAAACTTTGAAAAAGTAAAATTAATGCCAAGTTTCTCAGAACTTTTACACAGCTGAAGTGTCAATGAAAATATCCTTCTCCAAAATAATAACAGGAAATCAGGAGTAAATTATAGTATCTTCTTCTTAGGGGGTCCCTCAAATCGAGGATGACTTACTTCCACACCAAAAAGGGATGAATTCACAGGTGTTTCAATGAAGGACTTGACATTCCAGGTCCCGAACTCCATATTGAAGGTTAAGAGATGCCTGTGCGTGGATTTTTTTAACGTGTGGTGACTGTTGCACACCAGTCACCACATGGGCTTGACAGAGCTAGGTCTTGTTCCAGTGGCAAGGATTAACCAAGATGACTGGAGACCAGCTCTGCTGCATGTACCTAGTGTGCACACATCGCAGTGTGGGCTGGCCCGTGCTGCCCCTGGGCCCGCGACTCTTCTGGGCCCGGCCATGTCGCTCTACAATCTCTCGTCGCTCCTTCGCCCCGACCTTGCCACTCCTGTGCTGTTTGTTGCCTCTCCTGCTGTACCCTGCCCACGCTCCAGTGACCTGGATTTTGGGGACATCCAATCCCGTTGCCCTTCTCCAAGTTGTTGGCCTCCTGCACCAGCTCGCGCTGCTCCCTGAAGTGGCATGCCTCCACACCTCCGCTCCTTTTATGGCCTCGACCTGCAGTTGGGGTTTTTTCGCAGGTCGGGACCTCCATGCTATTCACGGGCCGCCGCACCGCCGCTTAATTTTTTTTATCGCCCCGACCTGCAAGAAATTATAGTATACGGTACCGTTGACAACCAATGTACCCTGTAATATTTTTTGGTTCACGGTCCCTTTAACTGGCTGCACGGCCCATTCAAATTTTTGCGCACACGCAGTTCCTTCCATGTAGGAGAACAGCCTGCACGGAACCTCCAGACTGCTCCATGGCCATGCAGCTTAATGGGAACGTGGCTCTCAACTCTAACCATCAAGTCATTTTCCGTCCGGTTCTCCACCACCCTTAGTCAAATGACTCAACGTAGCAGGGAGACTATACCAGAGATTTAAAGTAGCAGTATCCTTTTATTTTTAAAATTGGGGTGAACTATATCTTCATCTCCTTGGAGGTATTTTAAAGTTTTTCCTCAATTTTGTTAGAATTGCTGTGACTTAACTGTGACACAATTGGCCTGAGAGGAGAACCTTTCCTTTGACTGATCAAGCATAAAACTTAACAACTTGCATTTATATTGTGCCTTTAATGCATCCCAAGATGCTTCACAAGAGCATTAACAAAATAATCAAAGTGACCTATTTCCACTTATATAGTGCATTTCATGCCGAAAAATGTTCCAAGCTGCTTCACAGAGACTCAATCAGAATAAACAGACATCCAGCCAAAGTAGTACATATTTGGGGCCCAAATTTGGCCCACCTGTTTTTTTGCCACACTCACGTGAGATGCGCTGACTTCCTAGGATAAAAACAGCGCCAAAAAGTTGCCCCCAGATTCTGGCCGCTCTACGCTTACAAGAGTGCTGGCAGCTCAACGCATGCACACTGGAGGTTTTGCGCATGTGCAGTAGCTCTTCTGCAGCGTGGGACCTGATGTCACACCCCTATCCCAGGCCGAGTGGCCTCACGACACGTACCGGGCTGCTGACTTCCCGGGCTGAGGAAGGAAGGTAGGACTTAAGTTTTATTTTTTATTTATTATTCATGGTTGTGCTTTGTTTAGTGAGGAGAGTTTTGATTGGGGAGGGTGGGGGGTGGGGGGTGGTGGTGATAACTGTATAGCCAGTAATTTTAATGAGCTTACTCAAGACTTTCCTTAACTCTGTTGATGAAAATACTTTCCTACATAAGAACATAAGAATTACGAGCAGGAGGTACTTCTATTTTTTATTTGGATATTTTGAAAAAATTATGTAAATGTGTTTTCTCTTTTTACTTTTTATTTTTGTAGTTTAAACTTCCATGAATGCTTCTGTTGTATAGTAAATTAACTTTGCCAAGTTTGTCATATGTCCTGTATAGCTGTTTGATTCTATTCATATTCATTAGTCAAGTCATTAAGTACCTACCTGTGCTGATTTCTTAACTCTCCGCAAGGGTTTTCTGTGCAGCCACAAGTGGCCACATATGCTGGCCTAAGTTAGTTTGGAACAACTATTAGCTCTACAAAGTGGCTTAAATGACCAAAACAGGCGTAGGTAACTGGTAACGCCGCCTTTTGAACAAAACGAAATGAAACAAAAAAAATCCTAACTAACTCACTTATACTGGCGCAAAGTGAATGTGCAAAATGGAGATTTTTAAGATACTCCAGAAAAATCAAGTTGCTCCAAAAAAATGGAGCAACTCCTGGCCAAATTTGGGCCCTAGGAGTGGTGACTTGAAACTTGGTCAAGAGATAGGTTTTAAGAAGGAAGCATATCTGTGGAAGCTGGCCCGATGGCTGTAGATGTTGGCTGCTGCGGGGCTGCATTTAGAAGAGGAATAAAAGGAGGGCAAGGAAAAATCCTTGGGGGACTCGAGGTAAAAGTGTAGGGAGGTAAAAACAAGATATTGCTGGAGATGCTCTGGCTACAATTAGATAGATAAAAGTGGAATCAAGCAAGGGCAGTTCCACAGTGCTGGGCATTGGAAGAAGATGGTGTGGTTGACTGTGTCAAAGGCTACAAGAGACTGAGCATCAGGAGGAGGGATAATACACCATGGTCACAGTGACAGATAATGTTATTTGTAACATTGGTTAGGGTCATCGCTGTTGTGACAAGACGGGGACAAGTTGAGAGAGATTCAAACATGGAATAGTGGAAAAGATGGGTGTGGATTTGGGACTTTGGCGAGGAAAGGAATGTTGGCGATGGGACAGTATTAGAAGAGGTAACCAAAAGCTTGATCAAAGAGGTGAGTTTTATGAAGGGTCTTAAAGGAGGCGTAGGAGGGGCAGAGGAGTTTAGGAAAGGGATTACAGAGCTTGGGACCTAGGCACCGATGGTGTGGCAAAGGGAAGGGAGATGTACAGGCAGCCAAAATCAGTGGAATGGAGAATTTTGGGGGCTGCAGTGCAGGATGAGGTTGCAAAAGATAGAGCGCGGCCAGACTATGTAGGATGTATACACAGGATGAGAACTTTATATTTGAGGCACTGGGTTACCTATTTTCGCAGGTGGCAAAGAAGAAGTGACTTTATTTTTAATGGACAGTTTCCTTGGATACCGAATCATCTTTAATTAAAACCCCATTGGTAAGATAATCACTTAAAATTAAATTAAATCATTGGATTCGATAGATTATGGTGTTTGAACATTACTTTAAGAAAAAACCAATGGCACCATCAGCTTCACCTGTAATTAATTTTAATAGCAATGCCACTGACAACAGGTGAGATGGAATTGTTTATGAGTTTAAGATAGTATAATTCAGAGATTTTATTAAATAATGCAATTCAAATCAAATAAAAAATATTTTCTAGTTGGTAGGATGTTTTAGTCCCTACAAAAGTACAAAGAGTAAAGCATTACCTCATTGAAGTAGGCAGTATAATCAATTTCATCAATGCCAGTATCAGCAAAATCATTAAGACTCCGTTTTGCCTCCTCATTCAGTATTTCTATCTTGCTTAAGTTCACACTGTTTCCGTATGAGTCAGTCAGATTAGCTGTATACTGAAAAATAATCACCAATGCCATAAATAAATGTATATTTGAACAACTTTCACATATACCATAACTATTGTTCCATTTACATACAAAATTTCACAATTAAAAAGCTGTGATCATGTAATCAATGTCTAAATACACCATGCTTGCTTTGTCTAGACAGGCGTAATTGCATAACTCAAAATTGTCTCTTCCATACTTCCGCAAAGTAAAAAAAAAAATCCAAAATTAACGCGTTGACAGTAAGGTATTTGCCCCGCTACAATTATAATGTACATGTGACAATATCCTACGCGATATCAGGTACAAGTTGAACTTTGTATTTCATTATGCATTACCACAGCTTTTGTCATACTGATCAACATATTAAATTAAGCATTTCTGCAAACTATTGCCTCGTGTTTGTTTATTACAATGACTCATTCTAAATTTACAGAAATACCTACTAAACTCTAAGGATTTACTGATTTGTAGATCTTTCTAAGACTACTGCTGCTTCAATTTCCTAGTGATAGGAGTCACTTGAGCACCAGTATACCTTGTAACAATTTAGTCCAGCAGTACACAGAAATTGGACGACGTCCGAATTGGGGGCATGCGCCAAAAGAGGCCAGCGGCAGGACAACGGCAAATTGGTCCACCAGCCTCAATTGTATGTTATCGGTGTACTACAGGCATCAATTTCGGCCCCAGAAGCAGCTCACTGGTTGGTGGGGGTAAGGGTGAGGTGGCTGAAGCAAGATTGGCCAGATGGAATACTGGCCAACAGTATAAAGTAAGACCAAGGGGGGGTGGGGTGAGCACATGTAGATAGTGGCCCACAGTTTCCCAGCTGTAATGTATTTGCTTAAGAATTCCACAAGACGGTCTCGAGTTAAATAAGAATATATAAAATGGGCATAGCCAGCCAGCTGCAAAGAAATGGAGGTCAGCGCAGGAGGAAGCTAAAAGTTTATAAGATACTCATTGCTATTAAGAACTTGTTGGTTTATTAGCAAAAGATTCAACAATCACACTACACATTACCAGTTCATCCACCAGGCTCACAACTACCTGCCTAATCGTGGATCCTCCGAACCCAACTGGCCGGGGTTTTATTGAGTCTTGTGATCATGTGACTGGCTAAGCCAGCTCGACAAACCTGTGAGCATACGCACAGGTGCATACATTATAGTGCTTCCCTTTATTTTTAGAAGCAAGGTAGTTATACAATATTTCAAGGATTACTGATCATGATAACAATTTTACAAATTCGACTGCTGAGCCTGAGTATCTTGTTATAAGCTTTTAGCTTCCTCCTGCGCCGACCTCCATTTCTTTGCAGTTGGCTGGCTATGCCCATTTTATAAATTCTGATTTAACTCCGGAGTCCATCTTGTGGAACTTCTGTTTTCAGGGCGTGTAGTTCAGGATTCCTGACCTCTATCTTCCTGTGTCCTCCGAGTTTCCTTGGAACCCTTACATCCGTCCTCATGTGAGCTTTCTTCTGCAGATCTTGATATTCCAGTTATCAATATCCTGTTGGTTGGATTGCCCGTTGTAACGTGGCATCTTTGTATGTGTGCTCAGCAATAACAGGCAGTGACCAGAAAGTCCTCATCAACGACATCTAGAGTGAAGATTGACTGTTCGCAGCTAATTTCAGAATCTTCATGAGGCAACCTTGAAAGGGCATCCGCCACTGCATTCTGCTTCGATGAGTGATACTCGAGCTTGTAATCATACTGAGACAATAAAATAGCTCATCTTTGCATTCTGAAAGCCACTAGAGATGGAATTGCCACCTTTGTGCCTAGGATAGCTAGTAACGGTTTGTGATCGGTTACTAGTGTGAATTGACGTTCCAAAAGAAACTGGTGCAACATTTTAATACCAAATCACCAAAGCCTTTTTCTCAATCTGGGCATAATTTTGTTTGCTTTTGTTGAGCGTGCACGATGCAAAGGCAACCAGTTTTTCCTGCCTATGATTCATAACATGGCTGATCACTGCTCCCACACCATACCCTGAGGCATCACGTTAGTCTTAGTTCACGAGTCAGATTATAATCGATGAGAAGAGCACGACTGCTTAAGTGTTGCTTTTGCATGTGTCATATGCATTCTGCTGCTCTTTGTCCCATATCCAACGCACCCTTTTTTTAATAGATAATGGAATGGTGCGAGCTGAGCATCGTTGCTCGTCTAGGAAGAAAATGAGAATATTGGGCCATGTCTAAAAAGATTGTAATTCAGTAACGTTTTTCGGTTCCGGAGCCATCATGATGGCTTGCACTTTCTCCCTTAACTGGTTGGAAACTGTTATATATGTAAACCTGTAAATACCTTGTGTAACCACCACAAAGCTCATCCCCTGGAGTCCCAAGGAATCCCATAATCCCTTGGGAGCACTTGTACTTAAGGAGGCTTCACAGGCTGGAGTGGCACTCTGGAGACCTGAAATAAAAGACTACGGTCACATCTTACTTTGAGCTCACTGTATCTGGTCAGACTCTTTATTCATACATAACAACTGGCGACAAAATACAGATGATGACCCCAACGATGCAGAGAACAATGGGCATCCTGGAGAAATTTTCAGAGGGAGATGATTGGGAAACCTTCGTGGAGTGACCCGACCAATACTTCGTGGCCAACGAGCTGGAAGGAGAAGCGAACGCTGCCAAACGAAGGGCGATTCTCCTCACCATTTGCGGGGCACCATCGTATGGCCTCATGATAAATCTGCTTGCTCTAGCGAAACCCACAGAGAAATCGTACGATGATTTGTGCACACTGGTCCGGGAGCATCAGAACCCGAAGGAAAGCGTTCTGATGGTGAGGTCCCAGTTCTATACGTACAAAAGGTCTGAAGGTCAGGCCGAGCTAAGACGCTTTGCAGGACATTGCGAATTTGAAGGACATTTGGAGCACATGCTCAGGGACTTCTATGTTCTTGGCATTGGCCATGAAGCAATACTTCAAACTTTTGACTGTAGAGACCCCAACCTTGAGTAAAGCCATAGCGATAGCCCAGGCTTTCATTGCCACCATTGACGATATCAAGCAAATCTTTCAGTACACGAGAGCTGCTACAAGTACTGTGAACAAAGTAATGTTGTTTTCGAATCGCAGGGCAGGCCTCACATGCCTGCAGCTGCATATCCGCAGATGTCTGAGTCCACCATCAAGGGTGATGAATGCTAAGCCATTAACACCTAGTTGGCGCTGCGGTGGTGATCATAGTTTCCATTTATGCCGTTTCAAAGGATACGTTTGCAAGGGCTGTGGAACAATGGGACATCTCCAACTCTGCTAATCCTGCAAACCATGTTGCAGAGGACGACAGGTCCACGGCAGATCACGACGAATCAGAGCCTCAGACCCAGGAGGCAGAGGTATATGGTGTGCACACATTTACCACAAAGTGTCCCCCGATAATGCTGAAGGTTGAATTAAATGGACTCCCAGTGTCAATGGAGCTGGACACGGGCGTGAGCCAGTCCATTATGAGCAAAAAGACTTTTGATAAATTGTGGTGCAGCAAAGCCTCAAGGCCAGTCTTGACTTCCATTCACACTAAACTGAGAACTTACACAAAGGAACTGATTCCCGTAATCGGCAGTGCTACTGTAAAGGTCTCCTACGATGGAGCGGTGCACAAGTTACCACTCTGGGTGGTACCGGGCGATTGTCTCATGCTGCTCGGCAGGAGTTGGCTGGGAAAGATACGCTGGAACTGGGACGACGTCCAAGCGCTCTCGTCTGTTGATGACACTTCGTGTGCCCAGGTCTTAAAACAAGTTCCCCTCGTTGTTCGAACCAGGCATCGGGAAGTTCCAAGGAGCAAAAGTGCAGATCCACCTAATTCCAGGGGCACGACCCATCCATCATAAGGCAAAAGCAATATCGTACATGATGAGGGTGGAAATCGAGCTGGACCGGCTGCAACGAGAGGGCATCATTTTGCCGATCGAATTCAACAAGTGGGCCAGTCCGATTGTTCCTGTCCTCATGGGAGACGGCACCTTCAGAATCTGTGGTGATTACAAAGTAACTATCAATAGTTTCTCCCTGCAGAATCAATACCCACTACCAAAGGCAGACGACATTTTTGCGACACTGGCGGGTGGAAAGACGTTCACGAAGCTGGACTTGACCTCGGCCTACATGACGCAGGAGCTGGAGGAATTATCGAAGGGCCTCGCCTGCATCAACACGCACAAAGGTCTCCATTTACAACAGATGCACGTTTGGGATTCAATCAGCCGCGGTGATATTCCAGAGAAACATGGAAAGCTTATTGAAGTTGGTCCCGTGCACCGTGGTCTTCCAGGACGACATCTTGGTTACAGGTCAGGACACAGTCGAGCATCTGCAGAACCTGGAGGAGGTTCTTAGTTGGCTCAACCGCGTGGGGCTCAGGTTAAAAACGCTCAAAGTGCGTTTTCCTGGCACCTGAAGTGGACTTCCTGGGAGAAGAATCATGGCGGACGTCATCAGGCCCACCGATTCGAAGACGGAGGAAATCGAGAACGTACCAAGGCCACAGAACATGATTGAGCTGCAATCGTTTCTAGGACTCCTGAACTACTTTGGTAACTTCTTACCGGGTCTCAGCACACTGTTAGAACCACTGCAAACCTTACTGCGTAAAGGGGACGAATGGGTATGGGGTAAAAGCCAAAAAATGACTTTGTAAAAGCTAGAAAACGGTTATACTCAAACAAATTTCTTGTGTTGTATGACCCATGTACGCGTTTGGTACTAGCATGTGATGCGGCATCATATGGTGTCAGGTGTGTATTGCAACAAGCTAATGAATCTGGGAAATTTCAAACTGTTGCTTATGCATCCAGAAGTCTGTCCAAGGCTGAGAGGGCCTACAGCATGATTGAAAAAGAAGCATTAGCGTGTGTCTACGGGGTAAAGAAAATGCATCAATATCTGTTTGGGCTCAAATTTGAATTGGAAACTGACCACAAGCCACTGATATCCCTTTTTTCTGAAAGTAAGGGGATAAATACGAATGCATCGGCCTGCATCGAGATGGGCGCTCACGTTGTCCGCATACAACTACGCCATCTGCCACAGAAAACAGTGCCGATGCTCTCAGTAGGCTGCCATTGCCCACCAAGGGGGTGGAAATGGCACAGCCTGCAGATTTAGTCATGGTAATGGAAGCATTCGAGAGTGAGCAATCACCTGTTACCGCCAAACAGATCAGAACCTGGACGAGCCAGGACCCCTACTGTCCTTAGTAAAAAAACTGTATGCTTCACTGGAGCTGGTCCAGTGTCCCATTAGAAATGCAGGAAGAGATAAAGCCGTACCAGCGTTGCA
Organism: Pristiophorus japonicus; assembly: GCF_044704955.1. Taxonomy (NCBI): domain Eukaryota; kingdom Metazoa; phylum Chordata; class Chondrichthyes; family Pristiophoridae; genus Pristiophorus; species Pristiophorus japonicus. The sequence continues at coordinate 211,590,596 of NC_091978.1, read as the reverse complement.
AAGATTAATGTTTATGCAGGCAGACTGTCTTCAGTGGGGTAATCAGGTAGTGATACCCAAAAAGGGCAGGGGCACTTTCATCAGTGATCTCCACAGTACTCACCCAGGCATTGTAATGATGAAAGCGATAGCCAGATCCCACGTGTGGTGGCCCGGTATCGATGCGGACTTAGATTCCTGCGTGCTCAAATGTAACATGTGCACAGTTAAGCAATGCATCCAGGGAGGCGCCACTAAGTTTATGCTCTTGGCCCTCCACACCGTGGTCTAGAGTCCATGTCGACTATGCAGGCCTGTTCTTGGGTGAAATGTTCCTAGTGGTTATAGCTGCATACTCCAAATGGACTGAATGAGAGATAATGTAGGCAAGCATGTCCGCTTCCACCACTGAAAGCCTGCGGGCCATGTTTGCCATGCACGGCATGTCTGATGTCCTTGTGAGCGACAATGGGCCGCGTTTCACCAGTGCCGAGTTCAAAGAGTTCATGACCCGCAATGGGATCAAGCATGTTCTATCTGCCCTGTTCAAACCAGCATCCAATGGTCAGGCAGAGAGAGCAGTGCAAACAATTAAGCAGAGCTTGAAGAGGGTAACTGAAGGCTCACTGCAGACTCGCCTATCCCGAGTCCTGGTTAGTTACCGCACGAGACCCCACTCGCTCACTGGGATTCCACCCGCTCAATTGCTCATGAAAAGGGCACTTAAGACAAGGCTCTCGTTAGTCCACACTGATCTACACGAACAGATAGAGAGCAGGCGGCTTCAACAAAGTACATATCATGATAGCGTAAATGTGTCACGCGAAATTGAAATTGATGATCCTGTATTTGTGTTGATCTATGGACAAGGTCCCAAGTGGCTTCCCGGCACTGTCGTGGCCAAAGAGGGGATCAGGGTGTTTCGGGTCAAACTTTCAAATGGACTCATTCACTGGAAACACTTGGACCAAACCAAACTTAGATTCACGGACTATCCTGAGCAACCAACATTAGACCCTACCTTTTTTGACCCCCAACACACTAGTGGCAACCGACACAGCGGTCGACCACGAAGCAGAACCCATTGCCCGCAGCAGCCCAGCAGGACTCACCACACCAGGCAGCTCAGCAAGGCCAGCTGCACAGCAGCCCAATGAGGGCCCAACAAGCGACTCACTAAAACCAGCATTTGCACCGAGACGATCAACCAGGGAAAGAAAGGCCCCAGATCGACTCACCTTGTAAATAGTTACACTATTGACTTTTGGCGGGGGTGGGGGGTGGAAGTGTTATATATATATTCCTGTAAATACCTTGTTTAACCACCAGAGGGCTCATCCCCTGGAGTCCCAAGGGATGCCACAATCCCTTGGGAGCATCTGTACTTAAGGAGGTCTCACAGGCTGGAGTGGCACTCTGGAGACCTGAAATAAAAGACTAAGGTCACACCTTACTTTGAGCTCACAGTATCTGGTCAGACTCTTTATTCATACATAACAGAAACCATTTTCATCTACGCGCATTCCTAGATAAACCATCACACGCTGAATGAATGCACATTTTCTCCTCTTCAGCTTCAGATTATGGTCATTGAACCATCTGAATACTTCTAAGATTTCCAGGTTTTCCCTCTCTGTGCCAGTGTTATCAACACATCATCTTGATTGAACAAACAGTGATTCATTCCCTGTACGATCTGATCCATGGTAGCCTGAAATATCGTTGGTGAGGACTTGATCCCATAGGGCAACTTAGTGTATGAATTATAAACCTTTGTGTGTATTGACTGTCAGATACTGATTATCCTTGTCAATGTTGAGTTGAGCATAGGCATGGGAGAGATCCAGTTTTGTGAAGACTTTGGCTCCCGCCAGTTCTGCATTCAGGTCCTGTGATGTCGGTAAAGGGTACTGCTCATCAGCAACCGCTCGATTCAGGGTAATTTTATAATTCCCATAGAGCTGCACCGTTTTGTCTGCCTTCGGAACTACAACTAACTGGGTGACCCAGTCACTCCCATCAGTCTTCACTAAAACTACATTTTTCTTCAACTTATCAAGCTCTCGCTCAACCTGCAATTGTAATGCATATGGTACCGGCCTTGGTCTACAAAAAAAATAGGTTTGACATGCAACCTAATCCGAATATGTGCACTGTATCCATTGATGCCCTCGTATGAGTCCACAAACATGTTAGCATATTTCTTCAGCAGAGTATCTAGCCGAGACTTAACAATTGCTGTACTATAGACACTGTACCAATCCAAACAAAGCACTCTTGACCAATCTTTGCCCATAGTGTTGGCGGATTGACGTATTTTGCCGTACAGGTAATAATAGCTAACCTTGCTTATTGCCCCTGGTATTGTACTATACACTCAATTTGTCCAAGCGTCTGGAGTTTTTCCCCTAAATATGTTTTCAGCTCTGCTGAGCTCGCCTTTTTTAGTGGAATGCCCCTGAAATTCTTGGAATACACATCCTGACTGATTATTGAGCAATCAGCCGCTGTATCTATTGTCATATTAATCCATCGATTATTAATCAGTACTAATGTTCTGAAATCCTGACATAAGGAATGCACTGCCTTGCCCTTCACTTATACACCAAAACCTACACTGATTGGTTTCTACACATTGAAGTCTTTGATTATCCTTGGGCCTGTCCTTGGATTTACATGCAGCTGCAATGTGGCCCCTCACTTGCTGTCGGTCGTATCTTTCCCACTTGAACCAACTTTATTGTGCGGTATAGTTGCCATTACACCTATGACATCTATTCTCCTTGGTTTCATCCTCTTCTGCGTTTCTACAACTGTGAACTGCTACTACTGCCGGTAATGGGTGAAATGCCTCAATATTTTTCTCTGCCATCTCCATGGAGGTGGCTATATTGCAAGCTTTCTCAAAGGAAAGATCATCCATACCTAACAATTTTGATTGCATGCGTTCATCTGTTAGTCCACATACAAATTTAACTCAAAGAGACCTATCTAGGAATCCTCCAAAATTGCCGTGTAGAGATAATTTTCTTATAGCAATATATTCACTGATGGTTTCATCAGGTTTTTGGTTTCTCATTGCAAACTTAGAGCACTTTGCTATTTCTAATACCTGTAGATCAAAATGATTCTTCAATATTTGTAGTAAGTCAAAGAATGAAGCATCCTTAACCTTTCTTGGGGTTAATAAGTTCACTTAGATACCATAATTCTCTGCATCAATCATGACTGACAGAATAGCTTTCATCTTCTCCTGCACTGCTTGATTCCTTATTTATGAATTTGTCACATCTGCTGGGACTTCATTGATATCATTAGCTCTTTAAAAAAAAACATTTTCAATCTTTCACTGTCAGATTAGAATGATTACTTATTCTTGTCAAAGGCTCCCAAATTACTGACATAACTCGTTGTCACATCCATATTGCCTTCCTAGCTTAATAGCCATTATTCACTCTCAATAATCTTGAATTGTTTTTCAATGACTCTAAATGGCTTTCCACAAGCTCGTTTTGTCAGTTCAACACTGTTCAATACTAATAAAACAAATTGTACTACCAGACTCTCATTTGGGAATCATGCTGCCTCTCATCCACCTGTCACCTAAAACCGCAGTCGTGGAGGTACGGATTCCAGAGCAGCGGCTCCCAAAGGACAGCCGCCACTCCAGATGAGGAGAACTGCGCTTGGTGGTGACTTTATTCCAGACCCTGATGAGTTCCAGGTAAAAGACAGGCAGCCCCACCATGGATCTGGACGCCTCCCAGGTTTACAAACAGGAGCTGAGTGTCATAATTGAGGCAGTATTGCTGGCAGAAGAAATACGTCATCAGCACACACCATCTGGGAGGATGCTCAATGTACAGGTATCTCTGCAGGATCTGAAGGCGGAAAGTCGCAGTTTGGGTGCTTACGCACACCATCATCTGATCACTCTCCCTAAGCGGGAGACTCAGAACCACAGCAGAGATCCAGTGCTTCCTGTTGTCCCAGAAGAAGTCGAAGAGCTTCTTCTTTATCTTGGTGGCAAATGCAGGGGGAGGGGTCAAAGTGACCAACCGGTACCACAGCATAGCAGCCACCAGCTGGTTTATGACCCCTATTGGACAGCACTCGGAGCAGTCCTGTCCAGTGACCGAGGCGAGCGGTGACTTTGGCCTCCAGCTCTTGCCAGTTCGCAGGCCAGGCTTCCTCGGCTGGGCTAAGGTAGACTCCCAGATAGAGGAGATGGGTTGTACTCCAGCAAAAGACCTGAACTCCTCTAGCAAGGAGTCCACCCGCCACTGACCCACCAGGAATCCGGAACATTTCTCCCAGTTGATCCTGGCAGAGGATGCGGCCAAGTAAATCTTCTGGCACTCACGCATCCTCCGCAGGTCAAGGGAATCAGTGATCATGAGGAGCACGTCATCGGCGTAAGCCAAGAGGACGACCTCCACGCCCTGCTCTTGCGGAGCCAGTCCCGTCAACCTCTTTCGCAAGAGGCCAGGAAAGGCTCCACGTGTATGGTATATAACTGGCCTTACATGGGGCATTCCTGACATACCCTTCTCTCAAAGTGAGGTGGGGGCATCAAAGACCGTTAAACTTAGACACTCCACAGCAGCGTATAGAAGTTGGATCCGGGCGATGAAATGTGTCTTGAACCCGAAAACGCGCAGAGTACTGAAAAGATACTCGTGATCCATCCTGTTAAACACCTTCTCTTGGTCGAGGGAAAGGAAGGCGACGGATATTATCATGGATTGTCCCGCCCCGGACTGTGTAGGACTGGTCGGGGTGGATCATGTGGTGCCAAGGCGAGCAGACATCACCCTGGCAAAAACTTTATAATCAGTGATGAGGAGGGAGACCGGGTGCCAGTTCTTAAGTAGGCGGAGGTCGCCCTTCTTAGGCAGCAGGATGATGACATCTCCCTGGTCGGCAGACTTTCCCCCAGTCGTGCCCCCCCCCCCCCGCCCCACGCCCAGGATGTCCAAGAATGCCCCGCTGTGGAATTCCACGGTCAGCCCATCCAGCCCCTCGAGAGCTGGTCGAGGGCACTGCTCAGCTCTGCCAAGCTTAGCAGAGCATCCAGATTTTCGCCACCCACCGGGCCGACCTTCAGCAAGTCCGCCCACAAATTTCTGCGTGCTTCCTCACTGGACGGATCCAGAGAGAAAAGAGCCTCATAATATGATCTGGATCAGAGACCAGAGATCCTTTGTCGGCCAGCAGCGTCAAAAGCTGCTTACGGAACCCCCATCTTTTTCCAGCAAGTGGAAGGGTAAGCCGCGGTCCAGGTCCCGGAGGAACCGGATCTGCGACCTCACATACATGCCTCAGGATCCGATGAGCTGCAGGTCCATCAGTGTGCCCTTCTTCTCTTCGTACACCATCCGCAGGGCCAGGTCCTCAATGACTTGACCGAAACAGGACTCCAGGCCGAGCACCTCCTTTGCCAGGCGCCCAACCCCGGCCTCCCGCCGCTTGGTCGACCCCTTCGCGTACTCTTGACAGAATGGCCTCAAGGATGGAAAGCTCCCCCTGATTCCCTCTCGAGATGGCCCAGACCGACGGAATGAGTCATGGAACTGCTTGTCCTCCAGCAGCAGGTTGTTAAAATGCCAGTAGGCGGCAGCAGATGGGGGACCCCCTCTGCCACAGGCACCGGGGATGTATGGAGAAACCGGGGAGAAAACCATCTCCAGTTCCTTCAACCCACCCGGCACCAAGGTCAGAAACGTAGAGAGGGGGCCCTCACCCTCCGACTCAGCAGGCGGGGGTTCTTGGGAACATTTTTCTACCAGCTCAAGCAGATCTCGGGGAATGTCAATATGTGAATGGGCAGTCCCTGACTCGGCCTTGCCTGCCTCAGTCCCCAGGATGCTCGACCCTGCGGTGATTGTCAGTTTTGTATCTGGCGGCTGCGTGGCCCCCACAACGGGCAGGGTTTCTTCCCCATCCCCGGGAGGCCCTGGCTGGACAGCCTTGGCTGTCTCACCCTCCCAAAACACAAGTGATTCCTGCCTCCGACGCACATTGGGACTGCTGGTGGAGGACGCGGAACCCGCGCCAGGCACCAGCTCTTCCTGCACGGAGGGACATCGGGCCTCCGCTGCTTCCCTGGAGTGGTGCCTCTTTTTTTGTCCAGAGGGACACGGAGGTAAGGAGACCTCCATGTCTGCCGAGGCCTCTGTCTCCGCTCCCTCCTCCTCCTTTTATTCACCCTGCCCGAGCCCGACCGCAGGCAGCAAACTCTCCGCAGGAGTGGGTGTGGCCACGGGCTAGGGCACAGGATGTCTCACGCTCGCCTTTAAGATGGTGATCGGACCAAGCGCGGTAATGGGGCCATTTGGTTCAACGAGGGGACTCGCCTTGAGGCGTTTCGTTTTTTGCTGCACCTTCCTTCCGCTCAGACGTTCTCCCTCCCCTCCGCCGGAGGCCGTATTGACGTTGGTCCCCGACGTCGCCCCTGCATCTACTAACTGACGCGTGGATGGTAACAGGGGAGGAGGAGCGGCGGGGTTACCAGCTTCTGGCTGCTTTAGTTTTTTAACGGGCTTGAGGTGGAGCAGTTTTTGCAAACATGCCCCATCTCCTTACAGGCATGGCACCGCACACCATCCGACGTCCAGAAGACGCAGTAGGCTGTCCCCTCGTGGATTATGTTGAAGGCTCCCTCAGTGTCCTCCTCCCGCACCAACTAAATGAAAAGCTGGCGCCAGAAGGAGATGATGTGATGGAGGCTGGCCTCCCTGAAGCCGAGCGGGATTGGCATTATCCCCGACCTCACCTCTCCTAGTTGACGTAGGTAGGGGAGGAGGAGCTCACCAGGGACAAAGGGTGGGATGTTGGAGATAACAATCCCCTGCGCGGTGGCCTCGAAGGGATCCACCGGCAGGAAGGTCCCACCCACCATGAGCCTCTTATTTAGGGCTAGGGACACCGTCCGCTCCGCCCCCAGGAAGAACACAACCTTCCCATACATTTTGGAGGCAGCGACAACGTCCGAGAGGCCAACAACCCCAGCCATTGCCTTCACGCACTCCTATATGGTCATGGTGGGGTGAGTGTAGTCCTTGATCCCATTCTTTTTGGTGATAAGTCTGAATGGTGACGCTGTGGCTGCCACACGTGTGTATGTCTGTGTTGGCCCCGCCACTAGCGAAGATGGACTCGCCATTCTCAGGTCCCTTTTAGGGCCACACTCACCCTTAATTGGCCTTATTTTTGAGCAGAGGGAGCTCTTAATTGAGACACACCTCTCCCCTGCTTTTTAAACAATGGGGAGGGGCCTTTTCCCCTCTGCTCAGTAAGTTAATTAATTGGCTAGAAGAGGTGCTTCTCATCGAGTAGGAAAGAAAGAGAGGGAGAGAGGGAGGGGTGGGAAAGAGGGAGGCTGCAAGAGCAGGGTCGCCCCTCACGATGGTGAGTGGGTGCTCACAGGGGTGCACTCTCCGACGGAAAACAAAGTCTTTATTTTGATGGTCTTCTGGCGGGAGAAAAGATGTCTTCACCCGGGATGGCTGGAAACTACCTGGGCACAGACCTCCACCAGGTCTTAATAATGTTATTATTAAGGGGATTTGACCACCCAGGCAACTCCAGCTATCCCGGGCCAGGAAATAGGGAGAGGTGTTTTTAAGTGGTGTGTGGGGCCTAGTTATACACAAGGATCCCACACATTTGCACAGACCCCACAATGTTCCGGCCGCCGCCTTGTTCTTTTTTCCTTCCCCACCTACAAATACCCACTTGTTGATGTTGCAAATGGCTCTCCTTCCTGCCACACAGATTATGATGTCGTTGTTTTCTGCAGCTTGTTCTTTTCCCCTCTGAAACTCTGTAGCATTAGAATGGCATCTCTTGCTCTCCTCCTCGCTCCAAGCACCTCTGTGAATGTGCAGGCAGCTTTTCTTCCTCTTCTCAGGGTCTCAGAGCAGTTGCACCAGTTTATCCACCAGGCTCACAACCACCTGCCTCATTGTGGATCCCCCAAACCCAACTGGCTAGGGTTTTATTGAGTCTTGTGAACATCACATGACTGGCTAAGCCACTCATAACTCAACAGCTCTACAACTATTTTAAGTTGATCTGTAAATCAAGCGCCCCATGATTAAAGAGGGGCACTAAAATCGACACATTAAACAAATTAAACTTTGGACAGTTACTTAAATCAAATTAAAATTTGGTTGCCGGGGGTGATGATGCACTCCAGTCCCTCCGGCGCCCACCTCTCGCGGAAGGCCGCGTACGTACCGGTGGACACCACGTGCTCCATCTCCACGGACACCCTGGCTCGGATGTAACCGTGGAAGAGAGACAGGCAGTCGGGCTGAATGACCCCCTCGACTGTCCGCTGCCGGGACCAGTTGATGGCCACCTTGGCCATGCCCAAGAACAGTTCTACGAGGAGGCTTTCCGACCTGCCCCCTCCCCTCCGCACAGGGTGTCCAAAGATCAGGAGCTTGGGACTAAAGGGCAACCAGAATGAGGGGAGCAGCCCCTTCAAATAATGGAAGAGGGGCTGCAACCTCACACAATGTACATAAACATGGAACACTGACTCCTCCAGACCGCAGAAATTGCAGGCGGCTTGGGAGTCCGTGAACCGATTAAAAAACTTATTGCACAGGACTGCTCCTTGCAACGCCCTCCAGGCCAAGTTCTTAATAAAGGGAGCACTCCCGAGTAGAGAGCACTGCATTGCGGACCCACGCCTCCTCCGGACAGCAAGATGGTGCGCCATAGCGTGTCCAGACGGCAGACGAGGATGGCAAAGTGGAGGGTGTGCAAGAGCAGCCCGTACAGGAATCCCCTCCGCGTAGAACTAAAAGACATGGAGGGAAATTCCCGGAGGAGGCTCAAATTGTGAGGCCCCGGCTCCCGAAGGAGGTTTTGGGGATTGGGGCCGATGAAGAATTCTGTCCGGATGGGGGTCAGTTCGGACAGGATCGCCCCACGTTCATGAGCATCCTCGACACACCTAACGGAGTCAGGGCCCAGTGCTGTTTTTAGCGACACGATGGCATTGGCCACGCGCCGGACGTCGGTCCAGGATAGGTGCCGTGCCAGCTCCTCTGGCGCCATCCAGCCCTCTCCTCCACCATCGAACTGGTCCCTGACCCTGGTCACCTTGCCAAACACAGCCCTCTCGTCCATCTGCCGCCTAAAACCGCGGCTGTGGAGGTACGGATTCCTGAGCGGTGGCTTCCGAAGGACAACTGCCAATCCAAGTGGGGAGAATTGCGCTTGGTGGAGACTCTGTTTCAGACCCTGATGAGTTCCTGGTAAAAGACAAGCAGCCCCCGCATGGTGGTCCTGACACCCTCCAGGTTCACAAACAGGAGCTGCGTGTCATAATTGAGCCAGTACGGCTGGCGGAAGAAATACGTTGCCAGTGCACACCATCTAGGAGGGTGCTCAACGTACAGGTATCTCTTCAGGGTCTGAAGATGGAAAGTCGCAGCCTGGGTGTTCATGCACACCAACGCCTGACCGCCCTCCCTAAGTGGGAGACTCAGAACTGCAGCAGAGACCCAGTGCTTCCTGTTGTTCCAAAAGAAGTAGACCAGTTACTTCTGTATCTTGCTGACAAACGCAGGGGGAGGGGTCAAAGTGACCAACCGGTACCACAGCATAACAGCCACCAACTGGTTTATGACTGGCACTCCACCCCTGTAGGACAGCACTCGGAGCAGTCCTGTCCAGTGCCCTAGGCGAGCGGCAACTTTGGCCTCCAGCTCTTGCCAGTTCACTGGCCAGGCTTCCTCGTCAGGGCTAAGGTAGACTCCCAGATAGAGGAGATGGGTCGTGCTCCAGGCAAAAGGCCTGAACTCCTCCGGCAGGGAGTCCACCCGCCACTGACCAACCAGGAGTCCGTAACATTTCTCCCAGTTGATCCTGGCGGAGGATGCGGCCGAGGAAATCATCTGGCACTCATGCATCCTCTGCAGGTCAATGGGATCGTCGACCATGAGGAGCACGTCATCGGCATAAGCTGAGAGGACGACCTCCATGCCCAGCCCTTGTGGAGCCAGTGCCATCAACCTCTTCCGCAAGAGGCGCAGGAAAGGCTCCACGCATATGACATATAACTGGCCGGACATGAGGCATCCCTAACGCACCCCTCTCCCAAAGCGAAGGGGCGCCATCAAAGACCTGTTAATCTTAATCAGACACTCCGCGGCGGCGTACAAAAGTCGGATCCAGGCGATGAAATGCATCCCGAACCCGAAAGTGCACAGAATCCCGAAAAGATACTCGTGATCCACCCTGTCGAATGTTGTCTTCTGGTCTAGGAAAGGAAGGCAACCGACAGACCAGCCCTCTGGGAATGGTGGACCAGGTCCCAGACCAGATCCCGCACCAGATGGATGTTAACGTGAATTGTCCGGGCCAGGACTGTGTAGAACTGGTCGGGGTGGATCATGTGGTCCAACACGGTGTCAAGGCAAGCAGACATGGCACTGGTAAAAAATTTGTAATCCGTGCTGAGGAGGGAGACCGGGCGCCAGTTCTTAAGTAGGCGAAGATCGCCCTTCTTAGGCAGCAGGACGATGACTGCCCTGCACCAAGAGAGGGGTATCTCCTCCGGTCGCCAGACTTTCCCCCAGGACCCACTTGTAGTCGCCCCCCCAGGATGTCCCAGAATGCCCTGTTGGACTCCATGGTCAGCCCGTCTAGCCCTGAGGACTTAGCCCTCGAGAGCTGGTAGAGGGCACCAGTCAGCTCCGCCAAGGCTAGCGGAGTCTTCATCAGTGTTAGGGGAAAATTAAGTAAAGTTAGATTGTAGACGAGCAAGGTTGATAGCAGTGAAAAGTGTAAGTGCTGCTGGACACGATGGAATACCGCTGAACTCATTATCCTGAAAGTAGAATGCTCCTGTTTCGTAAGCCTATTCCTTGATAACAACAACAAACCAGGTGCAAAGGCAGATTCACTAATATTTCCTAAAAGATTTGTGGCTGAGTTCGTAGAACTCTCCAGAAGATAGTATCTAGCACATGTCCTAGTACAAACCAGCTTATTGTAGTAAAGCCAGACAACTGATTGGGGTGGAGACAGTAATCATAGAAAAAACAAACTGCAAGGTTAGCTAGGAGTCACAGAGTGGTACGAGATAACAGAAGACAATGATTGAGACACCCCAGCTTTGTTTGTCAAACATAGTCATGGACAAGATAGTCACACAAGACAAATAGGTCTGGGAAGGAGTTCATAGAAATTGCATAACCGTAAAAATGATGTAGCACGTGACTAATCAGACAAGATGATGTAACAAAATTGTATGCACCAATTAAATTGTTGTAGTTGTATGCACCAATTAAATTGTTGCAGGTAGGCGAGGACTTGTGACGTGTTGGGGAAACAACCAATGAAAAACTTCCTTGCGTAGCTTCATGATTTTGTATGTATTTTGACTGTATAAAAACAGCAGCCCTGAGGCTGCTCGAAGAGAATGGTTGGGGAAGCACCCAGTTGTGGAACTGGTGTGAGCCATGTCTCCCTTGATCGAGCGAGATTAAACAACTCCTCTATATACAGACCTGTGTTGAGTGTCTTTGTTATACTCCACCACAGGCAGGTCCACCCACAAAACTCTGCGCGCTTCCTCGCTGAACGGATCTGGCGTAATAGTCTCGGGCCCGGTTACTGATGACCTCCGGATCAGAGACCAGAGATCCGTCGTCGGCCAGCAGCGTCAAGAACTGCTTACGGGGACCCCGTCTTTTTTCCAGCGAGTAGAAGGGGAGCCACCGTCCAGATCCCTGAGGAACCGAATGCACGACTCACGAACGCGCCTCAGGACCAGACAAGCTGCAGGTCCTTCAGCGCGCCCTCCTTCTCTTCATACACCGTCCGCAGGGCCGGGTCTTCGACAACTTCACCGAGACGGAACTCCAGGTCGAGCACCTCCTTCTCCAGGCACCCCATCCTGACCTCCCTCCTCTTAGTCGACCCCTTCGTGTACTCTTGACAGAAGAGATGGACGTGCCCACATCCCACCGTAACCTCAAGGAGGGGAAGCCCCCCTGCTTCCTTCTCCAGTCGGACAAGAACCGACTGAACGAATCCTGGAACCGCTCGTCTTCCAGCAGCATGTTGTTAAAATTCCAGTACGCAGATCCCACCCGCACGCAGAGCAAAGCAAGCTCCGCCCACAACAGGTGGTGGTCCGAGCATGGCGTCGGAACGCAGGAGATGTATGCCCGGGATATGTACAGGCGGTCGATTCTGGACCATCCTCTTCCAGGCCTCACCCAAGTAAAGGCGCTGGAGTCGAAGGACCCGACCAGGTCCCTCAACTTCTCCATCGCCGTCATGTTCTATGGGGCACCGGAGCGGTCCTTTGCCTTGAGGGTGCAGTTAAAATCCTCCTCCCGAGGACAAAGCAGTCGCCGACGTCGATGGAGCCTAGAAGAGTGGACACTTTTTCGAAGCAGCGCACTTGCTGCGGTCCGGGCTGGGGGGCGTACACGTTCACTAAATGGAGCGGCACATCCTCCAGGCGAACCGTGACATGGAGCAAGCGGCCTGACACAGGCTCCTTGATCCCCAAAATATCTGGCTAAAAATGTCGGGCCAGCAAGATAGCCACCCCACAAGAAGTGGCACTGAGGTGGCTCATGCGGACCTCTCATTCCATTCCAGGAGCCACGTGGCCTCATCTCCCGGAACGGTGTGGGTTTATTGCAGGAAGCACACCGCATATTTCCCCTCCTGTAGGAGCGAAAAATTATTAAATCTACGTCGTGCCTCTCTGCTGCCGTTGATGTTGGAGCTGGCTATGGTTATCTTCATGACAAGAGCATAGTGCAACCTCTATTAATCTGTAATCTACTGTTGGGAGGGAGCGGAGTTATGCAATGACCTCCACTCCCTCAGCAACCCAGTGAGGAACATTCTTAAGCAGGCGCAGCTCAAGATTACCTTTTTTTTGGGAAGGCCCTGTCTGTGCCCATGGTTTTGATGATGGCACGGACAGACCTGATGAGCAGCGCTGGCTCGGACCATTTGTCCAGGGCCAGCTGGGATTTATTGCGGCGACCCTGGTATTCCGCCAAAAAATCCCGGAGTTCCTTGGCAGGAATGAGAGGGGCCTCGGCGGCTGGCATGAGGAGAGTTGGTAATTGGGATTAGACTGGATGACCTTTGTTGGACGGCGCAGATATAAATGGTAGGTACTGCAGGGAATAGAATACAGCCAGCATCATCACCTGGACGAGTTTCGATCGCCTGGATGGATCGGAGAGGAATTTTCCCAGATTTTTTCTCCCTAAATTGGCCTGGGTTTTTATCTGTTTTTTGCCTCTCCCAGGAGATCACATGGCTCCGGTTGGGGTGGAGTGTTGAATGTTTCAGTATAAGGGATGTCGCAGTTGTGTGAGGTGGACTGGTTGGGCTGGGTGCTCTCTGCCTTTCAGTCATTGTTCATAGGTTTATATGTAACCTTTAGGGCTGCTGACCAAGGGCTGCTGGCGCGGACACGATGAGCCAAAATGGACTTCTTCTGCGCTGTAAATTTCTATGTTTCTATCGGTTATGTATGTTAACTGAATTTTACCTGCCACCGGAGGGAACGACTGTCGGACACTGGCAGACACGTGCAAGCCGTGTATATAATGTTGGCAGCCATGTTGAATCCTCACCGAGAATAAATAAACTGGAGTAAGGTCATGCCTGAACTAGCTCACCGTACTTAGCCTCGTGGAGTTATTCGATACTTAACAATTGGCGACGAGTAAAAAAATACGAACATCCACGCAATTTTGGAGAGACGTGTGGAAGGGGAAGACTGGGAAGATTTCATTGATCGCCTCGACCAACATTTCGTAGCCAACGGATTGGAAGGAACCGATAATGCAATTAAGCGCAGGGCAGTTCTCCTCACCGTTTGTGGGACAAACATTTATGGCCTTATCAAGAATTTACTCTCACCAACTCGACCAACGGATACGACTTACGATGAATTGTGTACGCTGGTTCGGAACCACCTTAAACCGAAGGAAAGCATTACCATGCGAGGTATCATTTCTATACGCACAATCGCTCCGAGGGCCAGGTCGTGGCAGAATTTGAGACATCTCGCTGGGCCATGCAACTTCGGAGCTGCGTTGGAAGAAATGCTGCGGGACTCTAAGGCAAAAAGACCCAAACTGAGCCCAATCAATGCGAAGCTGCGTACCTACACCAAAGAGCTCAAAGAGTCATTGGCAGTAAAGGTATCGTATGATAGAGCTGTGCATGATATGGACTCAGGCTAAAATGCTCCATGCGTTTTCATGGCAACAGAAGTCGAATTCCTCGGGAGAAAGATTGCAGCACACGGCATCAGGCCTACGGACTCGAAGACAGAGGCCATCAAGAATGCATCCAGACCCCAGAGTGTGCGGAACTGTGTTCGTTCCTGGGTCTTCTCAACTGTTTCGGTAACTTTCTACCTAATTTGAGCACATTGCTAGAGCCCTTGCACACGTTGCTGAGAAAGGATAATGACTGGGTTTGGGGCAAATCTCAAGACAGAGCCTTTCAGAAGGCCAGAAACCTGCTATGTTCCAATAAATTACTGGTACACTATGACCCATATAAACGGTTAGTGCTGGCCTGCGACGCCTCATCATATGGGGTCGGTTGTGTGCTCCAGCAAGCCTATGCATCGGGCAAACTCCAATCAGTTGCATTCGCATCCAGAAGTCTATCTAAGGCTGAAGGAGCCTATAGTGTGGTAGAGAGAGGCTTTAGCATGCATATATGGGGTTAGGAAAATGCACCAATATCTGTTTGGGCTTCGTTTTGAGCTTGAAACAGACCACAAGCCGCTCAATTTCATTGTTTTCTGAGAGCAAAGGTATAAACACCAATGCCTCGTCCCGCATCCAAAGATGGGCACTAACATTATCCGCTTATGTCCACAGACCAGGCACTGAAAACTGTGCTGATGCACTTAGCCTGTTACCATTTCCCACAACCAGAGTAGAAATGCCACAGCCCGCAGACTTGCTGCTGGTCATGGATGCCTTCAAGAGCCAAGGGTCACCCATCACAGCTCACCAAATTAGGACCTGGACCAGCCAGGATCCTGTATGGTCAAGCGTAAAAAGGTGTGTCCTAAATGGAAATTGGTCTGCCAGTCCCAGGGAAATGCAGGATGAAATTAAGCCTTATAGCCGCCGCAAAGATGAATTGTCTATTCAGTCTGATTGTCTGTTATGGGGTAATTGTGTTGTTATGCCAAAAAAAAGCAGGGAAACTTTTGTGCGAGATTTACACAGTACCCACCCAGGCATTGTCATGATGAAGGCCATTGCCAGGTCTCTCGTTTGGTGGCCCAGCATTGACTCAGACTTGGAGTCATGCTTGCATCAGTGCAACACTTGCATGCAACTGAGTAACGCACCTGTGGAGGCTCTGCTGAGTGTGTGGTCACGGCCATCCAAACCGTGGTCAAGGATTCTCAGCAAAATGTTTTTAGTGGTAGTGGACGCTTACTCCAAGTGGATTGAATGCGTAATCATGTCATCCAGCTTGTCCACAGTCACTACTGAAAACCTCTGGGCCATGTTCGCCATCCATGGCCTGCCCGAAGTTCTTATCAGCAACAACGGACTGTGTTTCACCAGTTCGGAGGTCCACGAGTTTATGACCTGTAATGGCATCAAGCATGTCAGGTCTGCCCCGTTCAAACCCACGTCTAATGGTCAAGTGGAGCGGGCTGTCAAAACCATTAAGCAGAGCCTAAAACGCATGACTCACGGCTCCCTACAGACCCGCTTGTCCCGCATTCTGCTCAGTTACCGGACGAGACCCCACTCACTCACCGGGGTCCTTCCTGCCGAGTTGTTAATGGAGAGGCCTCAAAACCAGGCTCTCACTTGTACACCTGGATCGCAATGATCATGTCGAAACCAGAAGGCAACGGCAGCAATGGTACCACGATTGCGCAGCCGTATCACGTGACATTGCTGTTCCTGACCCTGTGTTTGTCCTGAGTTATGGTCCTGGTCCAAAGTAGATTGCTGGCACGGTTTTGGCCAAGGAGGGGAACAGGGTGTTTGTAATCAAACTGTTAAATGGCCAAACGTGCAAGAGGCACATCGACCAAACCAAACTGCGATTCACAGACAACCCAGAACAAATTGAAGATGACATCATCGACCAACCAACACACATCCAACCATCAGTTGACCCTTGTGTCATTCACGAAGAAGAACCTACCATCCCCGAAAGTCCTGGCAGAGAGACTGTTCCGCAATTAGCAATCTTGTTGCGTGAGGACCCTTGTGGAAGAGTGACCATAATATGGTAGAATTCTTCATTAAGATGGAGAGTGACACAGTTAATTCAGAGACTAGGGTCCTGAATTTAAAGAAAGGTAACTTCGATGGTATGAGACGTGAATTGGCTAGTATAGACTGGCAAATGATACTTAAAGGGTTGAAGGTGGATAGGCAATGGCAGACATTTAAAGATCATACGAATGAACTTCAACAATTGTACATCCCTGTCTGGCGTAAAAATAAAATGGGGAAGGTGGCTCAACCGTGACTTACAAGAGAAATTAAGGAAAGTGTTAAATCCAAGGAAGAGGTATATAAATTGGTCAAAAAAGCAGCAAACCTGGGAATGGAAGAAATTTAGAATTCAGCAGAGGAGGACAAAGGTTTTAATTAGGAGGGGGAAAATAGAATATAAGCTTGCAGGGAACATAAAAACTGACTGCAAAAGCTTCTACAGATACATGAAGAGAAAAAGATTAGTGAAAACAAATGTAGGTCCCTTGCAGTCAGAATCAGGTAAATTTATAATGGGGAACAAAGAAATGGCAGAGCAATTGAACAAATACTTTGGTTCTGTCTTCATAAGGAAGACACAAATAACCTTCCGGAAATTCTAGGGGACTGAGGGTCTAGCGAGAAGGAGGAACTAAAGGAAATCCTTATTAGTCAGCAAATTGTGTTCGGGAAATTGATGGGATTGAAGGCCAATAAATCCCCAGGGCCTGATAGTCTGCATCCCAGAGTACTTAAGGAAGTGACCCGAGAAATAGTGGATGCATTGTTGGTAATTTTCCAACATTCTATAGACTCTGGATCAGTTCCTATGGACTGGAGGGTAGCTAATGTAATCCCACTTTTTAAAAAAGGAGGGAAAGAAAAAAACACGGAATTATAGACCGGTCAGCCTGACATCGGTGGTGTGGAAAATGTTGGAATCAATTATTAAAGATGTAATAGCAGTGCATTTGGAAAGCAGTGACAGGATCGGTCCAAGTCAGCATGGATTTATGAAGGGGAAATCATGCTTGACAAATCTTCTAGAATTTTTTTAAGGATGTAACTAGTAGAGTGAACAAGGGGGAGCCAGTGCATGTGGTATATTTAGACTTTCAAAAGGCTTTTGACAAGGTCCCAGACAAGAGATAAGTGTGCAAAATTAAAGCACAAGGTATTGGGAGTAATGTATTGACGTGGATAGAGAACTGGTTGGCAGACAGGAAGCAAAGAGTAGGAATAAACGGGTCCTTTTCTGAATGGCAGGCAGTGACTAGTGGAGTACCGCAAGGTTCAGTGCTGGAACCCCAGCTATTTACAATGTACATTAATGATTTAAATGAAGGAGTTGAATGTAATATCTCCAAGTTTGCAGATGACACTAAGCTGGGTGACTGTGTGAACTGTGATGAGGATGCTAAGAGGCTGCAGGGTGACTTGGACAGATTAGGTGCATGGCCAAATAAATGGCAAATGCGGTATAATGTAGATAAATGTGAGATTATCCACTTCGGTGGTAAAAACAGGAAGGCAGATTATTATCTGAATGATGATAGATTAGTAAAAAGGGGAGGTGTAACGAGACCTGGGTGTCATGGTACATCAGTCATTGAAAGTTGGCATGCAGGTACAGCAGGCAGTGAAGGCGGCAAATGGCATGTTGGCCTTCACAGCGAGAAGATTTGAGTATAGGAGCAGGGAGGTCTTACTGCAGTTGTACAGGGCCTTGGTGAAGCCACATCTTGAATATTGTGTACAGTTTTGGTCCCCTAATCTGATGAAGGACATTCTTGCCATTGAGGGAGTGCAGCAAAGGTTCACCAGACTGATGCCCAGATGACAGAACTGACATATGAAGAAAGACTGAATCGACTAGGCTTATATTCAATGGAATTTAGAAGAATGAGAGGGGATCTCATAGAAACATATAAAATTCTGACAGGATTGGACAGGTTAGATGCAGGAAGAATATTCCCGATGTTGGGGAAGTCCAGAACCAGGGGTCACAGTCTAAGGATAAGGGGTAAGCCATTTAGGACCGAGATGAGGAAAAATTTCTTCACTCAGAGTTGTGAGCATGTGGAATTCTCTGCCACAGAAAGTTGTTGAGGCCAGTTTGTTAGATATATTTAAAAGGGAGTTAGATGTGGCCCTTACGGCTAAAGGGATCAAGGGGGTATGGAAAGAAAGCAGGAATGGGGTACTGAAGTGCATGATCAGCCATGATCATATTAAATGGTGGTGCAGGCTCGAAGGGCCGAATCACCTACTCCTGCACCTATTTTCTATGTTTTTATGTCTGTATGATCCTACTAACTCACCCAAGCTTGGGTTCGAACTGAGAAGATCAACCAGGGAGCGGAAGGCCCCGGACTGTCTCAACTTGTAAATACAACCTCTACCAAGGACTTTGGGGGGGGAATGATGTTATGTATGTTAACTGGGTTGTACCTGCCACTGGAGGGCGCGACTGTCGGAGTCCTAATGGTCACTGGCAGACACGTGCAAGCCGCATATATGATGTCGGCAGCCATGTTGAATCCTCACTTTGAGAATAAATAAACTGGAGCAAGGTCATGCCTGAACTAGCTCACCGTACTTAGCCTCGTGGAGTTATTCGATACTTAACACGATCATTGAAACGTTTGCAGCACTGTACCCAGGTCCTCCTGACCACATCTCTGCTGGTGACCTCCTCTCCAATCTGAACCAGGCCGTCTTGGTCTCCTGGGGAGATTTCTTCCGCTCATCGGAAGGGAAGAGGATCTCCCTTCATGCTGTGACTCCCTCCACAAGTATATGGAGGGAGTCATCGGAGATCCTGGGTGCAGTCATTGTCAATGTTTGCAGCACTCTAATGCTGTTGTGCACTGACAGCACTATGTTTGATTGTACTTCAAATGCAATGTGGCCATGCTCCTTTTAAGGAAACCAACTGAAAACGTATCATGAATGACGTCAACGGACGTGCTCCATCTCATTGGGCCGGGTAACGTGCTGGGTGGGCTTGATAGGCCCTATTAAGGCAAGTTCATTTTCAACAGAGGGATGGAACTAGCAGCGGGGTCGCGTCCTACTATGGACACCGGCCACACTAGACTCGCCCAGGTAGGCAAAATTACAGCCAAGGTTTTGATGCCTTTATCTCTACAAACAGAATGCTCATCATCTCTTTTCAACATCTTGAAATGTAATTTGAAGAATGCATTGCTAAAGAAAGTAAACATCTTTATACTATTTTTCCCCAGAGATAACACCAATGTTTTTACTTACTGCACTCAAATTTGCATCATCAATGTTGAATAAATTTTGTAGCTGGAAAGCTGAATATAATCCTTCATTTTTGCGGCATTTGCTGTATAAAATTAAAAAAAACGTTGATTTAGTGCTCACACCCCAAGTGCTATTTTTATATACAATGCACAAAAATGTCTCGAGTGATTTGGGCAAGTCATCACTGAAGGTGCATGTTGTTGTTCCTGATCATCTCCACTATGCCATCCTATTAAGAGCGCTAAATTAATATATCAACTTTCGTGTCATACAAACTTGAATGAATAAAAAAGCTCAAATTAAAAAAAACATATGGGATAGAGCTCCTCAATAGTGCCCCTTCTAAAATAGCCCCTTATTTGAAACATAGTAAATGTACCAATATAGCCCTTGGGTGCAATTAGTAAGTAATGCTACAGATAAACAGTTACATTTGGCACAAAAGTGTCTATTTTCCCTCATGGGAACATAAGAAATAGGAGCAGGAGTAGGCCATTTGGCCCCTTGAGCCTGCTCCACCATTTAATAAGATCATGGCTGATCTGATAATGGACTCAGCTCCACTTCCCTGCTTGCTCCCCATAACCCTTTATTCCCTTATCGCTCAAAAATCTGTCCATCTTCGCCTTAAATATATTCAATGACCCAGCCTCCACAGATCTCTGGGGTAGAGAATTCTATCGATTTACAACCCTCAGAAGAAATTCCTCCTCATCTCAGCTTTAAATAAGCAGCCCCTTATTCTGAGACTATGTCCCCTAATTTTAGTTTCCCCTATGAGTAGAAATATCCTCTCTGCATCCACCTTGTTTAGCCCCCTCATTATCTTGTATGTTTCAATAAGATCACCTCTCATTCTTCTGAACTCCAATGAGTATAGGTCCAAGCTACTCACCCTATCTTCATAAGTCAACCCCCTCATCTCCGGAATCAACCTAGTGAACCTTCTCTGAACAGCCTCCAATGAAAGTATATCCTTCCTTAAATACAGAGACCAAAACTGTATGCAGTGCTCTAGGTGTGACCTCACCAATACCCTGTACAATTGTAGCAGGACTTCTCTGCTTTTATACTCGATCCCCCTTGCAATAAAGGCCAACATTCCATTTGCCTTCCTGATTACTTGCTGTAACTGCATACTAACTTGTTGTGTTTCATGCACAAGGACCCCCAGGTCCCTCTGTACTGCAGCACTTTGCAATTTTTCTCTATTTAAATTATAAATTGCTTTTCTATTTTTTCTGTCAAAGTAGATAACCTCTCAGTTTCCCACATTATACTCCATCTGCCAAAGTTTTGCCCACTCACTATATCCTATTGCAGATTTTGTGTGTCCTCCTCACAATTTGCTTTCCCACCCATCTTTGTATCATCAACAAACTTGGCTACATTACACTCGGTTCCTTCATCCAAGTCATTAATATAGATTGTAAATAGTTGAGGCCCCAGCACCGATCCCTGCGGCACCCCACTAGTTACTGTTTGCCAACCGGAAAATGACCCATTTATCCCAACTCTCTGTTTTCTGTTAGTTAGCCAATCCTCTATCCATGCTAATATATTATGCCCTACCCCGCCAACTTTTATCTTGTGCAGTAACCTTTTATGTAGCATCTTATCGAATGCCTTCTGGAAATCCAAATACATCACATCCACTGGTTCCCCCTTATTCACCCTGCTTGTTACATCCTCAAAGAACTCCAGCAAATTTATCAAACATGATTTCCCTTTCATAAAACCATGCTGACTCTGCTTGATTGAATTATGCTTTTCCAAATTTCCTGCTACTGCTTCCTTAATAATGGAGTCCAGCATTTTCCCAACGACAAATGTTCGGCTGACTGGTCTATAATTTCCTGCTTTCTGTCTACCTCAATTTTTTTTTAAAATAGGGGCGTTACATTTGCGGTTTTCCAATCCGCTGGGACCGCCCCAAAATCCAAGGAATTTTGTAGATTACAACCAATGCATCCACTATCTCTGAAGCCACTTCTTTTAAGACCCTAGGATCTAAGCCATCAGGTCCAGGGGCCTTGTCCACCTTTAGTCCCATTATTTTATTGAGTTCAACTTCTTTAGTGATAGTGATTGTGTTAAGTTCCTCCCTCCTTATAGCCCCTTGATTATCCAATATTGGGATGTTTTTAGTGTCTTCTAACGTGAAGACTGATACAAAATATTTATTCAACGTCTCTGCCATTTCCCTATTCCCCATTATTAGTTCCCCTGTCTCATCCTCTAGGGGACCAACATTTACTTTAGCCACTCTTTTCCTTTTTATGTACCTGTAGAAACTCTTACCATCTGTTTTTATATTTCGTGCTAGTTTACTTTCATTATCTATCTTCCCCCTCTATTGTTTTTTTAAAGTCGTTCTGTTCTGGCTTTTAAAAGTTTCCCAATCCTCTGGCCTTGCACTCGTCTTGGCCACATTGTATGCCCTTGTTTTCAATTCGATACCATCACTTATTTCCTTAGTTAGCCACAGATAGTTATTCCTTCTCTTACAATCTTTCCTTTTCATTCGAATATATTTTGTTGCGAGTTACGAAATATCTCCTTAAATGTCTGCCACTGCTCATCAACCGTCCCATACTTTAATCTATTTTGCCAGTCCACTTTAGCCAACTTTGCCTTCATACCTTTGTAGTCTCCTTTATTTAAGCTTGGGACACTGGCTTGAGATCCAACTTTCTCACCCTCCAACTGAATTTGAAATTCAACCGTGTTATGGTCACTCATTTCTAGAGGATCCTTTACTAATCATTTGTTAATCCTGTCTCATTATACAGTATCAGGTCTAAGATAGCCTGCTCCCTGGTTGGTTCCGCAATGTACTGTTCAAGGAAACTATCCCAGATACACTATATGAACTCTTCCTCAAGGCTATCCTGGCCAATTTGCTTTGTCCAATCAATATGAAGGTTAAAATCGTCCATTATTGCTGTTCGTTTTTCACAAGCCTCCGTTATTTCTTGATTTATACTCCGTCCAACAATATAGCTACTGTTCGGAGGCCTATAGACTACGCCCACCAGTGACTTTTTCCCTTTATTATTCCTTATCTCCACCCAAACTGATTCAACATCTTGATCTTCTGAGCCTATAGTTTCTCACTAATGCACTGATCTCATCCTTTATTAACAGAGCTATCCCACCTCCTTTTCGTTTCTGTCTGTCCTTCCGAATTGTCAAATATATTGTACATTGACTTTTTTTATTTCCAAGATAAAGTCATCCAACAACACCAACAACTTTCACTTATTAACACCTTCAACGTAAAAATACGTTCCAAGATGCTTCACATCATCAAATGCTGTGAAGCTGATGATAGGAACCTGGAAAAGTTGAAGTACCACAAGAAGGTATTGGAGAAAACGTTAAGTTTTCTTCACATAGGAGTCTTGGTGTCTGTCTGTGCCAAAGGCACTATTAATGGCTTTATCGGCACTTTGATGTGAAGTTTCCTGGTTTCATAATCCTGGGGTGACAAAGGGAGGCACAGTCAATAGTTTCAGAGACGCCCAAACCTGGTTTGAGTGGGTGTGTGAAAAAAATCAGAGTTCCACTTTTGGGGCCCAAGTTTTCACATGATAAAAAACGGGCGGCCCTCTGAGCTGGGCGCCCGTTTTTCGCGCCTAAAACGGCGGCGGAAAAAAAATGAGCGATTCTGGAGCGCTTTGCAGCTCCTTGTCTGCTTGGCGCGGCGCCCAGGGGGGCGGAGCCTACACTCGCGCCGATGTTGTAAGTGGGAGGGGGCGGGTACTATTTAAATTAGTTTTTTTCCTGCCGGCAACGCTGCACGTGCGCGTTGGAGCATTCGCGCATGCTCAGTGTGAAAAAAACATTGGCACGCGGCCATTTTTGTAGTTCTTTGTAGCCGTTTAGTTTTTGAACATTTTTTAATAAAAGTACATTGCGATCAGCACAGAGGCTTCTTGTAGCAGTGAGAAGGGTGCAGGAAGCCTCAAAGTTGAGCCATTTCCCGACGACCTCCCCCTTTTGCCGTCGGGAAATGGCTCCTCAATTTCTGAGGCTTCCTGCAGCCTTCTCTCTTTCCCGCCAGCCGTCTGGAACGGCTCCATTCCCTTCCCCCCCCCCCCACCCCCCGCGTTCGGTCAGCTCCCTCCCTCAACCCCCCCCGCGTTCGGTAGGCTCCCTCCCTGGCTCCCTTCCCTCCCCCCCGTGTTCGGTTGGCTCCCTTCCCTATTCCCCCCGCGTTCGGTCGGCTCCCTTCCCTATCCCTGCCCCCCTCCCCCCCCCCCCCACCCGCGTTCGGTAGGCTCCCTCCCTCCCGCGTTCAGTCGGCTCCCTCTCTACCGCGTTCGGTCGGCTCCCTTCCCTCCCTCCCCTCCCGCGTTCGTCGGCTCCCTTCCCTCCCCCCACCCCACCCTCCCCCGCGTTCGGTCGGCTCCCTCCTCCCCCCCACCCGCGTTCGGTCGGCTCCCTCGTTTTGTGAGGCTTGCTGCACCATTCTTCCTGGCTGAAGCACTTTCACACAGGTAGGAAGATGGTTTATTTAATCTTTTCTTTGCTTATAAATGTTTATTCAGGTTGGATTTATTTGTATAATATTTGTAGAAGTATAAATAAGGATTGATTGTAGAATTTAATGAGTTCCCTTCCCCCCTCCTCCCCCCCCCCACCTCGTTCTGGACGCCTGATTTGTAACCTGCGCCTGATTTTTTAATGTGTAGAACAGGTTTTTTCAGTTCTACAAAAATCTTCACTTGCTCCATTCTACTTTAGTTTGGAGTACGTTTTCACTGTGGAAACTTTCAAATCAGGCATCAGTGGCCGGACACGCCCCCTTTTGAAGAAAAAATTCTGTTCCAAAGTAGAACTGTTCTAACTGACTAGAACTGCAGAAAAAAAAATGTGGAGAATTGCGAATTCTAAGATAGTCCGTTCTCCACCAGTTGCTCCTAAAAATCAGGCGCAAATCATGTGGAAACTTGGGCCCATTGTCACTGTTCAATGATCTTTACATATGTAGGCACTGCACAAAGACAGGATTGGGAATGGCTGTTATACCCCCCGTTATTGAAGAGCCTGCCACACACTGTCCAGGCTCACACGTGAAGAACAGTCATTTGGCAAACCTGGATCCCTACCCCAGCACAAGTCACCACCTTTGAGACGATGGCAAGTAGAAAAATGGGAGCAAAGTATTTTTTCCCAGAAACAAGAATTAAAATATAGCACTGGACTTTAGTGTCTGACCTGTATACACTCTGAAAAGTGAGGTTCATGTTGTGCTCGGAAAGCAGAAAACCAGAAAGGAAATGTTTCCACTGTGAGTTCAACAAAGAGGGAGCATCCAGAACCTTAAGAGTACAAAGGTTAACAGATTTAGTGGACAAATACTATACTACACAGCTACAGAAACATTGATTTTCTAGACATCTCATGTAATTTGTATCTTTTAGTTAGGTATTGTTATTTACCATTGAAAATACAAGGATTAAAATTTTCAAACTGCTTTTTAGAAATATAAACCTAAACATTGAAAATAAAATGGAAATACTACTGCTGCTGATACAAAAATAGTCTTTTCAAATAAAATTCCATGTTTCATTGAGATTTTCAGCAATCTGCATTATGAATATTGTAAAATGTAAAATTTCAGAATGGCTCAATAAGAGATTTTCAAGGTTACAGAAGTCAATGTCAGTAAAATTTTAACAAACAACAGTTGTCAAAGCTCCAACCATGTCATGTTTGACATCCAGCCACACAAGGACATATTAGGACAGCTGACCAAAAGCTTGGGCAAAGAGGCAGTTTTTAAGGAGAGTCTTAAAGGAGGAGAAGTTTAGGGAGGGAATTCCAGAGCTTAAGGACTAAGCAGCTGAAAGCACAGCCACCAATGGTGGAGCAGAGAAATTTTAAGGTTCAAATGTTCTAACAGAAGGGCAAACATTTGGCCAAAATTAAACACCAAAAATGAAGACTGCAATGAAACGAAAATCCGTGTTTAAGGTTTACAACAAAGCTCTTCTACTTTACCTTAAATAAATTGTTGTCTTTTAAAGACTGACAAGCAAGTTTTTCTACATTCCCTCCTGCAATGAAGGTGGCCAAAACTACCAGCATCAAAAGCCAGGAGAAGATGAAGCTGACCCCAACTCCACTGAAAGAAATGAGAGTTAGATTTTAAAAGGTTTATAAAATGTCAATGAATATTGAAGTAAACATGTTTTTTCCCGCAAAAGTTACATATTTCATACATTTGTCGATCTATGGGACTGCAGTAGTTTAAATATTTTGCTGGAATATTGATAAATTCTTACGCTAAAAGAAGGTTGCCTCCTGTATTAGATACACAGCCTCTTGTGGTTGGCGAAGCATGCTCATCAAATCCACAGGATCCACAAAGCAAACCAAGATAGTTGAAAGCAAGGATAAGTACCACTGAACAGCAGAGTGCAACACCGCCAAGCCATCTATAAAAGGACACACTTTGAAATCAATTCTATTTTTAATAGTTGCAGAAATAGGCTTTCATATCAGATGCTTAAAACTCAACAAAATGGAAGTCAAGCCATTAAAACTTGCACAGTAAGTAAATTTAAGGCACACTCTCCTACATTATTTTGCTTTATTTGAAACCTTGTGAATCCATAACAATAATTATGATGCACTTGATTCTCTCTGAGAAACAGATACATTTGGAAACATATAAGCTAGGTTTAAATTATGAAAATAATGTTAAATATTTTGCAAACAATTATTTTTAAGCTTTTTTAAAAAAAAGTCAAAGCTTGAGAGAAAGCCTACCTGTAGAAATCATACTTTTCCAAATATGGAAGATACTCGAGAAAATATCTCTCACCGGTATTGATATATGTAGTAGTAGTACTGATTATATCATCAATAACAGAGTTCTTACTCAAACTTGAAATGATCTCTCCAGCTTCATCAAACATACGCTTTGCATCTGAAACAAAGGACAAGTAATACAAACCTGCACAGCTACACATGCACACTGCATTAACTGTGTCAATTCTATCAGTAAACTGCTGACTGAGACAGATGGAACAGGCTCATGAAAATGCACTATGCACCATGGTATGGAGAGCATATCCTTTTATCGCCATATACATATATACACTTACTAAAACACAACTGCAAAAGTGTACGGTAGACTCAAGCTAATACATTATTTAACAACACAATGAGACAATGTAAATGGATGTTTACGGAAGGCTTCTATGGAGTTGGTCATGAGTTTGCAATTTCCACATAGTAAAATTGCTTTAGTCAACTGAACCCATAGTATAGTGTTCTGTTTTCCATCACAAATGAGCAGAGGCCAACATGTTAAAAATCAGTACAAATTCATCAATTTTGCAGACACTCAAATTCATAAAAATACAGGTTGAACCTCCCCTATCCGGCACCACCCCTCATCCGGCACCATTCCCGGCCGCCGGATGGCGCACGCGCAGAACTCTGACATGAAGAAATTGAAGTCCTTCCTTGCTGCCGACTCCCGCAATCACTGGCCTGACTTCACGATCCACCGCCACCCCCCCGCCTCCACGATCTCTCTGCCGCACTCCCAGCCCCCAAGCCAGACAGCCCCGATATCCTCTTGCTCACTACCTGTACCATCCTGTAAGGGGGAAAAAAGTACACTGAGTAAGGTGGTTAAAGGGAATTAGGAGGTTCTGAGGAATCGGGAGTTCCTCTGTCTTATGGTATGGATTGTAATATTGATCAACATAATAAGCTCGATGTCCAGATGCGGGTGGTGGAAGAGAATGGGTAGAGATATAAAGAACCACTGCAGAAGGTGCCTGACATGCGCAAAATACAACCTGGGGAGGGGGGTGCGTGGGGGATGTAAGGTTAAAATGGGACATCAGCCCCGGCAGGAACGACCCTGGGAAAACTTAGATAGAGTTTACTGGACCGTTACCCAGCAACAACGGGAAGTCACACTGCCTAGTTATAATAGACCAGTTTATGAAGTGGGTAGAAGCTTGCGCCACGAGAAATCAAGGTACACACCTCGCAGGGAAAATGAATAGAACCCTAAAAGCGGACCTAGCCAAGGCAATAAGACTGCCAGAAGTCTTGATTACAGGAAGTGAGGATGCAAGACCATATAAAGACAGGATATGGAGGTTTGTGATGGAACTCTGAAAGCAGTTACATGATTTAAAGGCACAGGCTAGAGACCAGCAAGTAATCAAGGACTTAGAGAATGACATGAAAGAAAAAATACCCCAAAGAGACCAATCAGGTGATGGTGAGGATGGTAAGGGAATTGTGCGCCTGTGTAGTTAT
Organism: Pristiophorus japonicus; assembly: GCF_044704955.1. Classification (NCBI taxonomy): domain Eukaryota; kingdom Metazoa; phylum Chordata; class Chondrichthyes; family Pristiophoridae; genus Pristiophorus; species Pristiophorus japonicus. Next base: position 211,562,793 of record NC_091978.1, on the reverse strand, counting down.
ATGTTAAAAAAGCATGGTCACTAACTAACTGGTGACGACTGGGAAATATTGTTTTTTTGCAGGATTCTGGTGCTCGTGGGAACAACGTGGGGTACTGCAGCCTCATATCAAGGACAGCAGGCTGAGGGACGGCAAGGCCTGTATTACAGGGACTCGGGCGACATTAGTTGTGATAAAGAATCAAAAACACTGATGGTGACAGACGGAGCAACAGTAGATTTAAATAACGGGCATAAAACAACGTAACGAGGAAACGAAACAACATTGGGGATGGTCCAGTAATACGGGACCAATAATTCATGTTTTATAATCAGGAGGGACAAAGATACTGCACCCGGGGGAAGGCAACAGTGAGCACTACCAGGGTCCCGACCACCACACCCTCAGCACCACAAACGTGTCCAACTATGAACGCTGGGACAAAAGGGGGATTGATAAGGCAGACCAAGGATAAGGCACACTTCGGGGCATGTCAGCAAATAACTACTGTATTCCTAAATTTAACAGACTTAACCATTCCCAACTTCTGTGGGTTAAACACTATAAGCCTGTATAAAAACCTGACCTTGCAGGCTCTTAAAGGCCCTGAATCAAAAACCATGAAGTTTAATGAGGAAAGAGGGTCAGGTAAAAAGCGGGACTGAGGAAGAGGGATACGAAAAATGGTAGGCGCGGGATATTCGGCGGGAGTTGCGACGGTAAACACTATTGACCTGCACACGATAGATGATTGAGTTGAAGCCCTAACACGAACTTTACAAGGATTGTTGGAGAGAAATAAGGATATAATAGGTTTTGTATTATCTATACCACAGTATGATGTGACAAAGGGAGATCCTCTACACCAAACAATGTAGGAGAAACTCGTGTGCTGTACCATGACAATCCAGAAATGTAACTGAAGAGAACAGTACTAAGAGTCTCAGCATAGATGATGGTTATAAAAATAACCAAGTTGTTTTATGTCGAGATCCACTACAAATGATCAAAGATGACTGTGGATATGACCAAGTGGACGGGTGCACTGTGAGTATCACCCCCCTAACACGGGACTATGAAATTACCACTGTTCCACAAGGAAATGGAGATTGATGTGTGAGCACCCCAGCAACTGAAATGAAGAAAGGAACACCTCATGCACCATTATGGATACTGACTTCTGCTTTACTCCGCTTAACGAGACAGATACAAAAGGGTTTATTATAACCCCTGAACTAAAGGAGGAAACCATCTATGAGACACTGATGGACATTACCCGAGGAGGTTATGCGAAGGCCATTGGGCCACAAGGAAAACCGATACTCGAACTGAATGAGGAACAAACTTGACTGAACTGGACACAATGAAAGAGAATTCAACAACATAGAGAAGACCCCAAGTTGAGGAAATAGAAGAAACAGAGAATACCCCAGGCGGGGCATAATTCAAGCACCGAGAAAATGTTGGCAAGAAAGAACTTATACACAAACTATGCTGGACTCAATGTACTGGTTGTTGTGCAAGGGAACTCACCTTGCTAGTATTATCCTATAAAAAGTGTGACATATGTAAGAGGCAGGCCCTAGTCCGTACTACAGTTAAAACATTGAATAAAGGGAAATTAGGCAATCCGGCAGAAAGGACTTATTTAGTATAACATTGATGGGAAAGCCAACAGGTAGGTCCTGCAGCTCGGGAGGTAGCGCTACCCAAGCGAAAGGACAACCCTGGAAAGCTCACCCATGAGGAAGTAATTGGGAAATGGCCTATCTTGGGCATATAGCCGAGGGCCATTAGGGAGGGATAGTAAGGGGGAAAAAAGTACACTTGAGTAAGGTGGTTAAAGGGAATTAGGAGGTTCTGAGGAAATCGGGAGTTCCTCTGTCTTATGGTATGGATTGTAATATTGAATGGTTATGTATAATCCGCTTATGTATGTAAAGCACGCTTATACATTCGCTTACACTGGGCTAGTAAGAAGGGAATAGTGAAGCCTGATAGGTAATGAACCATTCATAGTGTGAACTTGAGTATAGATTTACCTAAGTAAGTCCACCAAGGGCAACAGTCTGGAACATAGACTGCAAACAATTAGTTCGGGACTCTCGGGAATGGATAAGGAAGCCAGTATTTTTGGAAGAGTTACTTCACATGTCATAGGGACTATGGCAAAGTTCACATCACTGAACAGCATGATTGACATGTGATGAGAGATAGACAGGTGGGAATGAACCAGAGCTAGCCTGATAAGAGCCAACAAATCAATGTAACTTCGCTGATAGCAGTAGACCAATCGATGGTTTTGTAGGAGGGTAGCACCCCTCGAAAAGCTGTATAATTGTAATTGAAACCTCTTGTACTTTGAAGGTTCACGTTTGAACTTTCCCTTGCATTTGCTCAAAATAAACCAGTTGTACCGAAGGTTTCGTTTGATGGATTCCGTGGTCGTTATACGGGCGGGAGTGTCGATTCCTTATATCAGGGAGTCCACCTTTAAAGGAGAGAAATCTCCTTTCTACCCCAACACATCCAATTTAACGTGACCTCCCCTTGTCCAGTAAAATCCTTTATCCAGCACACACCAGGTCCCGGATAAGAGGGGTTGTTAGTGTATCTTCCACAAACAGATTGCAATGGAATTAGAAAACTGTGACTCTCGTGCATTACAGGCAAACACAAAATGGCACAGTATGTCATAGCTTTTCCATACAGCACTTGGGTTTTGCTTAAACTTACGAGGGAATGCTGCAAAAATGAGAAGATGATGTCGTAAACAAGAGAAATACACCAGAAAAAAAGTTTAGTAGAAATTAATTAAAAAACGATACTAGAAATTCGCACTCTTTTGCAGTCATATGTTCCACACATTTTCTTGCAATAAACTATCAGTTAAGCAACTGAGTGCCACCACTCATTGTTCATTTAAGCAAAAGACAAATTTATGTGCAAAATAAAAAATGCAGAGCATTAAATATTTCTATAACTGTACCTGCTGAAATAGACTTGGTTTCATTTTGAATCACTTCTGCAGTATTATTAAATGCTGAATGTCCCTAGAATGATATAAATAAATTAACAACATATGAACCAACAGTGCAAACAGATATTTTTATCATGTTCTCAGCAGCACGAGAAAATATTTAATGAAATAATTTAAGATCATTGGCAAAAATTCTAGGGGAGAAATGAAAATAATAATTTTTTTAATTAACGCAACAAGTTGTTACGATCTGGAATTCACTATCTGAAAGGATGGTGGAAGCAGATTCAATAGTAACTTGGTCAGGACATACCTGGGTTTTTCAAGTTACACACCGACCCGAGATGCCAACATTACACTTGGAAATACATTGCCGTTCCTTCATCATCGCTGGGTCAAAATTCTGGAATTCCTTTCCAACACACTGTAGGAGTACCTTCACCACACTGACTACAGCGGTTCAAGGCGGTGGCTTACCACCACCTTCTCAAGGATAATTGGGATGGACAATAAATGCTGGCTATGCCAGTGACACCCACATTCCATGAATGAATCAATTAAAAAAAAAACTTTCAAAAAGGAATTGGACTTTTTGGGACTATTTGGATAGCTCTTTCAAAGAGCCAGAACATGCATGATGGGCTGAATGGTTTTCTGTGCTGTATGATTCTACGATAATTAAGCTACGTTCATTATGAACATTAGTTGAGAGGCACATGTGTCATCCCTCCTCTGACTGATAGGAATGTCTGCTCTCACTCTGCAAGGATTTGGTTTCATGGACTAAGTTTGGTCAATTCCAACTCATTTCTTTATGGCTACAGACACATACAACAATGGTAGCCATTATTCAGCATAAGTTGGCAATCTCAGTCCCACCAGTTAAGCTATTGAATGTTGCCACTAATTGTTTAAGCAAAAGACAAATTTATGCACAAAATCAAAAATGCAGAGAATTAATGTCGATGGCTGGTGTGGAAAATTAACAGATTCGCATAGGCTCTGCAGGATGTGGTCTTCTGAGTTTGGGTTTACAGCATTTTTCTCTGCAACAAGCTATACTATAACAAAGATGAAAGTGCTTCATACTGACTCTAGATGCCAACATTACATTTCTTACCCCAACGAGCATGAAAGCTCACGTAATTTTTTTTTGTTGAACTATAATACACTACAATTGTTCAGTGCTGTGCCATACTGCATTGATGGACCAACACATTATAATGCTAAGTGTTAGATACAACCAATTTTCATATGACTAAGGGGGTACAGATTATGTTACTGGACTGGTAATCAAGAGGCTTACAGTAATAATCCAGAGACTTAAATTCAAATCCCACTGTGGCAGCTGGGGAATTTAAATTCAGTTAATTTTTTTAAAATCTGGAATTAAAAAGCTAGTATCAGTATTGGTGATCATGAAACTAACGGATTTTCGTAAAAACCCAACTAGTTCACTAATGTCGTTTAGGGAAGGAAATCTGCCGTCCTTACCCGGTCTGGCATATATGTGACTCCAGACCCACAGCAATGTGGTTGACTCTTAACTGCCTTCTGAAATGGCCTAGCAAGCCACTCAGTTGTACTAAACCACTACGACAAAGTCAGCAATGTGGGAGTAACTTCACCACAAGGACTGCTGCAATTCAAGGCAGCAGCTCACCATCACCTTCTCAAGGGCAATTAGGGATGGGCAGTAAATGCCAATCTTGCCAGCAACACACACATCCTGTAAATGAATATTTTTTTTTTAAATGGCCTGCTTTAAACCAGGTTACTTCTCAGGTGAGCAGAGGGAAGGCACTTCTCCAGAGGAGGATCGGAGAAAGATCGCTTTACAGTACTCCTGTACAGCCACTTCTTAGTTAAGGAAAAAGACATGGCCGTGAAGAATGCAAGACATATAGAGCTGTAATTTGCTGTTGGTGTGAATTTAACGGTATCTGCCATTAGTTAGACTTGCCCTTGCATGATCAGGTTTTTAAAAATGTTTTACATGGTAAGTTGTTGAAAGTGCAAGCTGAAAATGTCACAGTGAGGGAAACAGAGCATCTGGGACTGGAGTGAACAGGGAAATCAATGACGTATCTCCTTAACCAATCAGACTGAAAGATTTTTTTTTTTAAATTCGTTCCTGGGATGTGGGCGTCGCTGGCAAGGCCAGCATTTAATGCCCCATCCCTAATTGCCCTTGAGGTGGTGGTGAGCCGCTTTCTTGAACTGCTGCAGTTGTATGGTGAAGGTACTCCCACAGTGCTGTTAGGGAGGGAGTTCCAGGATTTTAACCCAGCGACAATGAAGGAATGGTGATATATTTCCAAGTCAGGGTACACTTGTGTACAGTATTTGATTACTTCATCTGGCCTCAGTTACATTCTTAATTCAAACAGCTTTTTTTTTGAAGGATTTAACTAACATAGAACTGCTTCTGATGGGACTTTATTCCACACTTGAGCACACTAGATGCAGCTGCGTATACCGTAGGGGCAGATTTTGCAGTTGGTAGTACACCACACGCATCCGAACATAATAGATGAACTTAGCTGATGGGGACCATCCTTCGCGAACTTACTCTGATGCTGTATGCTCGAGGGCATTGCAATGGCCCACGGATCCCAGGGGCGCAGCATGTGCGGAAGCGTACCTGGGATCACGTGGGCCTGGTACTCCATTCAGTGGAAGCGCCGAGTTTCCTCTCAATAGATATGTAGGAACCAGAATCAGGCTTTTACAGTTAATTGTTCAATGAGATACTGGTATACAGGGGAATAAAGTTGCAGAATAAGGTGATAGAGGACAAGAGGGTGCTTCTACATATAATGGGGGAGGGTGCAAATTGATTAGATGTTTTATTTTCATTAATTAAACCGTATTTATTTAACATATCAAATCACATTACTGCAACAAAAGCAAAATACTGCGGATGCTGGAATCTGGAATAAAAACAGAAAAAGCTGGAAATCTCAGCAGGTCAGGCAGCATCTGAGAGGAAGCAGAGTTAACGTTTTGCGTCGATGACCCTTAATTCAGTAATAAATTATATTACTGCCTGTCTAAAATAAAATAATCTTTTGATAAATTTTTTAAAATACACTCCTTAAACCATTTTAGGTTTTTCTGAACCACATCGAGAGAAGATTTATAGCCTTACAATATTCTTTAACCATGGTTGCTAACTTTTAAAGATATGATCCTGGCTGGATGCAAACTCTTATTATTTTTGCCATGAATAGAGCTTCATTAATCATCACAAATAACCTGAAAAAGAACAGAAAGTTGGTTCATTTCACAGTGAAACAGGCTCTGCTTTCACTAACCGTAATTTTCATCCGTAATTGCTGGAAATTGGAGGGCAATTAGCCCAACTCTGCACCAGCAATGAGTACTTCCCCGTTGTTGCGTATCATCTGTTAAGTCGTTATTAAAAAGTAGGACCTCAAAAGTAGTAATCTCGGGATTGCTACCAGTGCCACGTGCTAGTCAGAGTAGGAATCACAGGATAGCGCAGATGAATACATGGCTTGAGCAGTGGTGCAGCAGGGAGGGATTCAAATTCTTGGGGCATTGGAACTGGTTCTGGGGGAGGTGGGACCAGTACAAACCGGACGGTCTGCACCTGGGCAGGACCGGAACCAATGTCCTAGGGGGAGTGTTTGCTAGTGCTGTTGGGGAGGAGTTAAACTAATATTGCAGGGGGATGGGAACCTATGCAGGGAGACAGAGGGAGACAAAAATGAGGCAAAAGCAAAAGACAGAAAGGAGATGAGGAAAAGTGGAGGGCAGAGAAACCCAAGGCAAAGAACAAAAAGGGCCACTGTACAGCAAAATTCTAAAAGGACAAAGGGTGTTAAAAAAGCAAGCCTGAAGGCTTTGTGTCTTAATGCAAGGAGTATCCGCAATAAGGTGGATGAATTAACTGTGCAAATAGATGTTAACAGATATGATGTGATTGGGATTACGGAGACGTGGCTCCAGGATGATCAGGGCTGGGAACTCAACATCCAGGGGTATTCAACATTCAGGAAGGATAGAATAAAAGGAAAAGGAGGTGGGGTAGCATTGCTGGTTAAAGAGGAGATTAATGCAATAGTTAGGAAAGACATTAGCTTGGATGATGTGGAATCTATATGGGTAGAGCTGCAGAACACTAAAGGGCAAAAATCGTTAGTGGGAGTTGTGTACAGACCTCCAAACAGTAGTAGTGATGTTGGGGAGGGCATCAAACAGGAAATTAGGAGTGCATGCAATAAAGGTGCAGCAGTTATAATGGGTGACTTTAATATGCACATAGATTGGGCCAGCCAAACTGGAAGCAATACGGTGGAGGAGGATTTCCTGGAGTGCATAAGGGATGGTTTTCTAGACCAATATGTCGAGGAACCAACTAGGGGGGAGGCCATCTTAGACTGGGTGTTGTGTAATGAGAGAGGATTAATTAGCAATCTCATTGTGCGAGGCCCCTTGAGGAAGAGTGACCATAATATGGTGGAATTCTGCATTAGGATGGAGAATGAAACAGTTAATTCAGAGACCATGGTCCAGAACTTAAAGAAGGGTAACTTTGAAGGTATGAGGCATGAATTGGCTAAGATAGATTGGCTAATGATACTTAAGGGGTTGACTGTGGATGGGCAATGGCAGACATTTAGAGGCCGCATGGATGAATTACAACAATTGTACATTCCTGTCTGGCGTAAAAATAAAAAAGGGAAGGTGGCTCAACCGTGGCTATCTAGGGAAATCAGGGATAGTATTAAAGCCAAGGAAATGGCATACAAATTGGCCAGAAATAGCAGCGAACCTGGGGACTGGGAGAAATTTAGAACTCAGCAGAGGAGGACAAAGGGTTTGATTAGGGCAGGGAAAATGGAGTACGAGAAGAAGCTTGCAGGGAACATTAAGGCGGATTGCAAAAGTTTCTATAGGTATGTAAAGAGAAAAAGGTTAGTAAAGACAAACATAGGTCCCCTGCAGTCAGAATCAGGGGAAGTCATAACAGGGAACAAAGGAATGGCAGACCAATTGAACAAGTACTTTGGTTCAGTATTCACTAAGGAGGACACAAACAACCTTCCGGATATAAAAGTGGTCAGAGGGTCTAGTAAGGAGGAGGAACTGAGGGAAATCTTTATTAGTCGGGAAATTGTGTTGGGGAAATTGATGGGATTGAAGGCTGATAAATCCCCAGGGCCTGATGGACTGCACCCCAGAGTACTTAAGGAGCTGGCCTTGGAAATAGCGGATACATTGACAGTCATTTTCCAACATTCCATTGACTCTGGATCAGTTCCTATCGAGTGGAGGGTAGCCAATGTAACCCCACTTTTTAAAAAAGGAGGGAGAGAGAAAGCAGGGAATTATAGACCGGTCAGCCTGACCTCAGTAGTGGGTAAAATGATGGAATCAATTATTAAGGATGTCATAGCAGCGCATTTGGAAAATGGTGACATGATAGGTCCAAGTCAGCATGGATTTGTGAAAGGGAGTTCATGCTTGACAAATCTTCTGGAATTTTTTGAGGATGTTTCCAATAAAGTGGACAAAGGAGTACCAGTTGATGTGGTATATTTGGACTTTCAGAAGGCTTTCGACAAGGTCCCACACAGGAGATTAATGTGCAAAGTTAAAGCACATGGGATTGGGGGTAGTGTGCTGATGTGGATTGAGAACTGGTTGGCAGACAGGAAGCAAAGAGTAGGAGTAAATGGGTACTTTTCGGAATGGCAGGCAGTGACTAGTGGGGTACCGCAGGGTTCTGTGCTGGGGCCCCAGTTGTTTACATTGTACATTAATGATTTAGACGAGGGGATTAAATGTAGTATCTCCAAATTTGCGGATGACACTAAGTTGGGTGGCAGTGTGAGCTGCGAGGAGGATGCTATGAGGCTGCAGAGTGACTTGGATAGGTTAGGTGAGTGGGCAAATGCGTGGCAGATGAAGTATAATGTGGATAAATGTGAGGTTATCCACTTTGGTGGTAAAAACAGAGAGACAGACTATTATCTAAATGGTGACAGATTAGGAAAAGGGAAGGTGCAACAAGACCTGGGTGTCAAGGTACATCAGTCATTGAAGGTTGGCATGCAGGTACAGCAGGCGGTTAAGAAAGCAAATGGCATGTTGGCCTTCATAGCGAGGGGATTTGAGTACAGGGGCAGGGAGGTGTTGCTACAGTTGTACAGGGCCTTGGTGAGGCCACACCTGGATTATTGTGTACAGTTTTGGTCTCCTAACTTGAGGAAGGACATTCTTGCTATTGAGGGAGTGCAGCGAAGATTCACCAGACTGATTCCCGGGATGGTGGGACTGACCTATCAAGAAAGACTGGATCAACTGGGCTTGTATTCACTGGAGTTCAGAAGAGTGAGAGGGGACCTCATAGAAACGTTTAAAATTCTGACGGGTTTGGACAGGTTGGATGCAGGAAGAATGTTCCCAATGTTGGGGAAGTCCAGAACTAGGGGTCACAGTCTAAGGATAAGGGGTAAGCCATTTAGGACCGAGATAAGGAGAAACTTCTTCACCCAGAGAGTGGTGAACCTGTGGAATTCTCTACCACAGAAAGTAGTTGAGGCCAATTCACTAAATATATTCAAAAGGGAGTTAGATGAAGTCCTTACTACTCGGGAGATCAAGGGGTATGGCGTGAAAGCAGGAAGGGGGTACTGAAGTTTCATGTTCAGCCATGAACTCATTGAATGGCGGTGCAGGCTAGAAGGGCTGAATGGCCTGCTCCTGCACCTATTTTCTATGTTTCTACTTAACAGATCGCAAGTTCAAGTTAGTGCATGCGTGGAAATCCTGAACTTGCAGTCAATCTCAAAGGTGGTATGATGACGTATTCCGAGCACGTCTTCATACCCACCACAAAATCTCCCCCATTAGGTTACACAAGCACATGGACATACATTTCAGCTTCTAGCACCTGCAGATTTCCCAAACTATCAAACTATGACTTGCTACCACTACTTTAATATCTCCACTATTATTTTTCTACATGCTTTTTCCTCTGTAAATTGCAGCTGTTTCTAAGTTCACCTGCTGCAGATTCCCTTAAAGAAATTAAAGGTCATCTGAAGAAATTATCATTAGTCTTTAAAACCAAAAAAGTACACACCCAGATAATACTTAGGGTCTGAAATTGGTCAACATACCGCCCCTAATCGCCGACATACAGCCCAAAAATGCGATTTGGGTCAAAAAACACTGACACACCGCTCAGCAGAATATTCATCATTGACATACCGCCGAGCGGTATGCACACTGTCCGCCGTGCAGGACCGCCTGCATACCGCCCAAACAGTCCAATTTTCATCGCATACCGCCGATATACCACCGGAGCTGGATACTGTCCTGGAAAAGGTGGTTTTACGCAATGGTAAGTGGGCGGGAATGGGCAGAGTGCACGGATCCGCCATTTTGGAAATCGGAAACTGTCAGCTAAAGCATCACTTCTATATCTCTGAGGTGAACAGTGATTTTACAGTGTGATTTTGATTGGAAAAGATATATTTACTATTACTAAGTAACTTTAGAAAGGCATTTTAGTCATTTTTTTTCATCGAAAAATATTGTGGAGATTTAAAAAGAATGGGGTCTATATTATCTCAGCCTGCTTTGCTGACAACCTGTCTAATGGAAGAACCAGATGCGAGGAAGTTTATTGAGCAGAGTTATAAGGGTAAGGGAAGAGGTCGCAAAATGATGATGAGGAGAGGAGGCCTTACCCGCAAAGGATCTTCAGAGAAAAGTTTGATACTGTACAAGGGTGCTTAAATTCAATTCAAACATTTATGTAAAAATATAAAAAAAATATACAATTTTAAAACTTTGTAAAACTTAAATTTGTTAAAGTTGTTAACTAGAAAACAACTGTAACAAAACTTTAACAACTTTTACAAATAAAACTTCAATTATAACAAAAAGAAGACCCTTTACTTTCCCCGCCCACACCCTTGGCCCCTTCCACTTGCTACACCACCCTTGGGATTATTCTCCCCTTTCTTACTCCCGCCCTTCCCTTTCCCAGTGCCCCTGGGTATGGATCGCCCCGTGTTGATACCAAGTCGGCATTGCTGTCGTTGGGGTGGGGGGGTCAGACATTGCAGGTGCAATAACTGGGGCCTCAGGAGAAGCTTCAGGGCTGGGAGATGATGGCAGCTCCCCACCCTCAGGTGCTGTCAACCTAACTATAATGGCACGGGGGGGGGGGGGGGAGGGGGAGTTCTGCGCCATGTCCTGATCCTGTCGATTGCCGCATGGCTTCGACGGCCCGCTCCATCGCGGTGATCATACGTGACATATCCTCCGACTGCCACTCTGATAGAGCTGCGATGTTTGCGGCTATGACCATGAGCAGCTCTCAACCTATGTCAACGCTGGCCTGCGACAGACGCACTCTGTCCTGGTACACGCCTAGAGCAACCGAACTTTGCTGCACCAACCTCCGTCGCTGCAGCAAATGCGCTGCAACACTGGGGGTGCCTTACTACACACAGCTTTGTCCAGCAGAATTAGAGGAGCCATGGGGGAATCCCCTCAATACAGACTCCGTGGTGAAGGATGCAGCAGCTGTTCCACATGGAGCTGGTGTATCCTCCTCCATCTCTACCCCCAGCTCCACCTCCACTGCCTGTCGGATCAGCGGCTGTTCTTGTTCCTCTTCCTCGTCAGGAGAGGGCTGGGTGACACCAGAGGTGGAGGCAGTGGATCTGTTGTCTGTGTTGCTGTGGTCTGACTCATCCGAGTCTGGAAGTTCAAAACAACATTTAATAAAGCTGGGCACCAGGGGAGGGGGTCAGGGTTACATTACATCATCATAGGCGGTCGCTCGTATCAAGGATGACTTGCTTCCACGCCAAAAAGGGATGAGTTCACAGGTGTTTCAATGAAGGACCTAATATTCCAGGTCCCGAACTCATCCTGAAGGGTGGAAGTTGTCAGAGCGCGCATGCGCACGCACACACACACATAAAACCATCCTCTTGTCATTGCCTGAAAAGCACAAATACATCGCCGTAACCTTAAATAACATTAACACTGAACCTACATTTACATGGTACATAGCACATGGCGGGGGGGGGGGGGTGATGCATAAATAAAATTACTTACTCTTGCTACTCTCACCAGGTCATTCCACCTCTTAGAGCACCTTTCCCCGGTGTGTATCATCGTACTTTTAGAGGACTCAGCCTCCCTGATCTCGTCCCATATTCGGTTGTACTCCTTTGGGGGATGAGGGGAGGGCGTGTGCTTTCCACGACATCCCTTGGTTAGCTCAGAATACCTCTCTGTTGTGTGCTCCAGAAGGGCAGGTAACTCCGTCTCATCGAAGGCAGGTGCTCTCAACCTGTCCTCCTTCTCAATGTTCCTACTCTTCGATGTCCTTTTTAACATTGCCATAATCTTTTTATTGGTATGAATTTTGGTTTGTTAAATATCTCTTTTCTTCAAAGTGAAGAATTTAGTTGTTAGCAATATATTTCCACTGTGCTATGTATTTTTAAACCCACTGCCCGCTGACTACATTGCTGCTTCTTCACACTCTCTCTCTCTCTCTTCCTCTCCCTCTTCAACTCACAGCACATGTGCGGGTGACCTGACCTTTGAAATCGTGGGTAAAATGTTTGTGTTAAAAAATTATTATTTTTTTTTTAATTTACACATGCACAGTTCAGTGCCGCACCACACATTGAACAGAAAGTCGATCTGGATCAACGACTAAGGTACATACTGCCGATGCAGATCACTGACATACCGTTGAAAAAATGTTGACCAATTTTGTCCTCTTTGGTCTTGACGGTATGCCAGCGGTGTGAAATGACGTACCACCGGCATACTGCTGGGAAATGGGCGGACCTTACATATCGACCAATTTCGGGCCCTTAATCTTTGGATACAAGCTTCATCTTCAGTACATTATATTTGTTTCAAATATAGTACATTGTGATTCAAAAATAGGCACCAGATAAATCCCAGAATCTATCACTTATAATACAATTTTCAATACAGTAGTATCAACACTTTGGAATTTAGTTGAGATTAAAAAGCAATGGCATTAAAAGTGCAACACCCTGGAGAACTCCAAAGGTGACAGCATAACATAATTGGAATGTTAAAAGTTCCAAGTTAAAAAGATTATTTACCTTATTAATCAAGTCTTCAAAATCAGTTTTCAGCACATCATTCACTTTGGTGAGTTGAGAGTTGACATCTTGTAACTGAAGTATTCAAAAACAAAATTTCAGATGGCTATAGAATGATTGTTCAAAATTTACCAAGAAAAATGAATTTCTGTTTCATAAATGTCTCCCAAATATTTTTGTAATGCATGCATCCAAAACCAAAAATAAAATTGTGTGAATACTGTAATTTAGCTGTAAACTGCATTTAGACAGAAAAGTCGATAAAGTCTACAGCAACATGTACAATTGTGTTTTTTTTTAATTTATTTGTTCACAGGGTGTGGACATCGCTGGCAAGGCCAGCATTTATTGCCCATTCCTACTTGCCCTTGAGGTGGTGAGCTGCCTTCTTGAACTGTTGCAGGCTGTGTCGTGATAATCCTTTGGTACAACTAATAGGGCAGTTAAGAGCCAGACCAGGTAAGGGTGGCAGATTTCCTTCCCGAAAGAACATTAGTAAACTAGATGGGTTTTTTGACAATCCGTAGTTTCATGGTCACCATTACTGGCTTTTTATTCCAGATTTATTTTACTGAATTTAAATTCACCAGCTGCCATGGTAGGATTTGAACTCACATCTCTGGATCATTCGCCCAGGCCTCCGAATTACTAGTCCAGTAACATAGACGCTATGCTACCATTCCCAGTAATATTTACAGTGATATAGGGTGGTGCAGTTTCTACCTTTAGGTTTCTATATTGATTAAATAACTCAGGTTGCTAACTTTTTGTTTTACCTCCATGAACAATATTTACAAATTGGGAATGGGATAAAGGGCAGGGAAAATTAATTTTCAATAATATTTATAAAAAGCCTTTCCAGAAATTACATATGCTGTCATTGGCTTCCTCATTTTTGAATTTCTGATGAGTTGTTTTCTTTGTGCTTAGGTGGTAAATGAATGACCAATGAGAAGCATTACTATACTCACTTATCTCCCCAACGTAGTAATGGGGGGAGCAGACAAGGAGAAAGTTAAGACTATAATCTGAACAAGTTATTGGGGAGAGGGGAAAGGGAAGGGTGAGGAAAGTATTTAAACATGTCTTACCTGACTATAGTTTGCATTTATATTGAGAGAGTCCAATGAGCCCCTTATGTCATTACAATATACAACAGTTCCAGGTGCTTTGCAAGCTGCATCATTCAGCGTGGTGTTGAGATTTGTTCGTACATCAGTCAAGTTTGCCTGAAGTTTGTTAGTTGCTCGGTCTAAAGTTTGACGCGAGGCGATCACATTCTCTAAAGCTTTCTTGGTTTCTCTGATGGCTGCAGATATAGAGGGTTGATCAAAAATTATCCTACTCACTGCCAATGTTCCCCCTAATTCTTTTTTGGGTGTGGGGCCCCTTTCAGGGGTTGCACAGGCCATTCAAAGTTTTGCACATGCAGAAAAATTCACATTTGAAAAGCCGGTCCCTGGCTGCACTGCCATGCAGCTTAGAGGGAATGCTGGTCACTGTCCAATATAAAAATTATCTTGGATGTCACCTGGCTGGACAAAACCCACCATAAAAACAGATAGTAAAAGCTATTACTGATATATAAAACGGAAAAGAGTGACTAAAGTAAATGTTGGTCCCTTAGAAGATGAGAAGGGGGATTTAATAATGGGAAATGTGGAAATGGCTGAGACCTTAAACAATTATCTTGCTTCGGTCTTCACAGTGGAAGACACAAAAACCATGCCAAAAATTGCTGGTCACGGGAATGTGGAAAGGGAGAACATTGAGACAATCACTGTCACTAGGGGGGTAGTGCTGGACAGGCTAATGGATCTCAAGGTAGACAAGTCCCCTGGTCCTGATGAAATGCATCCCAGGGTATTAAAAGAGATGGCGGAAGTTATAGCAGATGCATTCGTTATAATCTACCAAAATTCTCTGGACTCTGGGGAGGTACCAGCGGATTGGAAAGCAGCTAATGTAATGCCTCCGTTTAAAAAAGGGGGCAGACAAAAGGCAGATAACGATAGGCCGGTTAGTTTAACATCTGTAGTGGGGAAAATGCTTGAAGCTATCATTAAGGAAGAAATAGCGGGACATCTAGATAGGAATAGTGCAATCAAGCAGACGCAACATGGATTCATGAAGGGGAAATGATGTTTAACTAATTTACTGAAATTCTTTGAGGATATCACGAGCATGGTGGATAGAGGTGTACCGATGGATGTGGTGTATTTAGATTTCCAAAAGGCATTCGATAAGATGCCACACAAAAGGTTACTGCAGAAGATAAAGGTACACGGAGTCAGAGGAAATGTATTAGCATGGATAGAGAATTGGCTGGCAAACAAAAAGCAGAGTCAGGATAAATGGGTCCTTTTCGGGTTGATAATCGGTGGTTAGTGGTGTGCCACAGGGATCGGTGCTGGGACCACAACTGTTTACAATATACATAGATGACCTGGAAGAGGGGACAGAGTGTAGTGTAACAAAATTTGCAGATGATACAAAGATTAGTGGGAAAGCGGGTTGTGTAGAGGACACAGAGAGGCTGCAAAGAGATTTAGATAGGTTAAGCGAATGGGCTAAGGTATGGCAGATGGAATACAATGTCGGAAAATGTGAGGTCATCCACCTTGGAAAAAAAAACAGTAAAAGGGAATATTATTTGAATGGGGAGAAATTACAACATGCTGCGGTGCAGAGGGACCTGGGGTTCCTTGTGCATGAATCCCAAAAAGTTAGTTTGCAGGTGCAGCAGGTAACCAGGAAGGCGAATGGAATGTTGGCCTTCATTGCGAGAGAGATTGAGTACAAAAGCAGGGAGGTCCTGTTGCAACTGTACAGGGTATTGGTGAGGCCGCACCTGGAGTACTGTTTGCAGTTTTGGTCACCTTACTTAAGGAAGGATTTACTAGGCTTGGAGGGGGTAGAGAATATTCACTAGGCTGATTCCGGAGATGAGGGGGTTACCTTATGATGATAGATTGAGTAGACTGGGTCTTTACTCGTTGGAGTTTAGAAGGATGAAGGGTGATCTTATAGAAACATTTAAAATAATGAAAGGGATAGACAAGATAGAGGCAGAGAGGTTGTTTCCACTGATCGGGGAGACTAGAACTAGGGGGCACAGCCTCAAAATACGGGGGAGCCAATTTAAAACCGAGTTGAGAAGGAATTTCTTCTCCCAGAGGGTTGTAAATCTGTGGAATTCTCTGCCCAAGGAAGCAGTTGAGGCTAGCTCATTGAATGTATTCAAATCACAGATAGATAGATTTTTAACCAATAAGGGAATTAAGGGTTATGGAGAGTGGGCGGGTAAGTGGAGCTGAGTCCACGGCCAGATCAGCCATGATCTTGTTGAGTGGCGGAGCAGGCTCGAGGGGCTAGATGGCCTACTCCTGTTCCTAATTCTTATGTTCTTAATATTTCAGCTTTGCATTCTTCAAATCCTTCTAAGGTAGAAAATAATGTTTAGTGTGTACTTGGTTATTATTTTCAAAAATTCTAAGTATCTATATATACACACACACACGTGTAAGACTTGACACTAACATCGCCCGTCTCTGACCCTGCCTCAGCTCAACTGCTGCTGAAAACCTCATCCATGCCTTTGCTACCACTAGACTTGACAATGCTCTCCTGGCCGGCCTCCCATTTTCCACCCACCAGAAATTTAAGCTCATCCAAAACTCTGCTGCCCATGTCCTAACTAGCACCAAGTCCCGTTCACCCATCACCCCTGTGCTCACTGACCTACATCAAATCCCGGTCCAGCAACACCTCGATTTAAAAATTCTCATCCTCGTTTTCAAATCCCTCCATGGCCTCATCCTTCCCTATCTCTGTCACCTCCTCCAGCCCTATAACCCTCCGAGATCTCTGTGCTTCTCAATTCTGGCCTTTTGTATGTCTCTGATTTTAATTGTTCCACCATTGGTGGCCTTGCTTTAAGCTGCCTAGGACCTAAGCTCTGGAAATCGCTCCCTAACCTCTCCGCCTCTCTAGCTCTCTAGATGTCCTTAAAACCTACCTCTTTGACCAATTCCTAGTTATGTGGTTTGGTGTCACATTTTGTTTGATAATGCTCATGTGAAGTACCTTGGAATGTTTTACTACATTAAAGTCGTGACATAAATGCAAGTTGTTGTTGTAATTGTAATGCCCTCTTCATGGCTTAAGCAATACAGGGGCTGGGGGTGGGGGCGGGGTGGTATTATCTACACAGGTCACATCATCCTTCCTTGGGTTTCTCTCCTAGCATATTCTCCAAACAGAGGATCCAGCACTATCATTTCAGTGCATTCCTCTGGGCTTTGGCTCTGCTCCTCCTCGCACCACTGCATGGATTTTTGGGGATGCGATACGGGGAGGAGTCATTTTGCAAGTGGAACACCTTATACACAGTATCTTAGTATCGCCAAGAACCCAAGGAAACGATAATCAACATCATTGAAATATATATAATGATGCTATCATGATCACAGGAATTCATGCTTCAGTAACTGCTTCACAGCTGTGCTTATTCATTATTGCAAGCTGTAGCTCATTTTACTAAAACTGCGCAAAGTTCAGGTGAAAATGGCCTCCTCGAAAACCAGTTGTTCCAATAGGACACAATCACAAAATACTGTCCCTGCACTGATTTTATTTTTCAACTGATACTTCAATTGTTTATACAATAATTTTAGCAACAGGCTCAAAAATATTGAGGGCAAAGGCCATGAGGTCAGAATAGTAAGTTCACATATCCTGAATGTTAGCCATGTTGTTCCATAGCTTTGCATAGGAATTCTACCTCTGTAGCAAGAGTATATAGATTTGCTCAAATAGGATGGTGTATCTGTATTCATTTAAAATTTAAATTTCATTTTTAAATTTATTTTTCCAACATTAATGGCTAAACGTAAACACTCTAATTCACCATAATGTGATTGATTGGTGCCAGATCATTAATTGCTAATTTCACTAAAGGCAAAATGTCAACAGTATATGATCAAACTACAGCATTCCTGGAGCTTTCATTATCCATTTTGAGCTGTAAAATCAAACCCTTAATTATTTTTTCTTTTCTTTGGCTTTTGTTGTGTATAACATGATTTCATTCAACATCCTTGCATTAACCAGAGGAAATAAAAAGTAATCTACACAACTGTCATGTATGTACTTTTGGGATCACTAGCCACTAGCCACAAAATGGCGTCACTGTTGGAGGCCATTGGGCTGCACACTTATAAAAGGCCAGCCATTTTGTATATATGCACTTTGGGCCGTAATAAAGCAGAGCCAAAGTCATACCTCTTGGAGTTAAGCAGTACTCAGTCTAACAGTTATTGCATATACAACATTTGGCGATGAGGCAACAAGAACCTTTGCATGTAAAAATGAGCACAATTGGATTGTTGGAGTGATTTTTGGGAGGTGAAGATTGGGCAGACTTTGTGAGCCGTTTGAGCCAGTTCTTCGTGGCCAACAAAATGCAGATCGGCGCCGGGCGGTGTTCCTCGAGGTTTGCAGTCCAAAAATTTATGGTCTGATAAAGAATCTACTCCTGTCTGTGAGTCCAACAGAGAAGATGTATGAAGAATTGTGTACACTGGTACAGGACCACCTTAAGCCAGACGAAGGCATCATCTCGAGATACAGATTTTACACGCACGTTCGATCAGAGAGCCAGAATGCGGTGAAATTTGTTGCCGACCTGAGATGTCTAGCGGGACCGTGTAAGTTCGGGGCTGTATTGGCAGACATGCTACAGGACTTTTGTAATCGGCATCAATCACGAGGTGATCCTGCGTAAACTACTGGCAGAGGAACGTTGGACTTGAACAGGGCCATCACAATCGCTCAGTCATGCATGACGACGGATAGAAGTCTAAAGCAGATAGCAGTGAAAAATCGAAACTCGGCAAGTACTGTAAATATGATTGATTCAGTGTTCGGCAGAGCGGCACGTGGCAGGGCCTACCCGACTGCGTACATGAAACCTGTGGCTGCCCAAAGTCCGCCAGTGGGAATGCATCCGATTTCTCCATGTTGGAGTTGTGGGGGAGCCACCGGCACCAGCCAATTTAAGCAATACAGTTGCAAAGGCTGTCTGAGTGGGGCATCTCCAGCGCAAGTGTCCGCAGATGAGCAAGCGTGCTGCGACACACCATATGGAGGATGATGGTCAGACTAGCACGGATCCGGATACTTAATCCGAGATACCAGAAGAGGAAGTGTATGGATTGTACTCGTTCCTAACGAAGAGCAAACTGATAATGATCAACGTGAAATTTAATCGGGTGCCGGTATCGATGGAACTGGACACGGCAGCGAGTCAATCGATAGTGAGCCAGAGGGCATTTGACAAGCTGTGGGATACTAAGGCTGTGAGGCCCAGGCTGAGTCCAGTCAATGCCAAGTTGCGCACGTACACCAAAGAACTCATAATGGTGACTGGCAGTGCCACAATTAAAGTGTCGTATGACGGTGCAGTTCAAGAGTTACTGCTATGGATTGTCCCAGGCAATGGCCCAACGCTGTTCGGCAGGAACTGGCTTGACAAAATCAGATGCGATTGGAACGACGTCCAGTCGTTGTCGTCGGAGAAAGATACATGTGCGCAAGTACTGAGCAAGTTCCTCTCGTGTTCGAACCGGGCATCGGCAACTTCACGGGAGCCAAGGTGCAGATCCACGTGGACTCGGATGCAAGACCCGTCCATCATAAAGCTCGGGCAGTTCCGTATATGACGAGAGAGAAGGTCGAAATTGAACTGGACAGACTCCAGCATGAAGGGATCATATCACGAGTTGAATTTAATGAATGGGCCAGCTCCATTGTTCCTGTGCTGAAAAGTGGTGGCACAGTCAGAATCTGTGGAGAATACAAGGCTACGATCAACAGGGTTTCGAAACAGGGTCAGTACCCGTTACCGAAGACTGATGACTTGTTTGCAACACTAGCCGGGGGGAAGTCGTTCACCAAACTGGACTTGACGTCGGCCTACATGACACAGAAGCTGGTCGACACGTTGAAGAGACTTACATGCATTAACACACATAAAGGTCTGCTTATTTATCACAGGTGCCCTTTTGGAATTCGCTCGGCTGCAGCAATATTTCAGAGGAACATGGAGAGTCTACTGAAGTCCGTTCCCAGAACCGTCGTGTTCCAAGATGACATCCTGATCACAGGTCGTGACTCAGAGGAACATCTGAACAACTTGGAAGAGGTTCTAAATCGTCTGGACAAAGTGGGACTCAGACTGAAACGCTCAAAGTGCGTCTTCATGGCACCAGAGGTCAAATTCCTGGGGAGGAAAATTGTTGGTGACGGCATTAGGCTCACAGACACGAAAACCAAGGCCATCAAGAATGCACCCAAGCCGCAGAATGTGACGGATCTGCATTCGTTCCTGGGGCTATTCAACTACTTCGGTAACTTCCTACCTAAATTGAGCACCTTATTAGAACCACTGCACATGCTGCTGAGAAAAGGCGACAACTGGGTGTAGGGTGCGTCTCAAGATAGAGCTTTTGAGAAAGCCACTAATCTGCTTTACTCCAGCAAGCTGCTGGTACATTGTGACCCATGTAAATGTTTAGTAATTGGCCTGTGATGCTTTGTCATATGGAATTGGTTGCGTACTCCAACAAGCTAATGAGTCGGTTAAACTTTAACCAGTCGCGTATGCTTCAAAAAGTTTGTCTAAAGCGGAAAGAGCCGACAGCATGGTAGAGAAAGAAGCACTAGCCTGTGTGTATGGGGTTAAAAAGATGCATCATTACCTACTTGGTCTTCGGTTTGAACTGGAGACAGATCCCAAGCCGCTCATTTCTGAAAACAAAGGTATCAATACTAATGCTTCATTCCGCATCCAGAGGTGGGCGCTGACATTATCCGCTTATGATTATGTCATTCGCCATAGACCTGGCACCAAGAATTATGCCGATGCTTTGAGCCATCTGCTGTTGCTCACACTGGAGGTGGAAACGCCACAACCGGCAGACCTATCGTTAGTTACGGATGCTTTTGAGAGTGAAGGAACCCCTGTCACGGCCAGGACCAGCCAGGACCTGATTTTATCGGTGGTGAAGAGTTGCATCCTCAAAAGGTGATTGGTCTGCCATGCACAAGCAAATGTGCGAGGAGACCAAACCTTACATTCGTCGCAAAGACGAACTGTCAGATTGTATACTGTGGGGCAATTGTGTCGTTATGCCCAAGAAAGAGAGAGAGAAATTTGTACATGAGCTACATAGCACACATCCCGGCATTGTAATGATGAAAGCCATCGCCAGGTCTCATGTATGGTGGCTGGGAACTGACTCTGAGCTGGAATCATGTGCATCAGTGCAACACTTGCATGCAGCTCAGCAAAGCACCAGCGGAATCGGCGCTGAGTCTGTGGTCATGGCCGTCCAAACCATGGTCCAGGATCCACATAGACTTTGCAGATTCCTTCCTGGGGAAGATGTTTTTAGTTGTGGTGGATGCATATTCGAAGTGGATAGAGTGTATAATCATGTCATCCAGCACATCCACAGCTACCATTGAGAATCTCAGTGTCATGTTCGCGACACATGGTCTGTCTGACATCGTTGTTAGCGACAACGGATTATGCTTCAAAGTCAGGAGTTTCAAGAGTTCATGAAACTCAATGGTATCAAACATGTAAGGTCAGTACCGTTCAAACCTGCATCCAATGGGCAAGCAGAACGTGCTGTCCAAATCATAAAGCAAAGTATGAAGCAAGTAACCCAAGGGTCACTGCAGACCTGCCTGTCATGCATACTGCTTAGTTACAGGACAAGACCACACATGCTTACCAGAGTCTCGCCTGCTGAACTAATGATGGAGAGGTCTTAAGACCAAGCTATCTCTTGTACAACCTGACTTGAATAATCATGTTGAATATAGAAGACAAAGTCAGCAAGGTTATCACGATCGTGCAGCTGTGTCACGCGATATTTCTATAAATGATCCTGTATATGTTCTGAATTATGGTCAGGGTCTCAAGTGGATCGCTGGTACTGTCATAGCCAAGGAGGGCAACAGAGTATTTATTGTCAAGCTCAAAAATGAGCAAACATGCAGGAAACATATGGATCAGACAAAACTGTGGCACACAGACGAACCAGAACAGTCGGAGGAAGAGACAATTGATGAGCAATCAAACTACCCCCAGTCATCAGAGGACTCAGTGGTCATCAGTGAATTGGGACTTTCAATCTCTGACATGTTCAATGAAAATGGACTTTCAATCTCTGACATGGCCATTGCCACTCCCACCAGGTCAGCCACCCAGCCACCAGTCACAACAGACTCTGAACACTCACCCAAGGCTGGAGTTGAACTGAAACGTTCAACCCGGGAGCGTAAAACACCGGACCGTCTCAATTTGTAAAAGACTGTTTTAATATCTCAAAGGGGGGTATTGTCATGTATGTACTTTTTGGATCACTAGCCGCTAGATGGCGTCACTATGGAGGCCATTGGGCTGCACGCATGTGTGCACAGCCCAAGTATAAAAGGCCAGCCATTTTGTATATTAGTCACTTTGGGCCGTAATAAAGCAGAGCCAAGGTCATACCTCTTGCAGTTAAACAGTACTCAGTCTAACAGTTATTGCATACACAACAACATTCATTCAAAAATATATTTCATGTTGCAGAAGAGGTCTCTAAATTGCAAAGTTTAGAAACCGAGAACACAGAGCACATATCTGTAGGTTAAATGTTTCTAACCTTTAATAATCAGATAACTTCTGTTGAAATTTATGAAATAAAACTTGTTTATAAAGCTTAAAACGATAATGGTATATTAGTCAACAACTGTATTAAGTACAAATCCAATGACAGATATCAGACTATTTACAGAAAGATTCACTAATTTATATAAAATAACCTGTTTCTATGCATCACACTCTAAAGGAAAAATTAACCTCAATGTTTAAACATCAGCAATATCCCACTGCCCACTGTGAAGCCCAGTGTTTCTCAGCACCCAATATCTCGATTTTCATTTGCTCCTTCTGTCAAAATATACATTCCTTCACTTTGATGTAAATTGGAATACTAATTAGGGCAAGTGATTAGTTCCAGCATGATGTTCCTCAAATGTCACCATTTACCACATGTGGCGTAATTTATTGACCATGTGGTTTGATTTGCTAAAAACATTCCAGAAGCTGGTAGTAATCACTACACACCCAACAACAACTTGTATTCATATCGCACCTTTAACAATGTAAAAAGATGCTTCACAGGAGCATAATCAAACAAAAATTGACAGAACCAAATAAGCAACATTAGGACAGGCGGCCGAAAGCTTGGTCAAAAAGGTAGATTTCAAAGGAGCGTCTTAATGGAGGAGACAGGTAGAGAGATAGAGTGGTTTAGGAGGGAATTCAAGATCTTAGAGCCTAGCCAGCTGAAGACACAGCCGTTGTTGATGGGGGAAGCACAAGTGCTGGAGCTGGAGAAACACATAGTCTGGGAGGGTCATAAGGCTGCAGGAGGTTAGAAATAGGTAGGGGCGCGGGCGAGGCCTTGAAGAGATTTGAACACAAGGTTGAGAATTTTAAAATCAGGGTGTTGGTGAACAGGGCTTGGTGCGAATTAGGATACAGGCAGCAGAGTTTAGGCTGGAACATGGGAGACCAGCCAGGGGAGCATTGGAGTAGTTGAGTCTGGAGACAACAAAAGCATGGATGAGAGTTGCAGCAGCAGATAGGCTAAGCCCAGGCGGAGATGGGTAATAATACAGAGCTGGAAGTAGGCAGTCTTTGTGATGGAGAGGATAGGATATCCAAAGCTCAGTTCATGGTTAAATAGGGCAGCGACTTTACGAACAGTCTGGTTTAGCCTGAGACTGTGAACAGGGAATGGGATATAATCAGTTGTTAGGGAACGACATTGTGGCGGGGTCTAAAGACAATGGCTGGGATTTTATTACATCGGTGGGCCCGGAGCGGGTGACGTCGGTGGTGGGTCATGGCCCCGCTGCTGGCTCCAAACCTGCTTTGGAAAATGAATTTACATTAATGGGCGTTGTTTAACCCACCTAGTGCATTTCCCAGCCCAATTACAAGGAGTGGGTCTGGTGACATGTGGGAGCATGGCCAACTTTCTTTTGACATAAGAACATAAGAGCATAAGAATTAAGAGGAGTAGGCCATTTGGCTCCTCGAGCCTGCTCTGCCATTCAATATCATGGCTGATCTGATCTTGACCTCAACTCAACTTCCCTGCCCGCTCCCCATAACCCTTCACCCACTTATCATTCAAAAATCTGTCTATCTCCACCTTAAATATATTCAATGACCCAGTGTCCACAGCTCTCTGGGGCAGAGAATTCCACAGATTTACGACCTATGACCCTCAGAAGAAATTCCTCATCTCAGTTCCAAATGGACGACCCCTTATTCTTAAACTATGTTCCCTGATTCTAGATTCCTTCGCGAGTGGAAACATCCTCTTTACATCTACCTTGTCGAGCCCCCTCAGTATCTTATATGTTTCAATAAGATCACCTCTCATTCTTCTAAACTCCAATGTGTATAGGCCCAACCTGCTCAACCTTTCTTCATAAGTCAACCCCTCCATCTCAGGAATCAACCTCATGAACTTCTCTGAACTGCCTCCAATGCAAGTGTATCCCTCCTTAAATAAGGAGACCAAAACTGTACGCAGTACTCCAGGTGTGGTCTCACCAATATCCTGTACAGTTGTAGCAGAACTTCTCTGCTTTTATACTCCATCCCCTTTGCAATAAAGGCCAACATTCCATTTGCTTTCCTGATTACTTGCTGTACCTGCAGACTAACTTTTTGTATTTCATGCACAAGGACCTCCAGGTCCATCTGTACTGCAGCATTTTGTAATTGCTTTTCATTTAAATAATAATTTGCTTTGTTATTTTTCCTGTCAAAGTGGATAACCTCACACTTTTCCATATAATACTCCATCTGCCAAATGTTTGCTCACTCACTTAGCCTATCTATATCCCTTTGCAGATTTTCCTCACAACTTGCTTTCCCACCCATCTTTGTATCAGCAGCAAATTTGGGTACATTACACTCAGTCCCTTCATCCAAGTCATTCATGCTGCCAGTGTTCTACAGCACTGAAGTGCTGCAAACACGGACATTCACTGCACAGAGGTGCACGGCTGCACTCAGGTTCTCCGATGACACCCTCCAAATGCTTATGGAGGGAGTCACAGCACGCAAGGAGGTCCTCCTCACTTCCGATGGGCAGAAGAGACCACCCCAGGAGAACAGAACAGCCTGGTTAAACATTGCACAGGAGGGCATAGTAGGGATGTGGTCAGGAGGACCTGGTTGCAGTGGCACAAATCTTTCAATTATCTTATTAGATCATAAATGTTAGTACAAAGCCACACTCAACCTCATCCCGCTATGCCTCTCATCACATTCCTATCACTCTGCCTTCCTTACCCTACTCCTGCACATGCTTACTCACGCCAACTTAACTTGTACAGGTACAGCGCCTAAAATTCGGAACCGTCAGGACCGAGGCCATTCCGGATTCCGGGCTTTCAATTTGATTTTGGCGTCACGAACCTGGAAACATCCGTGCCCAGGTCAGGTATTTTCAGATTTTGGAACGTCAGAAGGGGGGCGGGGGGGAGTTCCCACCAAGGAGCTGTTTGGGCCGTTAGGCAGAGGCCGTCGGGCAGGGCCCCGCTGAGGAAGTTGTCGGGCAGGGCCCCGCTGAGGAAGTTGTCGGGCAGGGCCCCACCGAGGATGTCGACAGGCTGGCTGGATTGCCGAGGATGTCGATGGGCAGGCGAGCTAGATTGCTGAGAATGTCGTCAGGCAGGCCCCATCAAGAAGGGCCTCGAGGTAAGGGCAGTGGCGGCGAGGCTAGGCCCGAGGTCGGGTGGCGGCGAGGCTAGGCCCGAGGTCGGGTGGCGGCGAGACTAGGCCCGAGGTCGGGTGGCGGCGAGACTAGGCCCGAGGTCGGGTGGCGGCGAGACTAGGCCCGAGGTCGGGTGGCAGCGAGACTAGGCCCGAGGTCGGGTGGCGGCGAGACTAGGCCCGAGGTCGGGTGGCGGCGAGGCTAGGCCCGAGGTCGGGTGGCGGCGAGGCTAGGCCCGAGGTCGGGTGGCGGCGAGGCTAGGCCCGAGGTCAGCTGGCGGCGAGGCTAGGCCCGAGGTCAGATGGCGGCAAGGCTAGGCCCGAGGTCGGGTGGTGGCAAGACTGGGCCCGAGGTCGGGTGGCGGCGAGACTAGGCCCGAGGT
Organism: Pristiophorus japonicus; assembly: GCF_044704955.1. Classification (NCBI taxonomy): domain Eukaryota; kingdom Metazoa; phylum Chordata; class Chondrichthyes; family Pristiophoridae; genus Pristiophorus; species Pristiophorus japonicus. Next base: position 211,536,450 of record NC_091978.1, on the reverse strand, counting down.
CGGGTGGCGGCGAGACTAGGCCCGAGGTCGGGTGGCAGCGAGACTAGGCCCGAGGTCGGGTGGCGGCGAGGCTAGGCTCGAGGTCGGGTGGCGGCGAGGCTAGGCCCGAGGTCGGGTGGCGGCGAGGCTAGGCCCGAGGTCGGGTGGCGGCGAGGCTAGGCCCGAGGTCAGCTGGCAGCGAGGCTAGGCCCGAGGTCAGATGGCGGCAAGGCTAGGCCCGAGGTCGGGTGGCGGCAAGACTAGGCCCGAGGTCGGGTGGCGGCAGGGCCCCCCCCCCCCCGAGGTCAGCAAGGTCGCCGGGTCCGGATTCCGGAACATTTTACGGATTCCAGACAACTCTGCCACCGATCGTCCCAGAGTCCAGATCTCCAGATTCTCGACGCTGCACCTGTACCTCCATCCATCCATCCCTCTCTATCTACATTATCATATCCCCATCTCACAAGCTACCCCTTACACTCATCCTATTGCAATCATACCAACTAACAACGCACAAGGGTAGCCACTTGGGATTTTTATCCAATGTTCTCATCCTAGTTTTCAAATCCCTCCATGGCCTCTCCCATCCCCATATGTGTAATCTCCTCCAGCCCCACAACCTCCGAGATATCTGCTCTCCTCTAATTCAGCCCTCGAGCATTCCGGATTATAATCGCTCAACCATTGGTGGCTGTGCCTTCTGTTGCCTAGACCCTAAGCTCTGGAGTTCCCTGCCCAAACCGCTCAGCCTCTTTACCTCACTTTCCTCATTGAAGACGCTCCTTAAAACCTACCTCTTTGACCAAGCTTTTGGTCACCTACCCTAATTTCTCCTTATGTGGCTGGTTGTCAAATGTATTGGCTTATAATGCTCCTGTGAAGCGCCTTAGGATGTTTTACTATGATAAAGCCGCTATATAAATAAAAGTTGTTGTTATTGTTGATGTAAAGTTTCTGTTAATGTGCCATCATACATTGAAACTTTATTTTAAACGCTTTCTATTCTTGGACATATGTGCGTGCATCTTTGGAAGTGGCTTAGTGAGTTGCAGTGATTGGTGAGATGTAACGGTATCCCCTGCAATGGTGGTGTGTGTGAGAAAGAAATGGCGTGGGCATTGTAGGGATGTTTTATGGTATTGGTGTGGGGTGGTGTCAATCTGGCACATCATGTGTCAAGCCAGAGTGTACAACATCAAGTGTAGTAAATCTGGCCATCCCTGGCCTCCCAGGCAGCAATGTGCACAAGTGCTGATGACCTCTGTCTTATGTTGCATCAGATGATTGCAGTGAAGTTTGGTGTTGATGCTACTGACGTGCCTGGTGTTGCTGGTGTTGGGGCTGATCGTGATCGGATTCTGAGGACCAAAGTGAGACAGTATAAAGGGCACTTAAGTTGATGGAATAGATGGCAGATAAAGTAGAGATGACAGAAGCATTCTGTCAATGGTAAGAGAGTTCATCCAATGAGTTAAGAGTGGATGGAGAGTGGAAAGGGGAAAATCCTGCAGAATCTGTGCTGAAAATGGACTAAGAAACAGCTTTGTGGCTGAGAAAAGTGATGATCTGTGTAGTGGGAGCTTTTACAATACATTTAAAGCTGTCATGTAATCAGCTGGAGCACTTGCCATTCAAATCCCGCCTCAGGTTCACAGACGTCCCCGAGCAGTGTCGGCCTCGTGGGTGAGTAGTTAAAGTTAAAAAGGTAAGGTTAACAGCATTAAGGGTCAGTCAACAACCCAATATTTGGTTTAATTGGGTCACCCGCCTCTGCGGGTCGTATCGGATCGGAGATCACACGTGCGCCTGTGGGAAAGGCGCATTGTTGCGGGTTCCCGACCAGCTGTCAAAAAAAATTGAATTTCCCACCCAACCTGCCACCGATCCCGCCTGCCGAACCTCCGGAAAATTCCGGCCAATGTCTTCGGTCTTCCTGACATTGAATTGGAGGAAATGTCCGAGCCCAGTGCACAGCATTAGTGGTTGTCCAGGTTTCCCAAGTTGGAGTAAGAGAGAAAGGCCAGCTTGGAGAATGTGGGAGAAGAGAGAGTGGCATTGGGAGAAGAGACACCAGCACATTGTGACCCTGCTTCAAAGACAGCACAACTATCTTTGGGATTTTAGCTTTTAGTTTTTCTACAACAAATCATTTGTCCTATGCTTGAGCTGCATACTATTAGAAAACTTCAAGATTTTCAACCCGGAAACCATTTTTCTAGATAGATTTTTTCCTCGAAATTTTGAGTAATCTTTGATTTTTTTTTTGTCTTAGAACACTCCTGTGAAGCACCGTGTGACATTTTGCTATGTTAAAGGTGCTATATTGTATTGTTAATAACAGTTGCTATTAACAAGCTGTTGTTCATCACAGTTTCCAATTAAATATTTTAAGTAATCATTTCAAGAGCAGTGGTGTGTGCATGTGTTGTGGTTATTTTGTCAGAAGCTGCAAAAGTAATTCCCTGTAAAGATCCCTGGGAAATAAACAAATGTGCATTACTGATCCTTCACCTCTAGATGGCCTTCTATTTTTGTACATCAATTAACATGCAACGTGAAAACTGGGCCTGCAACCACAGCAGTACAAAAGAAAACCTTCAATATTTTGGGACTGAGAACATCTGGACTATTTCCCTCAAAGGTCTTTTTTACATTAATTTTTCTAAAACTGCACACACAATTCTCTTGTATTTAATTTATTTTTGTTTCATCTGTTTTGTAACGAGCTTATCGACAATTCTCAGTTTATTTTAGACCTTTGGAGGATTGTTTTTGAATAGTGACAATGATTCAATTTTCAAAAGGTTTCATCAAGAAAAATCTTTATAACATTATAAAAGCATGTTTGTTTCTAAATACTAAACTCGAACATTTACCCGCTGGTGGATTTGATGCAGTCAAATAATTTCCAAACAGATGATTTAAATGTATATCTACCCAAGGGGTAAAGTCCACAGTAAAGCCACGTACAATAATTAAGTATGAATTCAAACCAATAGACAGAAAAGATCACAAAAGAGCAAAAACAAACAAGTGTACAAGACTTTACACATTTGATGTTGAAGTTACCTTTGATAGCCCTTTTCACTGTGACTTCAAGGCAAGGGAAAAAATAAAGCAAAGAAAGATAACAACGGAAAACAATGTGGAACAGCAGCAAGAAAAGGTTAATCTGTGCCTGTTATGTTGTCAGGTGCCCCATCTTTTCTTGGCGCACTCCAAATTACTATGATTTAGTTTGACTCAATCAAGTAACATTGAAGTGCTTAAACAAAATTTTAAAAGCTTAGACTCCTTCCGAGTGGGATGCTGGCCCAGTAAGAGCTCAGGTTTGATTCTTGGTCTATACAGAGTCAGCTGATCCAAGCCAGTACAAGATTAAGGAGGAAATCAAATCAGTTGGCAATTCCTTTACTCTTGCAATCTCTAGTGTGCACATTGGGCAAAGACTGGCATTGGAGCAACTGCAACACTCTCCTCCCTTCCTCCATGTTTTAATAGATTGACAGAACACACCATCTATGAAATAATGCTAAGTTGAGCATGCTATCCAAGGACAATGCTAGTTATGGAACACAAGTCACTGCCTTTCGGAGATGAGAAAATGCATTGGTGATTGAGGAAAATTCAGACTACAGATGTGGTCAGCTCATTTTCATAGCCTCATTACAGAAATTCTGGTCCTAAGTTTGCAGCAGAGGTCATTTTTCACACAAACTGTTCATCTTTTTAACTAATTCTTTGATTGCCAGAAGGAATCGCTGTTAGGATGCCTAAATAAATTTCAACGCTGTGCGTCTCAAGTTTAAAAAGAAACATTTATAGACTCATTCATTTTAACGAAACAAAAAATACATTTCAAGCATTTATTGCATTTTGACCCTTTGTACTCCCAAACCAACAATCACATGCCCTTTTCTTGAATGCAGTTTCATTTCTTAAACACACATACTAGAACTACGAGACAATATTATGATCGTAAACTTCTTTTTTCCAGTCCTCCAAATTGACATTAAATCCAATTTTTGTTTAAATTGCAGTGGCTATGATAGTTGATGGAAATAGATGGAAAGTACAGCACAAACACTTTAATAAAATTATATTGTAATTTTATGTACTCACATTTACAACTTTAGATACCTAAATCTTGTTAACTCAGAGGCTAACTTTGGAAACCAATTAACTTATTGTCGATTCAACTAAAATATAAAGATGCATGTTCCTTTTTATAGAAAACTATCGAAGAAACCCAGAGTTTAATTTTCTTTAAACAAAATTGTTTTCCTTGTATTGAAGTACCGATGAGTTGCCCCCCACTCCTCCCCAGAGTTGTGCAGCCTGCAGAAGTGCTGCTAGTGGAAATGAAATTGTCAAATTCAGAACTATTTCCTCTTTCTCTACTTTAGTTAACTTAATAACTAGTTCCCCACCCCACTCTTCTATGCATCATCTTCGTTTTCAATTTCCAATTCCACATCACATGTTAACCATCTGAGTACTGAATGTTCTTTGCAGCTTTCCAAACATGCACAGTTTTTCATACATTGGTAACAGTTTTCTATAAATCGTTTACAGAAATTACACTTAGATGTAATGCTTAGACTAATTGTACACAACGCACCTCTGGCCATATTGGAGAAATCATCCAGTGCAGGGATAACATCCTTTTCAAAGCGTGCCTTAATTTTACCACCAAGTACACTCGCAATATCTGCATGAAAAAAAGTTGTATGATACTGTTCATAAATCAACTGCACCAAAATAATTTTTGCCAGAAGATTAATGTGAATCAGAAAATGTCAAAGGTTACACATGTTTGCCATTCATTTTTCATATATTTATTATAGAAATTCCTTTGGCAAATAAGATAAGTTCTTTCAGCATATATGGTACAAGAAGCTCCTGGTTATACATTTGAGACTTATATAGAAACATAGAAAATAGGTGCAGGAGTAGGCCATTCGGCCCTTCCAGCCTGCACCGCCATTCAATGAGTTCATGGCTGAACATGCAACTTCAGTACCCCATTCCTGCTTTCTCGCCATACCCCTTAGTAGTAAGGACTTCATCTAACTCCTTTTTGAATATATTTAGTGAATTGGTCTCAACAACTTTCTGTGGTCGAGAATTCCACAGGTTCACCACTCTCTGGGTGAAGAAGTTTCTCCTCATCTCGGTCCTAAATGGCTTACCCCTTATCCTTAGACTGTGACCCCTGGTTCTGGACTTTCCCAACATTGGGAACATTCTTGCTGCATCTAACCTGTCTGAACCCATCAGAATTTTAAACGTTTCTATGAGATCTCCTCTCATTCTTTTGAACTCCAGTGAATACAAGCCCAGTTGATCCAGTCTTTCTTGATAGGTCAGTCCCACCATCCTGGGAATCAGTCTGGTGAACCTTCGCTGCACTCCCTCAATAGCAAGAATGTCCTTCCTCAAGTTAGGAGACCAAAGCTGTACACAATACTCCAGGTGTGGCCTCACCAAGGCCCTGTACAACTATAGCAACACCTCCCTGCCCCTGTACTCAAATCCCCTCGCTATGAAGGCCAACATGCCATTTGCTTTCTGAACCGCCTGCTGTACCTGCATGCCAACCTTTAATGACTGATGTACCATGACACCCAGGTCTCGTTGCACCTCCCTTTTTCCTAATCTGTCACCATTCAGATAATAGTCTGTCTCTCTGTTTTTACCACCAAAGTGGATAACCTCACATTTATCCACATTATACTTCATCTGCCATGCATTTGCCCACTCACCTAACCTATCCAAGTCACTCTGCAGCCTCATAGCATCCTCCTCGCAGCTCACACTGCCACCCAACTTAGTGTCATCTGCAAATTTGGAGATACTACATTTAATCCCCTCGTCTAAATCATTAATGTACAGTGTAAACAGCTGGGGCCCCAGCACAGAACCTTGCGGTACCCCATTAGTCACTGCCTGCCATTCTGAAAAGTACCCATTTACTCCTACTCTTTGCTTCCTGTCTGACAACCAGTTCTCAATCCATGTCAGCACACTACCCCCAATCCCATGTGCTTTAATTTTGCACATTAATCTCTTGTTTGGGATCTTGTCGAAAGCCTTCTGAAAGTCCAAATATACCACATCAACTGGTTCTCCCTTGTCCACTCTACTGGAAACATCCTCAAAAAATTCCAGAAGATTTGTCAAACATGATTTCCTTTTCACAAATCCATGCTGACTTGGACCTATCATGTCACCTCTTTCCAAATGCGCTGCTATGACATCCTTAATAATTGATTCCATCATTTTACCCACTACTGAGGTCAGGCTATAATCCCCTGTTTTCTCTCTCCCTCCTTTTTTAAAAAGTGGGGTTACATTGGCTACCCTCCACTCGATAGGAACTGATCCAGAGTCAATGGAATGTTGGAAAATGACTGTCAATGGGGAAATCAAACATAGATCAAACGCTTTGCGGAACACCTCTGCTCAGTCCATAAGCATGACCCCAAACTTCCGGTCCCCTGTCACTTTAATTCTCTGCTTCACGCCCACTCTGGCCACTCCATCCTCAGACTCTCACACTGTTCCAACAAAGCTCAACGCAGCTCGAGGAATAGCACCTCATCTTTTAATTAGGCACTTTACAGCCTTCTGGACTCAACACTGAGTATAACAATTTCAGACCATAATGTCTGCCCCTATTTTTTCACATGGCAGCTGTTAATTTTGCCAATCCCATTTACAGTTTCTAGACTCATCTTTTGTTTCTTTACTTGTCCCATTACCATCTCCTTCTGCCTTGCACCATCATCCCTTTTGTCTTTTAATCTCTCCTGCCTTCCACCCTATTACAGACCACCCCTTTGTTCTTTCCTCCCTTCCCCCTATCCCTGCCTCTGTGTGTAAACTGGTATATCTATAACTTTTTCCCGTTCTGACGAAAGGCCATTGACCTGAAATATTAACTCTGTTTCTCTCTTCACAGATGCTGCCTGACCCGCTGAGTATTTCCAGCATTTTCTGTTTTTATTTCAGATTTTGAGGATGTAACTAGCAGGGTAGATTAAGGGGAACCAGTGCATGTAGTATATTTGGATTTCCTAAAGGCATTCGATAAGGTGCCACATAAAAGGTTGCTATGCTAGATAAGGGCTCATGGGGTTGGAGGTAATATATAAGCATGGATAGAAACATAGAAACCTAGAAAATAGGTGCAGGAGTAGGCCATTCGGCCCTTTGAGCCTGCACCGCCATTCAATGAGTTCATGGCTGAACATGCAACTTCAGTACCCCATTCCTGCTTTCTCCCCATACCCCTTGATCCCCCTAGTAGTAAGGACTACATGGTTAAAGGATAGAAAACTAAGATTGGGGATAAACGGGTCATTTTCTGGTTGGCAGGCTGACACTCGTGGGTCTCAGCTATTTACAATCTTATAATAATGACTTAGATCAAGGGACTGAGTGCAATGAATTTAAGTTTGCTGATGATACAAAGCTAGGTGGGAAAGTAAGATGTCAGGAAGACACAAAGAGCATGCAAAGGGATTATGAACAGGTTAAGTGAGTGGGCAATAAGGTGTCAGATAAAGTATAATCTGGGGAAATGTGAGGTTATTCACTTGAGGAGGAGTAGAGAAACTGAATATTTTTTTTAAATGGTGAGAAACTATTAAATGTTGGTGTTCAGAGACTTAGGTGTCCTCATACAGGAAACACAGAAAGTTAGTAAACAGATACAGCACGCAATTAGGAAGGCAAATGGCATGTTGGCCTTTATTGCAAGGGGGTTGGAATACAAGAGTAAGAAAATCTTATTAATAATTGTACAGGGCTTTGGTGAGACCACACCTGGAGTACTGTGCAGAGTTTTGGTCTCATTATCTGAGAAAGCCATAGAGGCAGTTCAATGAAGGTTCACAACATTGATCCCTGGAATGAAAGGGTTGTCCCTATGAGGAGTGATTGAGCCATTGTTTCCCCTAGCTGGAGAGTCCACAACTAGAAGCCATAGTCTCAGGATAAGGGGTTGGCCATTTTCCGGTTGGCAAACAGTAACTAGTGGGGTGCCACAGGGGATCAGTGCTGGGGCCTCAACTATTTACAATCTAAATTAATGATTTGGATGAAGGGACCAAGTGTAATGTAGCCAAGTTTGCTGATGATACAAAGATGGGTGGGAAAGCAAGTTGTGAGGAGGACACAAAACATCTGCAAAGGGATATAGACAGGCTAAGTGAGTGGGCAAAAATTTGGCAGATGGAGTATAATGTGGGAAAATGAGGTTATCCACTTTGGGAGGAAAAATAAAAAAAGCCAATTATTATTTAAATGGAGAAAAATTACAAAATGCTGCAGTACAGAGGAACCTAGGGGCCCTTGTGCATGAAACACAAAACGTTCGTATGCAGGTACAGCAAGTAATCAGGAAGGCAAATGGAATGCTGGCCTTTATTGCAAGGGGGATAGAATATAAAAGCAGGGAAGTCCTGCTACAACGTAGTGTATCGGTGAGATCACACCTAGAGTACTGCGTACAGTTTTGGTCTCCTTATTTAAGGAGGGATATACTTGCATTGGAGGCAGTTCAGAGAAGGTTCACTAGGTTGATTCCTGGGATGAAGGGGTTGACTTATGAAGATAGGTTGAGCAGGATGGGCCTATACTCATTGGAGTTCAGAAGAATGAGAGGTGATCTTATTGAAACGTACAAGATAATCAGGGAGCTCGACACTCATGGGGGAATCTAGAACTCGGGGACTTAGTTTCAGAATAAGGGGTCACTGATTTAAAACTGAGAGGAGGAGGAATTTCTTCTCTCAGAGGGCTGTAAATCTATGGAATTCTCTGCCCCAGAGAGCTGTGGAGGCTGGGTCATTGAATATATTTAAGGCGGAGATAGACAGATTTTTGAGCGATAAGAGAGTAAAGGGTTATGGGGAGTGGGCAGGGAAGTGGTTGATCTTATTGAATGGTGGTGCAGACTCGAGGGGCCAAATGGCCTACTCCTGCTCCTATTTCCAAGACTGAGATGAGGAGGAATTTCTTCACTCAGAGGGTTGTGAATCTGTGGAATTTCCTACCCCAAAGGGCTATGGATGCTCAGTCATTGAGTATATTCAAGACTAAGATAGATAGATTTTTGGACTCTAGGGGAATCAAGGGATATGGGGATCGGGTGGGAAAGTGGAGTTGAGGTAAAAAAAATCACCCATGATCTTATTGAATGATTCGAAGGGCCATATGGCCTACTCCTACTACTAATTCTTATGATCTTATGTGGCGAGAGAGGCTGGAGCAAAAATCAGCTTGGGTTCCCATTTCTGATTGCTCTCCCTGTAGGGAGGTGTTCATGTGTAAAATTTAAGTGACGAGATAATCAGGCTCAGTTGTGATGCCTACTCTGCATGACAATCACACTCTAAGCTCATTTAGCAAGATACCCGGGACTGCCAGTATTGATAGAAACATTCCCCAAGCTGAGTCACTGCCTTCAGGACAGACAGGGAAGAGACCTTGAGCAAAATAGCTAGAAATCCTGATGGAATGGGCTAATGACTGAGATGAAGACTTGAATGTCAGCCAAGGGTCAGTGATGGCACTCTTGGTTCTGAATCAGGTGGTCATGGGTTCAAGCCCCACTTAATCCACTTGAAGACACAGTCTAGGGTGACATTTCAGTGCAGTACTGAGGGAGTTCTGCAGTTAGTTATGTGGTCTTTTGGATGGGACATTAAATCAAGGACTGGACTGCTCTTAGGTGGATGTAAAAGATTCCATGCTACTATTCAAAGAGCAGGGGATTTCTCCCTGGTGTCCTGGTCAACATTTATCCCTCAAGTGACATTACTAAAAATACATATTACCTGGTCATCATCTATTGTGGGAGCTTGCTGTGCACAAATTAGCTATTGCATTTCCTACATTATAACAGTGATGACACTTCAAAAATACTTCATTGGTTGTAAAGCACTTTAGGAGGTCAAGGTCATGAAAGGCACTATATAAATGCAAGTCTTTCTATTTATTGCATTGCTGTTTATGAGGTGTTGCTGTGTGCAAATTGGCTGTCATGTAGCCCTACATTACAACAGTCAATACACTTCAAAACTATGTCACTGGCTGTGGGATATCCTACAATTGTTAAAGGTGCTATAAAAATGTAAGTTGGTCTTGTTGCAAGGTTTTTTTTTTATTCATTTAGAATGTATTACTGAATTATTCAACATCCATTTAGAAATTGATTCAACACGTGCCATCTTTTTCAAATTATGGTTTATAATTCAAGGTGTGTGTGTTTCATGGAATAAATCCTGAAAAGGAAAAGTTATGAGGGCTTTCAAAAAGCACAAAATATCAAAAACCAGTTTGTCATTTTAATATCTTCACATTCTTCCCTTGGAGAATAGTGTGAAGTAGTGGAAGGATTCGCAGGCTGATTAACAGTCTATCAGGCTTCGACGTGAATGCTCCTACCATGGTCATAACCATTTTATACCAGACGATGAGGCAGTTAGTCCTACAAGGCATGAGGATTTCATGGGCTCCCACAACCCGGTAGGATAAGGAAGGAGAGGACATCCATACCCACCGGATACAACATCCTGCTCGATGTTAATCCAGTATTCAGAACCAGAATCCACTCACCGGGATTATCTGGAGTAGTATTTGAACCCTGCACCTTCTACCTCAAGAGGCGGAAATACGATCACTAAGCCAAAAGCTTGCTCTTATAACAGTGGTTTTTGAAATTACAATGTCGCATCTCCTCACATGGGGCTCAATTTTGGCCGAGCCCATTTTTTAGCGTACTTACCAGAGTTGTGCCGTTTAAGTACATCTGGAGATGCTCCCCAAAAAAGTTTCAACGTTGGCCGCTGTTTGGCCTCTTCTCTGCTGCTGCACAGCGTGGCCAGTCACCTCGGGGGGTGGACCCTGCATTCTGCACTGGAAATGTGCCGGGACGTATGCACATGCGCAGTAGAGAATAGTGATGGCCCCGTGCATGCGCAGTAGCGCTCCGAGTCGGCCTGCATTCCATGCTGCAGATATGAGGAGCCCTCGCATGAAGTGCAGTCTTCAGGATCAGTTCCACGGGCCTCTGTTTGCAGTGCTATAAGCCAGGATGGTCACTGACCAGAGCTGCACTGAAGAAACCTCAGCTATGCACCAGAGTCTTATCCAGCCTGCCTCGGAGCTGAGGGCAGTCTCTCGGTGCTGGGCACGACACTGCTGCAAACGTGCAAGGAAACCAGACTTCAAAAGCAACTAACTAAGTATTTTATTCTGAAGATTCTTAATGGGAGTTGCTTTTAATTATGATCAGTCTGGTGCTGCATGTCCTGATAGCTCTGCTGCCGATACTGGAGCCGAGTGTGCAGGGAAGGTGTGATCGCCACATACAGGCTGCAGACCACAGAGTTCTTCTTCTCGCAAACCAGCCTCTCCGTTGAATTGCTCCCTCCTGCCCCTAGCCCAGGCCGAGTGGCCTCCCGGTGCGTTCTCCCGCACCCTAGCCCAGGCTGAGTGACCTCCCGCACCAGCCCGCTGCCTTCCTGGGCTGAGTGCAGAAAGGTGAACTGCAGTTTGATGCTGAAGATAGGAATTTAATTTTTTATTTCTTATTTTAATTGTGCGAAGAAAGTATGATTTTGATGTACTTACCTGCGCCGATTTCCTTTAACTGTCCGCAAGGTTTTTCTCACGTGGCTACATACACTGGCCTAAGTAGAAATGGAGTAACTATTAGCTGGCCAAAGTTGCCTAAATGGCCAGAACTGGCATAGGTGGCTGGTAACGCCCTGTTTTGAGAAAAAAAAACTTACCTAAAAAAAACATAACTAAGTGAGTTACGCTGGTGCAAATTGATTGGGGAAACTGGGGATTTTTAAGTTAGGCCAGAAAAAGCAGCCTATTCCAAAAAAAACAGAGCAACTCCTGGGGAAAATGGAGTCCTATGCAGAACAAACAAATGAAAATACTGAAGTTTTGAGAAACAGACATATACACAGGGAAAACATTGAAAGACATTACACAGATTATGCTTCAGCATTTATAAATCAGTATATTTATTTTAGAAATTGACTTTACTCAATAAAAAAAAACTCTAAACAAAAACAATGTAGCTTCTTTCAGCTTGTTCAAAATAATACCCCAAGGAAAGCTTTCACAAACTATATTTATGAATTTTAGCCCAGGCACTGCATTCAATCTATAAAATTTAGCTTTGTGTAAGAATACAAAGTAAAGAACACGCTACACTTTACCACATCAGTGACGACTTCTCACTGTTCTTCCAGCATTTCTAACCTCTTAGACTTGGCAAAAACTCTCAAAGTTTTTCCTTTAAAAACTTGTCTGCAGTGCATCCTTTTTCATAAAGCTTCACTCGGTGAGCCTGTGTCCCAGTTTCTATATTTTTATACTCTTGCTATTCACAGCCAGAAAATTGGATCAAAACCTAATACAATGCATGAGATGTATTTTCCAATTGCCAAGACAGTTCAGTGAATTATCAATTTACAGTCTACAGGGTAATAATGCAAGTGCCAGTTCATTAGCATTTTAACTACCTATTGTTTCAGCTTCTTTATTTTGCTCATCTGAATTTACTTTCTTGGGGTATTTTTTTTTAAAACAAGCTTAAAGAAGCTGCATTGTTTTTGTTTAGATTTTTTTAAATTGAGTAAAGTCAATTCCTAAAATAAATACACTGATTTATAAATGAAACTTTCTAAAAACAATCCAGAGAAAAAAAATGTCCCCAAACACAAGTCACTTTTAAACGTCAAAATGGCCTCACAAAATGATACCATGTGGAATATAGGGAAACAAAACATCTGGACTAAAAATCATATTTTGGCAGAGTACAAAATGGAGAGCAAAACTGAATGAGGATTTTAAATGCAGATCGTTCTTATTTAGGCAACGTGTGGACAGGTAGGATATCATACTCTGAATATTTATCAGCGTTATGATTATGTAACTTGAAGTGGCAAAGTGCCCTGTAAGATTCAGGGAAATTACTGAGGTAACTTTTGGATCAGATGAATAAAGTAGACCGCCTCAAGTCCTGTAGACAAGAGGCAAAGATACAGATACCAGGGTCATGGAAGCAGAGAGCAGTGAGATCTATCAATGGTAGGAACCACATATGAATAGACAAAAAGGAGCACAAGGCAAAGGACAAGAGACTAGAATCACTCGGTGTCAGGCTTATGCAACAGGCACACTTAAGTAAAGGAACAGACTTGCTTTGAAATATGCTCATAAAATACTTCAAAGAGAAGCCTCAAACGTTCTTCAGTAGACTTTCCTACCCTATGCAGGGAGACAGAGGGAAGTAAAATGGGGGCAGAAGCAAAAGATAGAAAGAAGAAAAGTAAAAGTGGAGGGCAGAGAAACCCAAGGCAAAAATCAAAAAGGGCCACATTATAGCAAAATTATAAAAGGGACAAAGTGTGTTAAAAAGACAAGCCTGAAGGCTCTGTGCCTCAATGCGAGGTGTATTCATAAGGTGGATGAATTAACTGCTCAGGCAGCTATTAACGAATATGATATAATTGGGATTATGGAGACATAGCGCCAGAGTGACCAAGGCTGGGAACTCAACATCCAGGGGTATTCAACATTCAGGAAGGTTAGACAGAAAGGAAAAGGAGGTGGGGTAGCGTTGCTGGTTGAAGAGGAAATTAAAGCAATACTAAGGAAGGACATTAGCTTGGATGATGTGGAATCTGTATGGGTAGAGCTGCGGAATACCAAAGGGCAGAAACGCTAGTGGGAGTTGTGTATAGACCACCAAACAATGGTAGTGAGGTTGGGGACAGCATTAAACAAGAAACTAGGGATGCGTGAAATAAAGGTACAGCAGTTATTATGGGCGACTTTAATCTACATATAGATTGGGCTAACCAAACTGGTAGCAACACGTTGGAGGAGGATTTCCTGGAGTGTTTTAGAGATGGTTTTCTAGACCAATGTGTCGGGAGCCAAATAGCGGGCTGTCCATCTGAGACTAGGTGATGTGTAATGAAAAAGGACTAATTAGCAATCTTGTTGTGCGAGGCCCCTTGGGGAAGAGTGAACATAATATGGTAGAATTCTTTATTAAGATGGAGAGTGACACAATTAATTCAGAGATTAGGGTCCTGAACTTAAGGAAAGGTAACTTTGATGGTATGAGACAGGAATGGGTTAGAATAGACTGGCGAATGATACTTAAAGGGTTGACATTGGATAGGCAATGGCAGACCTTTAAAGATCACATGGATGAACTTCAACAATTGTACATCCCTGTCTGGAGTAAAAATAAAATGGGGAAGGTGGCTCAACCGTGGCTAACAAGGGAAATTAAGGATAGTTTTAAATCCAAGGAAGAGACATATCAATTGGCCAGAAAAAGCAGCAAACCTGAGGACTGGGAGAAATTTAGAATTCAGCAGAGGACAACAAAGGGTTTAATTAGGAGAGGGAGAATAGAGTATAAGAGGAAGCTTGCTGAGAACATAAAAACTGACTGCAAAAGCTTCTATAGATATGTGAAGAGAAAAAGAGTAGTTAAGACAAACGCAGGTCCCTTGCAGTCGGAATCAGGTGAATTTATAATGGGGAACAAAGAAATGGCAGACTAATTGAACAAATACTTCGGTTTTGTCTTCATGAAAGAAAACACAAGTAACCTTCCGGAAATACTAGGGGACCGAGGATCTAGCGTGGAGGAGGAACTGAAAGAAATCCTTATTAGTCAAGTAATTGTGTTAGGGAAATTGATGGGATTGAAGGCCGATAAATCCCCGGGGCCTGATAGTCTGCATCCCAGAGTACTTAAGGAAGTGGCCCTGGAAATAGTGGATGCATTGGTGATCATTTTCCAATAGTCTATCGGCTCTGGATCAGTTCCTAGAGATTGGAGGGTAGCTAATGTAACACCACTTTTTAAAAAAGGAGGGAGAGAAAAAAACGGGGAATTATTGGCCGTTTAGCCTAACATCGGGAGTGGGGAAAATGTTGGAATCAATTAATAAAGATGAAATAGCAGCACATTTGGAAAGCAGTGACAGGATCAGTCCAAGTCAGCATGGATTTATGAAAGGGAAATCATGCTTGACAAATCTTCTAGAATTTTTTTGAGGATGTAACGAGTAGAGTGGACAAGGGAGAACCAGTGGATGTGGTGTATTTGGACTTTCAAAAGGCTTTTGACAAGGTCTCACACAAGAGATTAGTGTGTAAAATTAAAGCACATGGTATGGGGAGTAATGTAGTGACGTGGATAGAGAACTGGTTGGCAGACAGGAAGCAGAGAGTCGGGATAAACAGGTCCTTTTATGAATGGCAGGCAGTGACTAGTGTGGTGCCGCAGGGCTCAGTGCTGGGACCCCAGCTATTTACAATATACATCAATGATTTAGATGAAGGAATTAAATGTAATATCTCCAAGTTTGCAGATGACACTAAGCTGGGTGGCAGTGTGAGCTGTGAGGAGGATGATAAGAGGCTGCAGGGTGACTTGGACAGTCTAGGTGCGTGGGCAAATGCATGGCAGATGCAGTATAATGTGGATAAATGTGAGGTTATCCACTTTGGTGGCAAAAACAGGAAGGCAGAATATTATCTGAATATCGACAGATTAGGAAAAGGGGAGGTGCAACGAGACCTGGGTGTCATGGTACATCAGTCATTGAAAGTTGGCATGCAGGTACAGCAGGCGGTGAAGAAGTCAAATGGCATATTGGTCTTCATAGCTAGGGGATTTGAGTACAGGAACAGGGAGGTCTTACTGCTGTTGTACAGGGCCTTGGTGAGGCCTCACCTGGAATATTGTGTTCAGTTTTGGTCTCCCAATCTGAGGAAGGACGTTCTTGCTATTGAGAGAGTGCAGCGAAGGTTCACCAGACTAATTCCCGGGATGGCAGGACTGACATATGAGGAGAGACTGGATCACCTGGGCCTTTATACACTGGAGTTTAGATGAATGAGAGGGGATCTCATAGAAATATATAAAATTCTGACGGGATTGGTCAGGTTAGAGGCAGGAAGAATGTTCCCGATACTGGGCAAGTGCAGAGCCAGAGGTCACAGTCTAAGGATGAAGGGCAAGCCATTTAGGACCGAGATGAGGAGAAACTTCTTCACTCAGAGAGTTGTCAACCTGTGGAATTCTTTATCGCAGAAAGTTGTTGAGGCCAGTTCGTTAGATATATTCAAGAGGGAGTTAGATATGGCCCTTACAGCTAAAGGGATCAAGCAATATGGAGAGCAAGCAGAAAAGTGGTACTGAGGTAAATGATCAGCTGTGATCTTATTGAATGGTGGTGCAGGCACGAAGGGCCAAATGGCCTAATCCTGTACCGATTTTCTATGTTTCTATGTAAACCAATGCATAAGAAAATAAAATAGGTCATCTCCTTTAAATGGCACATCTGTTGGAAGATCAGGTTTTAAATTGTAGTATCAAATGATTTAAAATAGAATACAGATAATCACCACACGTATAAAATTCAACAAATCCCAAGATAATCTTACCTCACTTAGGTAAGTTGCCCTTTGCAAGACAATACATGTGTTAAAATAACAGTGGTTGTCTCTAACTATTTCCCCCTTCCTCAGTTCAAAAATTGCATGCAACTTAAAGTACTCTCCTTCAACACTCTACAAGTCTTAAAATAGGGCAAGTGATGCATGAATATTTTTCTGATTAAAGAAATCCAGCTTCATAAGTGACGCCAGCATGTCATAGAAACATAGAAACATAGAAAATAGGTGCAAGAGTAGGCCATTCGGCACTTCTAGCCTGCACCGCCATTCAATGAGTTCATGGCTGAACATGCAAATTCAGTACCCCCTTCCTGCTTTCTTGCCATACCCCTTGATCCCCCTAGTAGTAAGGACTTCATCTAACTCCCTTTTGAATATATTTAGTGAATTGGCCTCAACTACTTTCTGTGGTAGAGAATTCCACAGGTTCACCACTCTCTGGTTGAAGAAGTTTCTCCTCATCTCGGTCCTAAATGGCTTACCCCTTATCCTTAGACTGTGACCCCTGGTTCTGGACTTCTCCAACATTGGGAACATTCTTCCTGCATCCAACCTGTCTAAACCCGTCAGAATTTTAAACGTTTCTATGAGGTCAAAAGTTACAGGCATAATTATGTGACCAAAAAATGCAAGTATTTCAAATCATTGTTTGAGTAGCTTTTTGTATCTTAATGCTATTGTAATGTACACTGATAAAGATGCAACCTATTTTATTTTTTGAAAAACCAACATATACCCCAGAGTGCTTGACAATAAATTTGTGCAAGGATCAGTAAAGGTATTTATGATGTATTTAACCCCTTGTAACCTGTATTACACTACCACCAGAGGGCCTACCTGTTGAAATCCCAAGGGATCCCAGCATCCCTTGGAAGCACAGTATATACGCAGGCCACCACGAGGTACCTGCACTCTGGAGTCTCATTAAAGGAGCTAAAGTCACACTTGCTCATTGTACACAGTACTCAGTTTCATCCTTTATTGTGAACGTATCAATTGGCGACGAGGTAACGAACAATCGCGCGAAAATGCAAAGAACAGTCGGCATCCTGGATAAGTTCTCAGAAGGGGACGATTGGGAGGCCTTCGTGGAGAGACTCAACCAATACTTTGTGGCCAATGAGCTGGAAGGGAACGAGAACGTTGCCAAACGAAGGGCGATCCTCCCTAACTGTCTGTGGGGCAACAACCAATGGCCTCATGAAGAATCTCCTCACTCCGGCAAAACCAACATAAATCCTATGAACAACTGTGGACACTGATCCGGGAACACCTTAATCCTAAGGAAGGTGTTTTGATGGCGCGATATCGGTTCAACACGAAGTGGCAAGCTATGTCGCCGAACTAAAGCGCCTCGCAGGATATTGCAAATTTGAGGGATTCCTTGATCAAATGCTGAGAGACTTTTTTGTACTGGGCATTGGCCATGAGGCAATCAGTCGCAAACTGTTGACTGTTGAAACTCCGAATCTAAGTAAAGCCATAACAATAGCTCAGGCATTAATGTCCACCGGCGACAACACCAAACAGATTTCGCAGAGTAAAGAAGTTTCGGCCAGTACTGTGCACAAAGTAACGTCGCTTTCGAGCAGGAATATACATGACAGAATGTACACGCCGGTTGCTGCTGCCCGACCTCAGGTGATCCAGAGTCCACCATCAATCGTTAACACCTTGTTGGCGCTGTGGAGGTGATCATCGGCCCCATCAATGCCGCTTCAAGCACTATGCATGCAACTGTTGCAGAACAATGGGACACCTCCAGCGAATGTGCAGGCAAGCTGCAAACCCTGCAAACCACCACGTTGCAGAGGAAGATCGATCCACTGTGGATCAGGCTGAATTGGAGACTCATACCGAGGTGGCAGAAGTGTACGGGGTACACACATTCACTACGAAATGTCCACCAATAATGTTGAAAGTTGAACTGAATGGTATTCCAGTATCTATGGAACTGGACACAGGTGCGAGTCAGTGCATAATGAGTAAAAAGTCCTTCTACAGGCTATGGGGCAAAAAGGCACACAGGTCCAAGCTCAGTTCCATTCACACTAAACTAAAGGACTTACACCAAGGAACTAATCCCTGTAATTAGCAGTGCAGAACTCAAAGTCTCCTATGATGGAGCAGTACACAAACTCCCACTGTGGATTGTGCCAGGGGATGACCCCACATTGTTTGGCAGAAGCTGGCTAGGAAAAATCCAGTAGAACTGGGACGATATCAGAGCGCTTTCGTCCGTCGACGATGCCTCATGTGCCCAGGATCTGAGCAGGTTTCCATCGTTGTTCGAGCCAGGTATTGGAAGCTTCACGGGGGCGAAAGTGCAGATCCATTTGGTTCCTGGTACGCGACCCATCCACCACAAGGCACAGGCGTTACCATATATGATGCGTGAGAAAGTGGAAATTGAGCTCAACAGTCTGCAATGAGAAGGCATCATCGCGCCGGTGGAATTCAACGAGTGGGCTAGTCCGATTGTCCCAGTACTTAGAGGACGGCACGGTCAGAATTTGTGGGGACTATAAAGTAATGATTAACCGTTTTTCGCAGAACCAGTACCCGCTACCCAAGGCAGACGACCTATTCGCGACCCTGGCTGGAGGGAAGACGTTCACTAAGCTGGACCTGACCTCTGCCTACATGACGCAGGAGCTGGAGGAGTCTTCGAAAGGCCTCACCTGCATCAACTGCACAAAGGTCTGTTCATCTATAACAGATGCCCGTTCGGGATTCCGCCGGCCGTGGGAATCTTCCAACGGAACATGGAGAGCCTGCTAAAGTCGGTTCCTCGCACCGTGGTTTTCCAGGACGACATACAGGGTACAGGTCGGGACACCATTGAGCACTTGAAGAATCTGGAGGAGGTTCTTAGTCGGTTGGATCGCGTGGGGCTCAAGTTGAAACACTCGAAGTGTGTTTTCCTGGCGCAGGAGGTCGAATTCTTGGGAAGAAGAATCGCAGCAGACGGCATCAGACCCACCGACGCCAAGATGGAGGCCATCAAGAACATGCCGAGACCACAGAACGTGATAGAGCTGCGGTCGTTACTGGGATTCCTTAACTATTTCGGTAATTTCCTACCTGGGTTAAGCACCCTGCTAGAACCCCTACATGCGCTACTGCGCAAGGGCAACGACTGGGTATGGGGGAATTCACAAGAGGCTGCCTTTAAGAAAGCCAGAAATCTGTTGTGTTCAAACAAACTGCTTGTCCTGTATGACCCTTGCAAAAGATTAGTGTTAGCTTGCGATGCGTCATCGTACGGGTTCAGGTATGTGTGTTACAACAGGCTAACGAATCGGTGATTTTTCAACCGGTCGCTTATGCGTCCAGGAGTTTGTCCAAGGCTGAAAGGACCTACAGCATGATTGAAAAAGAGGCTCTGGTGTGCGTTTACGGGGTAAAGAAAATGCACCAGTTCGTATTTGGCCTCAAGTTCGAGCTTGAAACTGACCACAAACCGCTCATATCACTGTTCTCTGAGAGCAAAGGGATTAACATCAATGCCTCTGCCTGCATCCAAAGAAGGGCATACAACTATGTAATCTGCCACCGATCGGGCACAGAGAACTGTGCAGATGCTCTCATTCGGCTACCATTGCCTACCATCGGGGTGGAAATGGCACAGGCAGCAGACTTGCTCATGGTAATAGATGAATTAAAAAATGAAAAGTCCCCCGTTACAGCCCGCCAGATCAGGACTTGGACCAGCCAGGATCCTTTATTGTCCTTGGTAAAAGACTGTCCTCCATGGGAACTGGCCCAGCATCCCAGCAGAGATGCAGGAGGCAATTAAGTAGTTTCACAGGCGCAAAGACGAAATGTCCCTGCAGGCGGACTATCTGTTGTGGGGCAATCGCGTGGTCTTGCCCAAGAAAGGCAGAGATACGTTCATTTGTGAATGGCACAGCACCCACCCAGGCATTGTAATGATGAAAGCCATAGCCAGATCCCATGTGTGGTGGCCCGGCATCGACTCAGATTTAGAGTCATGCGTGCGCCAGTGCAACACTTACTCTCAGCTGAGCAATGCACCCAGAGAGGCACCACTAAGTTTGTGGTCGAGGCCCTCCAAACCGTGGTCAAGGATCCACGTGGATTATGCGAGCCCATTTCTAGGCTAAATGTTTTTGGTTGTCATGAACGCTTACTCAAAATGGATTGTATGTGCAATAATGTCTAAGCACGTCCACGACCACTATTGAAAGCCTACGAACCATGTTTGCCACACACGGCCTGCCTAATATCCAAATCAACGATA
Organism: Pristiophorus japonicus; assembly: GCF_044704955.1. NCBI lineage: Eukaryota > Metazoa > Chordata > Chondrichthyes > Pristiophoridae > Pristiophorus > Pristiophorus japonicus. Next base: position 211,515,689 of record NC_091978.1, on the reverse strand, counting down.
ATGGGCCGTGTTTCACCAGTGCTGAATTCAAGGAATTCATGACCCGCAATGGGATCAAGCACGTCACATCTACCCCGTTCAAGCCTGCATCCAACGTCCAGGCAGAACGGGCAGTTCAGACATCAAGCAAAGCCTGAAACGTGTGTCAGAAGGCTTCCTGCAGACCCGGCCGTCCCGAGTGCTGCTCAGCTACTGCACCAGACCCCACTCACTCACCGGAGTTCCCCCAGCCGAGCTGCTCATGAAAAGGGCGCTCAATACAAGGCTCTCTCTTGTCCACCCTGATGTCCATGATCACGTGGAGGGTAAAAGCAGCATCAACAAAGTGTGTACCATGACCGCATAAATTTGTCACGCGATATTGAGGTCAATGATTCTGTGTTTGTACTCAATCATGGACATGGTCCCAAATGGCTCGCTGGCACGGTCATAGCCAAAGAGCGGAGTCAGGTGTTTCAGGTCAAATTGGCCAATGGACTAACGTGCAGAAAACATTTGGACCAAATCAAATTGTGGTTCACCAACAACCCGAAGAAGCCACCACCAACTATGACCCTCCAACACACACACAAGTGGCAACTGACATCATGGTTGACCACAAAGCCGAACTCACCATCCCCAGCAGCCCGGCAAGACCGGCTGCCCAGCAACCCAGTGAAGAACTACCCAACTCACCCACATCCGCATTTGTACTGAGACGATCCACAAGGGAGCTAAAAGCCCCACATCGTCTCACCTTGTAAATAAGTGTACTAGTGACTTCACGGGGGAGTGAGGTTATGTATTTAACCCCTTGTAACCTGTATTACACTACCACCAGAGGGCCTAACTGTTGGAGTCCCAAGGATCCCAGCATCCCTTGGGAGCACGGTATATAAGCAGGCCACCCACGAGGTACCTGCACTCTAGAGTTTTATTAAAGGAGCTCAGGTCACACTTGCTCATTGTACACAGTAGTCAGTTTCATCCTTTATTGTGAACATATCAATATTCATGAACAAAAACAAAAATGCTGGAAATACATAGCAGTTCAGGCAGTATTTGTGAAGAAAACAGCAGGTAGATATTTTGGGTATCATCCTATTAATTTACATTACTGAGTAATTCCGGTTTTTTTGCACTGGAGTAAATTCTAACTTTGCTGTTACAAAAGCAAAATACTGCGGATGCTGGAAATCTCAAATAAAAACAGAAAATGCTGAAAATACTCAGGTCAGGCAGCATCTGTGGAGAGGGGAACAGAGTTAAAGTTTCAGGTTGATTACCTTTTGTCAGAACTGGAAAAAGTTAGAGATGTAACAGGTTTTAAGCAAGTGCAGAGAAAGCGGGGGGGGGGGGGGAAAGGAGGAAAGATCAAAATGAAGTCTGCAATAGGGTGGAAAGCAGGAGAGATTAAATGACAAAAGGTACAATAGTACAAAGCAAAAAGGAGATGGTAATGGGACAAGTAAAGAAACAAAAGATGAGTCTAGAAGAGGTGTAAAATGGTAATGGCAGAATCATCAACATAAACCAACTGAAAAAATAGGGGCAAAAATTATGGTTTGAAATTGTTGAACTCGATGTCAAGTCCAGAAGGCTGTAAAGTGCCTATTCAAAAGACTAACATTTTCCAGTTCTGACGAAAGGTCATCAACCCGAAATGTTTGCTCGCCACAGATGCTTCCTGACCTGCTGAGTTTTTCCAGATTCGTAGTATTTTGCTTTTGTATTAGCTTTTAATTCACTGCCACTTCCTCAAGGTGGACATTCTGGAAGAGAAGGTCTGCACTTTTCTCCAATGGGATTTCCGTTTGTCTCTTTTACCTTGTTCATCTTCATTGCTTTCCATTTCCTTTCTCGTATTTTATATACCAAAACTTGCTTCCACAGCCACATCTCTTTCCTCAGCAACTGTCTCCAGCTCCGACCATCTTTTGATTCAGCACTTTGCTTAATCTGAATATTGGATAATCCAATTTTCTTTGGCGCAAAGCATGACCAAATTATCAGTAGGCTGTTTTACCCCTTCCTCAATTTAATTCTAACAAGTTCTCTCTTTCTTTAATGAAGTGTTATACTCAAACATTAATTTCACTTCTATTTACAGATATGTATATAATGACATCACAACATACATGCATCTGACTGTTTGGTTTCAAATTCCCAGATTTTTAAAATTCATTTTGTAAATTGCTCATAAATTAACCAGTCAGATGCATGTATGTTGTGTTGTTGTCATATATATATCATGATGCAATTTCAACAGTCCTCATGCGGAGAAAGATCAGGGGGGCAAAATTCAGTAGCGCCACGTTTGGGGTGCTAAGTTTTATCCGTTTAAACATTTAGCGCCCGGCGAGATGGGATGCAAAATTGTGGGAAATTGGGCACTTCCCTCAGAAATGAAGGAAAGCAGTATCAAGGCGCTAATGGCCTCAGTGGGGCGCTATTACCAGAGCTGCATCCAATTTCAGCTGACTTTCATTCAGTGATAATCAGCCTGCTGTTCATTCCAGTTCTGGGAGGGGGAAATGACATTTCAGGCAGCACCTGTTTATTTTCATCATTGCTGGACTTGACTGACAGCTGCAAGGAAGGTGTGTGATGGTTGCTCCAAGACCTCATGCAAGGGCTACTCGTTTCAATGACCTGGCATTGGCGACATTGGTGGGGCCAGTGGAGAGAAGGAGGGATGCACTATCCCCTCCATCTGGGAGAAGGCCAATTCCACAAGTTTTTAGGGACATGTGGACAGAGGTGGCTGTGTAGGTGTCGGCCAACACCGTGGTCGATAGAAGCCCAACAAGTTCCACAAGAAATTCAACAAACTCAGTCGGGTGGTCAAGGTGAGTACATGTTTGCACAACTCTTAGAAACCAGTCTCTGAGCCTATGGGGCCGAAATTGGTGGCGTTACCATCCACTGCCACTGGCTGCTGCCGAGCTTTTTAGCCACCCTCCCCTCGGTGACAGACTCCTGACGGCCAAGGCGCGGGCGGGAGTTGGTGGCAGCAGAAGGAAGGACCACTGTGTGGAGGCAGGTCCAACCCAAACAGTAAATAAGACGACCTGCAAAAAAAGGTTAGTAATCATTTAAAAAAAAAAATTTCAGCATTTTACCTGTATGGGGTCCCCAAAAGGCGTTATGGTGTTTTTTTTTTTATTGCGAATATTTTTATTTTTCAGCATTCTCCACCCCTCCGTCCCCCCAGCCCGACTCAATCCTCGGCGACACTTTGGTGAGGAACGCATTTGCCGCCGAGATTGAGAGCTGCTGCCCAGATTCATGGCGTAAGCTGTTATTTGGTCACTCGGCAGTACTGCCATCTCTTTCAGAGGGATCTTCCTGGCAAAGAACCACCTGGTCTCTCAGCGGCCATCGGCTGTCGTTTGGGCGGCACTTGGCTTCCACCAAGTTCGGGCACTCTGTCTGTGCACACTCTGCAAACCAGCACTTAATCCAGCAGGCAACCACCAACCATCTGTGCCTACTCACAGACACAGCTTCATTTCACGCCTTGCCTACATTCACAGCTGTTTAACCATGGCATGCATATCTTCCACATACATAACTGGATTCTTATTAACACAGGTTCCTTTCTTTTGCATCCCAAGATGGCACACAAGAAAATGGAGCAGCAGTGGACTGGAGGGGAGGCGGGATGGAAGCTGAACTGCGGCAGCTTTCTGACCTTTGGGAGCGAGTGCTGCGGCTCACTGACCCACAGGTGGTGGGCGCCATGGCCGGGGGGGGGGGGGGGGGGGGCGAGGGGGAGGAGCAGGAGGAGCCAAGCACTGCGTCACTGCTTCTCTCACCTGCAGGTACCAGCTCAGATACTGGCACTGCGCGATCCTTCGAGGTTAGCTTCGTACAGAGGTCTGCACCGGGGTCTAGTGGGCTGCAGCATGGTCAAGCAGAAAGGGAAGGTTGGGAGCCATCTCCCTGGAGAACGAGTTCTCACGCGAGTTCTGCTGCACAGGATTCGGAGGGGGGACCTCGATGGAGAGGCGTTTACACTCCAACATGATAGGTACAATGGCAAGGGTGCCCAAGAGCCTGTCGGAAGTGGGAAGGAGCATGGAGGAATCCGCCGCCTGCATTGTACATAGCTTTGTGCACACCATGGAGCCCATCATTGCCAGTGTGCAGACGATGGTGGATTCCCAGAGACCGTGCAGATCCAGATCTCATGACGAGATGTGGCGGCTTCCATTGCGGCACAGGTGGAACGCAACGCAACGCCTTAGTGCTGCAATAGAGTCAATGGTTGCTCGCATGAAACCTCAGACTGCTCTCATGCAGTCTCAGCTTGATGCCACGCAACGTCTTGGCAATGTCATGCAGTCTCAGTTGCTTGCGATGCAAGCTCTGACTGCTGCCATCACTGCTGGGTTCACCACAGTTGACCGGGCATCACAGTGTCGCAGCAGCCCAGCAATCTGTGTTCCAGCAGATTGTGCTGCCTTGGAGGAGTGGCACTGGATCAGTAGAGCAGGAACCTACTGTCCTCTCAGGATGACAGCATTCCTGATCCCACCACTGCCACTCCACCCTTGCACTTGCCGCTGGCCTTCACCCAGCTAGCCAAGACTGCCGCCATCCAGTCTGAGGTGGTGCAGTCAGCAGCCAGGCCTTCCAGGCCCAGAGCTGTTCGAGGGCATCCTACAAGGCCATCTGTAATTTCTGGCCCCGACACACAGTTGCCTTCCACTAGCCATGCTGCAGCCACAGGGGACATACTGCGGAAGAGTATTAGAATACGTCAACGAAAAAGGGGATATAAGGAAATACACAAGGGTGATGAATAAATACAGAGTTATACATTTTATTGTTGTTTGATTGATGGCGATTGGAATGTTTAATGTTTGCTGTTGTCTCTCATTGCAGTCTTGGGGCTTTGGTATGGAAGGGCAAATTGATGTGGTGATGGGGACATCCACCAAGAACCAGGAAGTGGGATGGAAATCAGTGGAAATGAGCGCTGATGAGACGGTCGCCCATGGGGATGGAGATATAGTCCCTCCTCCTTCTGTACAGAACATTTGTGACCTCGCAGATGGATCAATGGACGGCAAACTGGGAGATGTTGGAGATGTCTCCTATTGTTCCCTGGAAAGATCCATTGGCGTAGAAATTGAGAGCGATGGTGACCTTGACTGCCACTGAGAGAGCTGTCCTCACCCTGGTTGCAGCAGATGGCAGAGCTCTGTGACCATGACCTTGCTGAATTGCAGCCTTTGCACACACTGCTCCTCAGTGAAATTCATGTAGGAGAACTGCTGCTGTAATACCCTGGGAGAGTAAGGCCTCCTGTTGCCAAACCTGTGGCGCCTCCTTCCTCTGACAACAGGTTGCGCGGGGCAATTTAATTTCCGCGGTGGTAAGGGTCGAAGCACACGGTGATGGCATCATCACCACCGTGCGCAGCCCAGCGGGGCAGTCCCAGCAGTAGTGGGGGCACTCCCTCGTACCACCTCCACAAAATGCCTGACCAAATTTTGTGCCACGCCCAGGCGAAATTCATTTTGCGACCTGTTAGCACCTCCACCGTCAATAAAAGGGGCAATTTCACCCCCAGGTCTCCAAGCCCCAAGCAAACTCAGGAATGATTCACATTCAGTTTGCTTGGTGCAGTATACCCTCAAACTCATGTTTGCAATCTCTTTACCAAACCAAATCCAGCACTAAAAAGACAGACTTCAAACTTGGAGGCCTGAAAGTTTTTGTTTGCTATTCGATTCAAATAGAAAGAGCTACCTAAAAATACTTATTCCTTTCCCATACTGGAGGAAGAAGAAAGAAGCAATGCTTTCAGGCATTTTAAAACAATTCTTAGTTGATGGGATATAGCAAAAAACTACCTTTGTGAGCAGCACTGGCAGTTGCACCAACCAAAAGTAAAACTATTGGAAGGAATAAAGGTTTTCTTTCATGGTAACTAGTATGCAAACTTCCTCTGAAGGGATCTTGTTTTATTACTAACGTTTAAGGCATGATGCGTGAGATGTGTAGTATTTGATAAAACAGAAGTTTATCTAAAGCAGAACTAAAACAAAAAAGGATTACTTACTGTTAATATCAGAGTGTGCTTTATTCTTGGGAATGTCATATTGCTGTATGACGTAATTCATTTGCTGAAATAAAAATATTCAATTATTTGCTGTTCTGCAAATTAAAACTCATCACACTCTTTAAATCTTCACTCTATTTAGCCAAAATCTTCCTTACATTTGGTGCGTAATTGAGCAAAGTGCGTAGGTCTCGGAAGTTGTTGTTGACCAGCTTCTTAACTCCTTTAACTTGGTTGGTGAGGTTTTGGTTAGCTGCAAACATACACAGTGTCCCAGTCCTATATTTTGTATTTAAAAAAAGTTATTTTAAAGGAGAAGCAACAAACTATGTGCCTTTAAATAAATTATTGTGCCAAAATCAATAATAAATCATTTATCCGACAATCACACCACATTATTAATGGAACTAAATCTGTTGGAGAAGGATTGATTTTGAATTTTACCAACAGGGATCATATTGACAAAAATTCATTTGGATTGCTGGACCAAGTATCTTTTGACTATTGTATTATTGTTACCATCAGCATTTATTCATTTTGAAGGGATTTTTTTACCATTTACATTTTGAAGAGCAGAGAACTTAAAAATTCACATCATGAATGAAATCTAAAAACAGCCTTAAAATTCTAGTAATTCAGCAGAGAAATTCCACAAGGTTAAAGACAAGGGCAATGACTCCAAAAACCTGTGTGCGACTTATTGCTATGAAATAAAACAAACATGGCAAATGTTCCACCCTTGTTCAAAAAAGGGTGCAAGTATAAACCAAGCAGCTATAGGCCAGTCAGTTTAACCTCGGCAGTGGGGAAGCTTTAAAAAAAACAATAATCAGGTACAAAGTTAACAGTCACTTGGATTAATTAAGGAAAGCCAGCACAGATTTGTTGAAGGCAAATCATGTTTAACTAACTTGGTCAAGTTTTTTGATGAGTTAACAGAGGGTTGATGAGGGCAATGCAGTTGATGTGGTGTACATGGATTTCCAAAAGGCATTTGATAAAGTGCTACATAATCGACTTGCCAGAAAAGTAGAAACCCATGCAATAGAAGGAACAGTGGCAACATGGGTAAAAAATTGGCTAAGTGACAGGAGAGAATGTGTAGTGGTGAACGATTGTTTTTAGGATTGGTGAAGGTACACGGTGGTGTTCCCCAGGGGTCGGTACTAGGACCACTGCTTATCTTCATGTATATTAATGACTTAGACTTGGGACGTACAGAGCACAATTTCAAAATGTGCAGATGTCACAAAACTTGGAAGTATAAAGAACAGTGAAGAGGATAGTGATAGACTTCAAGAAGACATAGACAGGCTGGTAAAATGGGTGGACATTTGGCAGATGAAATTTAACACAAAAAAGTGCAAAGTGATACATTTTGGTCGGAAGAACAAGAAGAGACAATATAAACTAAAGGATACAATTCTAAAGGGGGTACATGAACAGAGAAACCTGGGGGTATATGTACACAAATCATTGAAGGTGGCAGGGCGGGTTGAGAAAGCGGTTAAAAAAGCATACATGATCCTGGGCTTCATAAATAGAGGCATGGGACTGGATTTTTGGCTTTGGTGATTTCAAGGGGGGGTGGGGGGGTGAGTGGGGATAATGGCAGCAGGATGGTCCTGATAACGCCTGGGAACAGTTTACGCCCTCGTGTGAAAAATTCGACCAAATAAAGAGATTCGATGATTGGGGAAGCTAAATCAGATATTACACCAGGAACTTTTAGCGCCAAACCGAAAATTGCGGCAGTAAAGGAGGTCGTCATTTTGCGCATGCGCAGATGCATTTCAAGTTTCCCGGGCGCAGTCAAGTAGATGCACTTCTGCAGAGATGGAGCAGCAACAGGGCAGGTAGCATGCCAGGGGGTTTTCCCAAGATGCTTCTGAGGCCTTACGGCTGTGGAAAGGAGGTGGAGATCATTGCATCTTGTTGGGGGAGGGAGACCGCTACCCAGCATACACAAACACAGCTGGCGTGAGATAGCACAGGATGTCTCAGCAGCTGACACGGTGGCCAGGACTGGCACTCAATGCAGGAAAAAATTCAATGATCTCACGAGGGTCGTCAGCGTGAGTACCCTTAACGTTTATATCGGCCTTCCATGCTGCCAAGATCAATGTCACACCATGTTAAGTATTTCATGGAACTGTCCCTTCTCAATATGTTGCAGGCCATGGTTGTAGAATGCAGCAGAAAGCTTAACTCTATCTTCCCCATCCATTATCTCGGCATTCAGGATGCACATATCCTCGTGCCCTAATCATTGTCAAGCCTCCTCGAACTACACGGAACTACATTGGCATCACCTTCAGCCGCTATTCTACCTGTCTCTTACTTCCTCCCAGTGTTTGAAAAGCCTTACTCAACAGCCACACACATTGAAGTAAAGGCATTTGCACATGAACACAGTCGTAGCTAACGATGGAAGGCATGTGGCACAGCAGGAGGTGGACCCTCACTGAACCCTTGTTCTTTTTGCAGGCGAAACTCTCTCTCAAGAGACGGGAGCAACTCTGGACAGGAGGCGGAGAACTTGAGCTCCTCAATCTAACAGAAGTTGAGAAATGAGTCTCGACCCTCATGGGCACATCAGTTGTCACCATTGCCAGGGGAGATGCTGAGCCCCCTTCGGGTAGTGAGGGTATGTGAATGGAATACATGACTGATGTAACCTCAGTGACACCTAATATGAAATCACCTAGACCCTTTAAAATCTACATCTGTAATGCTACCTTCCTGCTATCATCCTGCCTCCTCCCCTTCTGCTAACCACACTTCTGTTCTTTTCTGCTTGCAGATGACCAGCCACAACCTGCAATGCCTTCTCGGGAGTTTTCTACATCTGGGCACTGTGGAGACGATGACAGAGGTGATGAAGGTCTGCAGCCTGAACCACAGAGCCCAGCAGTCACCACTCAAGTGGAGATAACATCTGGGGAAGAGGGGTTGGATGACTCCGAGGCTCCGAGGCCCAGTGGCCTACAGCAACGCCAAGCTGGAGGGGAAGCTCGGAGGCCATGTCGAGTGAAAACACGCAGATGCACCACGAACTACTGGGTGCTTTGGTTAGGATCCCCGAGAGCATCGACAAACTTGCTGTGAGTGTTGCGGAGGCTGTCTCACGCATTGTCCCTGCATCTCCTGACTCCAGCGGGACCATTCTTGACCACTCAGAGGCAGGTGGCCTCCAGCAGCGACAGTGGCGTTCCAGAGTGTGTGGCACGTGCCCTTGATCACATTGCAGAATCAATCGCATCGCAGGCACAAGTGACAATGCAACTTGGTGATGTGATGCGATCTATGACTGTTGCCATACTCTCGGTCTTCCCCGCTGTCCAATGGGGAAGTGATGATGCTGAAGCAGGCCAGCAAGTTGTGGTGACACGTCGTGCTCCGGATGCTGAGGCCCAGCCCTCTGATGCTTAGTGGTTCCCAAGAGATGGAAGGTGCTGTCATTCTTCAGGGTGATCGCATGCCAGATACCACCACTGATTCTCAAACCATGCACCTTACGCGGTCCACACCCAAGCCATCAGAGACTGATTCCGCTGATGCGGAGGCGCAGCAGTCCATCGCCAGGCATTCCAGGCCCAGGGCATCATCCTAGGCCATCTGCACTGTCTGTCCCCCTTACACAGCAGTCCTCAAGCAACCTTGCTGTAGACACTGAGGCCTCATTGAAGAGCACCAGTTGTGGGAGGGGGATGAAGGGGCTGGGGGGGGGGGGCGGGTGGGAGGGAAGAAATGTCTGGTGAAGCCTCATTAAGAGTTGGGAAAATAGGATTCTCATCTCCCCGTTTCAAATCGCCATCAATAACGCTTGCTGCATCCTGGGAATGCCTGCTTTTTCAGACATTTCCTGGGTCGGGCGTTTAATGAGGCGTAAGGGCCGAAATTTTCATCCGGGGCGCTAGCTCAGCGATGCACAAGGATTGACTCATGATCTTAGTGAAATTCGAGGGCAGGATGGTAAGTTTGTGCTGCTGCAAACCAGTGGCCGGAAATGCCGGTCGAGCAGTAAAAGCTTACGCCTGCCATTACGCCTAGAGAAGCCATTTACCACCCCACTGGGGCACTAACTGAGGTGCAAATGACCTGAAAATTCAGCCCATAGAGTACAAAAGTTATAATGAACCTTTATAAAACACTGATTCAGCCTCAACTGGAGTAATGTGTTCAATTCTGAGCCCAGCACTTTAGGAAGGATGTGAAGCCCTTAGACAGGCTGCAGAAAAGATTTAAGAAAATAATTCCAGGGATGAGGGACTTCAGTTATGTGGGCAAACTGGGGTTGTTCTCCTTGGAGCAGCGAAGGTTGAGAGGAGACTTGATAGAGGTGCTCAAAATCATGAGGTCTAGTCAGAGTATAGAGAGAAACTGTTCCCATTGGCGGAAGGGCCGAGAACCAAAGGATACCGATTTAAGGTGACTGGCAAGAGAAGCAAAGGCGACATGAGGAAAAGCTTTTTTTAAATGCAGCGAGTAGTTAGGATCTGGAATGCACAGTCTGAAAGGGTGTGGAGGCAGACTCAATCGTGGCTTTCAAAAGTGAATTGGATGAGCACCTGAAGGAAAAAAAAAATTCAGAGCTACGGGGAAAGGGCAGGGGAGTGGGATTAGCTGAAGTGTTCTTGCAATGAGCCGGCACGGGCTCGACATGCCGAATGGCCTCCTTCTGTGCTGTAACCATTCTATGATTCTAGCAGTTTGATGTAAGATTACCAATATATGATGATGCCAGGAGAAGCGCTTGATGCTGTTACTGACATACATCGCTTCTATAAACAGTTATGTCTACGCTAGACATGGAATGCAAATCCAAGTAATTAACTGGGTGATAGATGACAATTAATGGTCACTGATGTACAAAACAGAAGAGCTTTGATTTCAGCAAGAAAACCTTTGAAATTGTAATATCTGTTTTGGTTGGGGAAAATTAAAGTTATTTCAGCTATTTTTCATTTGTTATAAAATCTATAGTAGTAGCTAGACTTCACCATAAGGCAGTATAATATAGCTCACCAGCGAAAAATAAAAGTGAACTTCTAAGTGTAATGAAGCCTTTCCAAAAGTGTAATTTCTCATGCGTAGAATGAAGCAGTTTCTATGGGTATGGCATCGCAGTGAGCTGAGTATTTACAGCAACTTGCACACACTTAAAAACACAACTTGGTCAAGTGTTATTTAAGTATTTTGCTAGTTTTACCAACAATATCCAGTAAAAGCTACAAGGATTTACAGATTGCTTAATACAAATCAATATACAGAAAGTAGGTGAAGCTCAAATTTCTTTAATTCAGGTGTATTTTTTTTTTAAGTAACTTGCATATCTCTAAATATTTAAATATAGATGTCCTGCTTTTAAAAACTCAGGTGAGTGAATCCCTCCCTTTCCCCCACCCTCCCGGACATAGGAACTGTCCTCATTCCCACCCTACCCAGCACTGGAGGAGTCATATCCTCACCCCACCCCCTCTCCTCGGCACAGACGTCGTCGTCATCGTCTTCCTTTCTCTTCTCCCTCTTCCCGCAACCCACCGTTCCCCACCCACCCCCGCACCCACCCCACTCTCAGTCATAGTTTACAACAAACTTTTATTTATATAGCGTCTTTAACATAGTGAAATGTCCCAAGATGCTTCACAGGAGTATTATGAGATAAAAATTTGACACCGAGCCACACAAGTAGAAATGAGCTCAGGTATGTTTTAAGGAGCGTCTTGAAGGAGGAAAGAGAGGTAGAGAGGTTTAGGCAGCGAGTTCCAGAGCTTGGGGCCTAGGCAACAGAAGGCACGGCCACCAATGGTTGAGCAATTATAATCAGCGATGTTCAAGAGGGCAGAATTAGAGGAGCGCAGACATCCCGGGGGTTGTGGGGATGGAGAAGATTAGAGGGATTTGAACATAAGGATGAACATTTTGTAATCGAGGCATTGCTTAACCAGAAGCCAATGTAGGTCAGCGAGCACAGGGGTAATGGGCAAGCGGGACTTGGTGCGAGTTCGGACATGGGCAGCCAAGTTTTGGATCACCTCCAGTTTACGTAGGGTAGAATGTGGGAGTCCAGCCAGGAGTGCATTGGAATAGTCAAGTCTAGAGGTAACAAAGGCATGGATGACAGCTTCACAGCAGATGAGCTGAGGCAAGGGCGGAGACGGCCGATGTTAGAGAGGTGGAAATAGGCAGTCTTAGTTATGCTGTGGATATGTGGTCAAAAGCTCATTTCAGGGTCAAATATGACACCAAGGTTGCAAACAGTCTGCTTCCACATCAGGTAGAAGTTGGGGAGAGGGATGGAGTCAGTGGCTAGGGAACGGAGTTCGTGGCGGGGACCGAAAACAATGACTTCGGTCTTCCCAATATTCAATTGGAGAAAATGTCTGCTTATGCAGAACTGGATGTCGGACAAGCAGTCTGACAATTTAGAGACCATGGAAGGGTCGAGAGAAGTGGTAGTTAGGCAGAGCTGGGTGTCATCAGCATGCATGTGGAAACTGACAGTTTGTTTCCGGATGATGTCACCAAGGGGCAACATGTAGATGAGAAATAGGAGGGGGCCAAGGATAGATCCTTGAGGGACACCAGAGATAACTATGTGAGGGCAGGAAGAGAAGCCGTTGCAGGTGATTCTCTGGCTACGATTAGATAGATAAGAATGGAACCAGGCAAGTGCAATGCCACCCAGCTGGACAACAGTAGAGAGACATTGGAGAAGGATAGAGTGAGCAACCGTATCAAAAGCTGCAGACAAGTCAAAAAGGACATTCTAGCTTTGGGACAGCTGAACAAAGGCAAAAATCTAAAATCAGTTCAATGATAGCATTTGAAAGTATAAGTTTCTGATATGTTCAAATTCCATCCAGGAGAGACTGTGTCAAATTAAAATAACCAGACTTTATAGCACATGACAGGGTATTAAACCAATTGTCCATTCTACAAATCAGCAACAATGGAGAATTATGCATTGCTGCCTCAGCCCCAGCAGTAACTTTCGGGGAATAAAATGAACCAAAATTGGTTCAGTGGGTAAGTAGACTATTTGATATGGCACGGACTCATACAGGCCAGAAAAGCCTCTGATTTCATCTCTGTTCTGTGCTTAATTAATCCGCATCAGTGTGACATTGGGACAACTACAACTGGCCTCGCTGTATTCAGCCTACGGTTAGGGAGAGAGCAGGGTAAACAGATGATGGAGTGCTAAACGCGGGACTTCTTCCACAGCCTTTTTACACTTCACAACATAAAGCCCTATCTACATTATTCATCCAATATTAATATTTCCAATACAATAAACACACAAAAATGGTTTTGATTCTCGTGCGAACATTGGTTCTGCGACCGTTTGTTTAGGTGCCAAAATATTAACATTCTGATGCAATAACTTATTAATGTCACTTCACAAACAATCCCTTCACACTTTTGAACAATGGAGAAAGTGAAGCACTATAATTGCAGCAACCCCTTTAAACGCTCAGCATTGCTTTCAGCCTGCTGAGGAGAGGTAAGTAGTAATCACCTGTCCTGCTCTTGTAGTATAAAACAAGGTGCGTGTCCTTATTGCAACATAGCTCAGAATGGATGATATTTCTGTAATACAGATTTTCAATGTCATAGGAAATCCCTCGAATCAAGGATGACTTGCTTCCACGTCAAAAAAGTTCACAGATGTTTCAATGATGGACCTAAAATTCCAGGTCAGAACTAAATCTTGAAGGGTGGAAGACGCCTGTGCTTGGATTTTTTTAACGTGTGGTGACCGTTGCACACCAGCCATCACACAGTCTTGGTCCAGTAGCAAGGATTAACCAAGATGACTAGAGACCTGCTCTGCTGCACGGACCTAGTGCGCACACATATTGCAGTGTGGACCAGCCCGTGCTGCCCCTGGGCCCTCGCCTCGTCTGGGCCCCGAACTCATGCCTCTCCTAGACCCCGGTCTCGTCCCGCTACAATCTCTCGCTGCTCCTTCACTCTGACCTCGCCGCTCGTGCAGTACCTGCCCACGCTCCAATCACCAACCTGGACCTTGATGACATCACTCTTCACTGCCGTTACTCTCCTGCTCCAGCACGTGCTGCTCCCTGGAGTGGTATGCCGCCACACTGCTCCTTCCACACCCCGGCCTGCTCCGATGGTGTTCGTTGGACGGGGGCCGCGCAGACAGCATCAGCCTGAGGTTGCTCCATTCCCAGCCCGCTTCGCCCCGATCGCCTCCAGAACCGTCCTCCCACTGACTGCTGGGGATGTTCCCTGTGGGGCCCCGGCTGCCTGTCCTACTTACAAATAGGACAGGCAACTGTCACACTCTACTCTTGCAAAATATTTTCAATGGAATCATCACACTACCATCTTGCACAGTTATGATTACAAGCAACTTGTGGGTAACTGTAACTGGTCTACTGGATCAAAACTGGTAGGAAAGCCTATTCTCAGCACATACCAGCAGTTTCGATACTATAAGCACTCAAGTTGTCATGTATTCAATCAGCATTGTAACCTATGTATAATCTGACCTAAGTTGTACACAGAGAACACTGACCACTAGGTGGTGAACTTGTGGGAGACACTCCTAACCTAGACCTTCAGATACAAAAGGGGAAGCTCCACCCACTTCCATCACTTGAGTGCTATGAAATAAAGGACAGGTCACAGACTGACCTTCTCTCAAGCATGGGCCTCGTGTGCATTTATACTGTATAGTAAGGATGTATCAATGGCGACAAGAAACTGGGATTTAAACCATGCGAGCATGGCCACTAGCAGAACAGACGAGAGGTACTGTGTTAAGGAATGGTTGGGACAGAGATTCAACATTGTGAAAGCAGCACACAGTTCTCCAGGCAGACAAGGGCAATCGGGCATGCCCCAACATGCAGTCGAACCCAGAGGGGGAGTTCGACAGAGACAATGGCAAGCTGAACGGAGATTCACGCCATTGCAAGGGACAATGCAGCCAGTAATGGGACCATCAACACCTGTTAATGGCGCACTCAAGGGCAATAACAGGGGCAGTCAGGGACAATCGACTGGCAAGGGACCTTTTGTTTCAAACAGCAGCTCATGCTGGAGGCATGGAGGCACACACTCAGCTGGAGTTTGCAGAGGTGAGCAAAATACGTGCAGAAATTGCAGAAATGAACGCTGGGGGAAATCGCTGGAAGCTGAAGTTCAGTGAGTTCATGTGGAGCGCTTATACAGTTCATACACCAGGATGCCACCGATAATGATGAAAGTATTCCTCAATGGCATCCCAGTATCAATGGAGCTAGACATGGGGGCCAGCCAGTCCCTGATGGGTATCAAACAGTTCGAAAACTTGTGGGTATCCAAGGCTAGGAGGCCAAAATTATCGGCGATTGACGCACAGCTACGGACTTACACAAAGCAGATCATTCCGGTGCTAGGCAGCGCCACAGTAGTCGTGACCCACAAAGATTCGGAGAACAGACTGCCGCTCTGGATTGTCCCAGGGGACGGTCCCGCACTACTGGGGAGGAGTTGGCTTGCTGTCATGAACTGGAAATGGGGTGATGTCAATGCAATTTCCTCTGTGGAGCGAGTATCATGCTCACAGATCCTGGACAAATTTGACTCATTATTTCAACCCGGCATTGGTACTTTCATGGGGGCCAGGGTAGTGATTCACATAAACCCGGACGCCAGGCCAGTACACCACAAGGCCAGAGCGGTGCCGTACGTGATGCGAGAAAAGATAGAAGGCGAATTGGACCGCCTGCTGAGGGAAGGCATCATCTCGCCAGTCGAATTCAGTGACTGGGCGAGCCCGATTGTGCCGGTGCTCAAGGTGGATGGGTCGGTCAGGATATGTGGCGATTACAAGGCCATCATCAATCGGGTGTCACTCCAAGACTAGTACCCACTACCGAGAGCGGAGGACCTCTTTGCGACGCTATCCGGTGGCAAACTTTTTTCAAAATTGGACCTGACCTCAGCTTACATGACCCAGGAGCTGGCGAGTGAGTCAAAGAAGCTGACCACCATCACGACACACAAGGGGTTGTTTGAGTACAACAGATGTCCATTCGGGATTCGCTCGGCCGCCGCGATCTTCCAATGAAATATGGAAAGCCTCAAGTCGATTCCAGGGACGGTGGATTTTCAGGACGACATCCTCATTACGGGTTACGATACTGAATAACACCTCCACAACCTGGAGGTGGTGCTACGCAGACTGGACCGGGTAGGGCTGCGACTGAAAAAGGCAAAGTGCGTCTTCCTAGCTCCAGAGGTAGAATTCCTGGGGATGAGGGTAGCAGCAGACGGGATCAGCCCTACTGCGTCCAAGACGGAAGCCATCCAGAGAGCACCCAGATCCCGTAACACCATAACACGACGGAGCTGCGTTCATTCCTGGGGCTCCTGAACTATTTTGGTAACTTTCTTCCCAAATTGAGCACGCTGCTAGAGCCGCTACATGTGCTCCTACGCAAAGGTCGCGAATGGGTCTGGGGGGGGAGACAGCCAGGAAAGGGCTTTTAATAGAGCACGCAATTGGTTATGTTCCAACAATCTGTTAACGCTATAAGACCCATGTAAGAAACTTGTGTTAACGTGCGATGCGTTGTCCTATGGTGTCGGGTGTGTGTTGCAGCATGTCAATGCCAAGGGTCAGTTACAGCCGGTAGCTTATGCCTCCAGAAGTCTGTCCCAGGCAGAAAGGGGCTACGGGATGGTAGAAAAAGAGGCGCTTGCATGTGTATATGTGGTAAAGAAAATGCACCAGTACCTGTTTGGCAGGAAATTTGAGCTGGATACAGATCACAAACCCCCAACGTCCCTTTTGGCCGACAACAAGGCCATAAATGCAAACGTATCGGCCCGCATACAGAGGTGGGCACTCACGTTAGCCGCCTATGACTACACAATTCGGCACAGACTGGGCACCGAAAACTGCGCCGATGCACTCAGCAGGCTCCCACTTGCCACCACTGAGGGGGCTACCGAGCATGCTGCTGAGATGATCATGGCTGTTGAAGCTTTCGGAAGCGAAGGCTCACCAGTGACAGCCCATCAGATTAAAGTCTGGACAAAGAGAGACCCGCTATTGTCTCTCGTCAAGAAATGTGTCCTGAATGGGGACTGGGCAGCCACATATTAAACCATTTCACAGGCACAAGGATGAACTCTCGATTCAGGCCGATTGCCTACTGTGGGGAAACCGCATAGTCATGCCCCAGATGGGCAGAGAGGTGTTCATCAGAGAACTCCACAATGAGCACCCGGGCATTTTCACGATGAAGGCAATTGCCAGGTCACACGTTTGGTGGCCAGGGATAGACGCAGATCTGGAACTTTGTGTTCGCAGGTGCAACACGTGTGCCCAGCTGGGCAATGCCCCCAAGGAAGCCCGCCTTAGCCCCTGGCCCGCCAAGCCTTGGTTACACATCCATGTGGACTACGCAGGTCCTTTCATGGGAAAAATGTTTTTGGTTGTAGTAGACGCCTACTCCAAATGGATCGATGTGACATTTTAAATTCAAGCACATCCTCTGCCACGGTAGAAAGTCTACGGGCAATGTTCACCGCCCACAGTCGACCGGACATCAGCGACAATGGCCCGTGCTTCACAAGCACTGAATTCCAGGACTTCATGGCAGGCAATGGAATTAACCATGTTAGAATGGCACCGTTCAAGCCGGCCTCAAACGGCCAGGCAGAACGAGCAGTGCAGCTAATCAAACAGGGGATGCTCAGAATCCAAGGGGGTTCCCTACAATGCCGCTTATCACGCCTCCTGTTGGCCTACAGATCCCGACCACACTCGCTCACAGGGGTTCCACCCGCAGAGCTGCTAATGAAAAGGACGCTCAAAACCCAGTTATCCCTTATACACCCCACCATGAAAGAAATTGTCGAGAGCAGGCGCCAGTCACAATATGACTACCATGACAGGAATGCGAGGGCGCGATGTATTGATGTAAATGACCCTGTTTTTGTCCTCAACTACGCTGCAAGGCCCAAATGGCTCGCAGGCACTGTGGTTGCCAAAGAGGGAAATAAGATTCTGGTAGTTAAACTTACCAATGGACAAATCTGCCGCAAACATGTGGATCAAACAAAAAGGAGGTTCAGCAACCCCATAGAAGCAGAGGAAGAACACGATGTAGAGTTCACTCCACCACAGGCGACTGAACACAGGAACCAAAGGGAGGAGAGCCCAGTCACTGTGGGCAGTCCGGACAGGCCTGAGGCACCGCAAACAGCAGACACTCAGGCCAGCGCCCAACAACCGGAGCCCCAACTCAGGCGCTCTACAAGGGAGCGTAAACCAGCAGAGAGACTCAACCTGTGATCCCAATAAGACTTTGGGGGGGTGGGGAGGTGATGTCATGTATTCAATCATCATTGTAACCCATGTATAATCTGACCCAAGTTGTACACTGTGAGAACACTGACCACTAGGTGGTGAACTTGTGGGAGACACTCCTAACCTAGACCTTCAGATATAAAAGGGGAAGCTCCACCCACTTCCATCACTTGAGTGCTATGAAATAAAGGACAGGTCACAGACTGACCTTCTCTCAAGCATGGGCCTCGAGTGCATTTATACTGTATAGTAAGGACGTATCACAAGTGGTGTGAAATGACTCTAATGTCCCAGCAGCCTGGAAGTTACCATGGTAATGACGATGCATACCACAAGAAAAACTTCTTTCTCTCTCTTTCCCCTTTCTAATAGTTAATCATACAGCCCCATTACTCAGAGCTGCCCTATTGTGCGACATCTATAAACAAGACAAGAACTTCCAGCCCAGCACTACAGTGGGAAAGAAAAATCAGTCTTGGTCTTGGCAAATAATTTAAATTGGTTATTTTTTTTTTTAAGGCATTATTTAACACTATCTGCAATAGTACCAATAGTTTCATGCAAACATTTAAATCAACCCAAATAAATGTGCCTTCATAACATGTTTAATGAACAATTGGCAGTTTACAAAATGTATGTTCTGTTCAAACATGTGTTTCTGAGACCAAACAGTACAATGTATATTACTGTGCAGCTAATCTTAGCATTAAGGCTGAAACAACAATGACAAACATGCATGTGTTAATTATTCCTGAAAAAAAGTTAATCATCTTAATCATCACAGGACAGTTTATCCTAGTTACATTTATCTCAGCTTCGGAACATACTACTGTTCCTTCTCCATTTCCAGTTCAATGCTCACAGTATCAGCATCAAATTATGTGCTTTTTGAATATGTTACTGAACCCCCCTCGTCAAAGGAAACCGATAGTTGGATATAAATGGATGGAAACAGTGCCCACATTATTAATTCAATGAGTGTCTAGTGACAAGATTAAAATTAGGTAAATCATAATCACTTTTAAATTCTTAGAAAGACCTCTTTGTTCATGTTTTGTAAAGCAAGGAAAGACTGCATCCAGGCTCTCAAGGTCATCTGCACTAACAGAACAAAGGGTCTTTCAAGAGAAGAGAAATGTAAAGAAAACAAAAGGTTCTTTCAGAGAAAAAATTTCCCATGTATTCCGTTTTAAGCTATTATACTGTAGCAATAACTTTGCTTATTACAGAAAGCACACTTGCATCTTGTGCTCTGAATGCATTCTACTTTTGGGTTTGATGCCAAATCATTCTTTTGTCCGTTGCCCAGGGAAGCATTAAATTTACTAAACGGTCATGCAATATCTATTTTTTCCTGATTTATTTAAAATCAAAACCTACATCATCCTTCTCAACATTAACTGTATAGCTGCATGAAGCAACGTGCAATTTTTCATTACCAATTCCTCACAGTTACTGCTGTGATGCACAGAACTTTGTGCACTTAACTCTCACCCCATACACCAATGTCCCCGTCGAAAGAGGAAAGGTTAGAAGTGACCAAAGGTTTGGTCGAAACAGTGCTTTTTAAAGGAGGTACGATGGGGGGAGGGGGTGGGTGGTTAAGATGTTTAGGGAGGGAATTTCAGATCTTCGGGCTTAGACGGCTAAAAGCAAAGCCACCAATGGTAGGATGAAGAGGGAAATACTGAAAGGCCAGAATCAGGAGTTTGGGGAGACGGGATTTACAGCTGGAGGAGGTTACAGAGGGAGGGACGAGATCATGGATGGACATACACACGAGAATAAGAATTTTAAATTTGAGGCTTAATGAGAAACAGGAGCCAACAGGTCAGCAAGAACAGGGTGATGGGTGAACGGAACTTGGTGCGGGATATGGTAGAGGCAGCAGTGTTTTGGATGAACTGGAAGGTGAAGAATGGGGGTTGGCCAGGAAAGCATTGGAGTAACAGAGTCCAGAGGTAACAAATGCAAGGTTGAGATTTCCAATGGCAGTTTGGCTGAGATAGGGGTAGAAGCAGACAATTTAATGGAGCTGGAATTAGGAAGCATGGATCATGGAGAGGGGAGAGGATATGGGGCCGGAAGCTCAGCTCAGCTCAGAATTGAATAGAACACAGTGGATGCCAAAAATCTGGCTCTGGCTGGAACAGTGGCTAAGGAAGGGGATGGAGTCAGTGATGAGATAGGGGCTAAAGAAAATGGCCTCAATCTCCCCCATTGTTTAGCTTGAGAAGGTTATGGCGCATCCAGGTTTGGACATAAGACAAGCACTCTAGCAGCACAGTAGTAGTAGATGGGTCGACAAAGGTATTGGAGAGTTGGGTTGTCATCAGCGTACATATGGAACCTGACCCCATATCTGCAGATGATATTGCTAAAAGATACCATGTAGATGAGCAAAAGGAGGGAGTCAAGG
Source organism: Pristiophorus japonicus (assembly GCF_044704955.1). Classification (NCBI taxonomy): domain Eukaryota; kingdom Metazoa; phylum Chordata; class Chondrichthyes; family Pristiophoridae; genus Pristiophorus; species Pristiophorus japonicus. The sequence continues at coordinate 211,494,881 of NC_091978.1, read as the reverse complement.
ATGTATCCTTGGAGAGCTTCCCGAGGGGATGATCTGGCAGTGGAATGAAAGGCCATCGTTACGAGATGCTCTGGCTAGGATCGGATAAGAAAGAGTGGAATCACAGAAGCTCAGTCCAGAGCTGGACAATGTTTGGAACACTTTGGCGAAGGATGGTGTCGTCAATTGTACCGAAAGCTGCAAGAGGGCAATGGCACTTAAAGATCGCAGCATTCGCCCAGTCTTTGGGGCAACATGCCTCCTTCAACCTATACCAATAAATGGTTCTTCATTTATTTGCTGTTTGTGGGATCTATCTGCGTGCAGATTGGCTTTTGCATTTTCTTACATGACAGTGACTGCACTTCAAAATGTAATTCATGGGTTGTAAAGTGCTTTGGGATATTGAGTCGTGTGATAATAATGCAAGTTCATTCTTGCAGAAACAACTAACAGTAACAGATCTTAACCTTGAATGTGCCATACCATCAAAAAGAAATCTAATAAATAATACAGCACCAATAAAATATTTAATTTTAGTAAAATCCCAACCATTCCCATAAAATAAATGTTGGGGCTAGCCAAGGAAATGTCATTCTTACAGTTTACAAGGGGTTAAATACACAACAGTATCACACTACCATCAGAGGGCCTACCTGTTAGGAGTCCCAAGGGATCCCAGCATCCCTTGGGAGCACAGTATATAAGCAGGCCACCCACGAGGTACCTGCACTCGAGTCTTATTAAAAGGAGCTAAGGTCACACTTGCTCATTGTACACAGTACTCAGTTTCATCCTTTATTATGAGCATAGCAACTGGCAATGAGGTAACGAACAACCGCGTGAAAATGCAAAGAACAGTTGGTATCCTGGAGAAGTTCTCAGAAGGGGACGATTGGGAGGCCTTCATGGAGAGACTCGACCAATACTTCATGGCCAACGAGCTGGAAGGGGACGAGAACACTACCAAACGAAGGGCGATCCTCCTAACTGTCTGTGGGGCAACAACCTATGGCCTCATGAAGAACCTCCTAGCTCCAGCAAAACCAACAGAGAAATCCTATGAAGAATTGTGTACGCTGGTCCGGGAGCACCTAAATCCTAAGGAAAGCATTTTGATGGGGAGATATCGGTTCTACACGATAGTGTCAACGATCGGAGGACCAGGAAGTGGCAAGCTATGTCACGGAACTAAGGCGCCTCGCAGGACATTGTGAGTTTGAGGGATTCCTATAACAAATGCTGAGAGACTTTTTTGTGCTTGGAATTGGCCATGAGACAATCCTTCGCAAACTGTTGACTATAGAAACTCCGAACCCAAGTAAAGCCATAACGATAGCCCAGGCATTTATGTCCACCAGAGACAACATCAAACAGATTTCGCAGGGCAAAGATGCTTCGGCCAGTACTGTGCATAAAGTAACGTCGGTTTCGAGCAGAAATGTATATGGCAGAACGTACACGCCGGCTGCTACTGCCCAACCTCAGCTGACCCAGAGTCCACCATCAATCGTTAATGCGAGGCAGTAAACACCTTGTTGGCATTGTGGAGGTGATCATCGGCCCCATCAAGCACTATGTGTGCAACGGTTGCAGAACAATGGGACCCCTCCAGCGAATGTGCAGGCGAGCTGCAAACCACCACGTTGCAGAGGAAGATCGATCCACTGTGGATCAGGCTGAATTGGAGACTCGTACCGAGGAAGCAGAAGTGTACGGGGTACACACATTCACCAAGAAATGTCCACCAATAATGTTGAAAGTTGAACTGAACGGTATTCCAGTATCTATGGAACTGGACACAGGTGCAAATCAGTCCATAATGAGTAAAAAGGCCCAAGCTCAGCCCAATTCACACCAAACTAAGGACTTACCATCAAGGAACTAATCCCTGTAATTGGCAGTGCAAAAGTTAAAGTCTCCCATGATGGAGCAGTACACGAACTCCCACTGTGGATTGTGCCAGGGGATAGCCCCACGTTGTTCGGCAGAAGCTGGCTGGGAGAAATCCGCTGGAACTGGGACAACATCCGAGTGCTTTGGTCTGTCGACGACGCCTCATGTGCCCAGGTTCTGAGCAAGTTTCCATCGTTGTTCGAGCCAGACATTGGAAGCTTCACGGGGCGAAAGTGCAGATCCATTTGGTTCCCGGTACGTGACCCATCCATCACAAGACACGTGCGGTACTGTACATGATGCGTGTGAAAGTAGAAATTGAGCTGGACAGGCTGCAGCGAGACGGCATCATCGCACCAGTGGAATTCAATGAGTGGGCCAGTCCGATTGTCCCGGTACATAAAGGTGACGGCATGGTTCGAATTTGTGGGGACTATAAAGTAACGATTAACCGTTTTTCGTTACAGGACCAGTACCTGCTACCCAAGGCAGACAACCTATTCGAGACCCTGGCTAGAGGGAAGACGTTCACCAAGCTGGACCTGACCTTGGCCTACATGACGCAGGAGCTGGAGGAGTCTTCGAAAGGCCTCACCTGCATCAAAACGCACAAAGATCTGTTCATCTATAACTGGTTCCCGTTCAGGATTCGGTCAGCTGTGGCAATCTTCCAATGGAACATGGAGAGCCTGCTAAAGTCGATTCCTCGCACCGTGGTTTTCCAGGACGACATACTGGTTACAAGTCGGGACACCATTGAGCACTTGAAGAATCTGGAAGAGGTTCTCAGTCGGTTGGATTGCGTGGGGCTCAGGTTGAAACACTCGAAGTGTGTTTTCCTGGCGCAGGAGGTCGAATTCTTGGGACAAAGAATCGCGGCAGAAAGCATCAGACCCACCGACGCCAAGACTGAGGCCATCAAGAACGCACCTAGACCACAGAATGTGGTGGAGCTGCGGTCGTTCCTGGGACTCCTTAACTATTTTGGTAATTCCCTACCTGGGTTAAGCACCCTGCTAGAGCCCCTACATGCGCTACTGCGCAAGGGAGACGACTGGGTATGGGGGAATTCACAAGAGGCTGCCTTTAAGAAAGCCAGAAATCTGTTGTGTTCAAACAAATTTATTGTCCTGTATAACTCTTGTAAAAGATTAGTGCTAGTTCGCGATGCGTCGTCATACGAGGTCGGGTGTGTGTTACAACAGGTTAACGAATCGGGGATCTTGCAACCGGTCGCTTATGCGTCGACGAGTTTGTCCAAGGCCGAAAGGGCCTACAGCATGATTGGAAAAGAGGCTCTGGCGTGCGTTTACGGGGTAAAAAAAATGCACCCGTACTTATTTGGCCTCAAGTTTGAGCTTGAATTTGACCACAAACCACTCATATCGCTGTTCTCTGAAAGCAAAGGGATTAATACCAATGCCTCTGCCCGCATCCAAAGATGGTCGCTCACGCTGTCGTCACACAACTATGTAATCCGCCACAGACCAGGCACAGAGAACTGCGCAGATGCTCTCAGTCGGCTGCCATTGTCCACCACCAGGGTGGAAATGGCACAGCCAGCGGTCTTGCTCATAGTCACGGAGGTATTCAAGAACGAAAAGTCCCCCGTTACGGCCCGCCAGATCAGGACCTGGACCAGTCAGGATCCTTTACTGTCCTTGGTTAAAAAAAACTGTGTCCTCCATGGTCCAGTGTCCCACCGGAGATGCAGGAGGTAATTAAGCAGTTCCATAGGCGCAAAGACGAAATGTCCCTGCAGGCGGACTGACTGTTGTGGGGCAATCGCGTGGTCTTGCCCAAGAAAGGCAGAGATACGTTCATTTGTGAACTGCACAGCATCCACACCCAGGCATTGTAATGATGAAAGCCATAGCCAGATCCCATGTGTGCTGGCCTGGCATTGACTCAGATTTAGAGTCATGCGTGCGCCAGTGCAACACTTGCTCTCAGCTGAGCAACACACCCAGAGAGGTACCGCTAAGTTTGTGGTCATGGCCCTCCAAACCGTGGTCGAGGATCCACGTGGACTATGCAGGCCCATTTCTAGGCAAAATGTTTTTGGTTGTCGTGGACGCTTACTCAAAATGGATTGAATGTGCGATAATGTCCATAAGCACGTCCACGGCCACTTTTGAAAGCTTACGAGCCATGTTTGGCACTCACGGCTTGCTTGATTGTCCTAGTCTGCGACAATGGGCCGTGATTCACCAGTGCTGAATTCAAGGAATTCATGACCCACAATCGGATCAAAGATGTTACAGCTGCCCCGTTCAAGCCCGCATCCAACGGCCAGGCAGAACAGGCAGTTCAGACCATCAAACAAAGCTTGAAACGTGTGTTGGAAGGCTCCCTGCAGACCCAGCTGTCCCAAGTGCTGCTCAGCAACTGCACCAGACCCCACTCACTCACCAAGGTTCCCCCAACCGAACTGCTCATGAAAAGGGCGCTAAAAACAAGGCTCTCTCTGGTCCACCCTGATCACGAGGAGGGCAAGCGGCATCAACAAAATGTGTACCATGACCGCGCAAATTTGTCACGCGATATTGAGATCAATGATCCTGTGTTTGTGCTCAATTATGGACATGGTCCAAAATGGCTCGCTAGCACAGTCATAGCCAGAGAGGTTTCAGGTCAAATTGGCCAATGGACAAACGCACAGAAAACATTGGACCAAATCAAATTGCGGTTCACCAATAGCTACGAACAACCCGAAGATGACACCACCAACTTTGACCCTCCAACACACACACACACACACACACACGTGGCAACTGACATCATGGTTGACCATGAAGCCGAACTCACCATCCCCAGCAGCCAGCAAGACCGGCTGCCCAACAGCCCAGTGAGGAACTAACCAACTCACCCATACCCGCATTTGTACTGAGACGATCGACAAGGGAACAAAAAGCCCCAGATCGTCTCACCTTATAAATAAGTGTACTGTTGACGTCACGGGGGAGTGATGTTATGTATTTAACCCCTTGTAACCTGCATCACACCTGACCACCAGAGGGCCCACCTGTTGGAGTCCCAAGGGATCCCAGCATCCCTTGGGAGCATGGTATATAAGCAGGTCACCCACGAGGTACCTGCACTCTGGAGTCTTATTAAAGGAGCCAAGGTCACACTTGCTCATTGTACACAGTACTCAGTTTCATCCTTTATTGTGAGCATAGCACTTACACTTTATACATCTGTGTGCCAGTTGTGGTTTAGTGGGTAGCACTCTTGCCCGAGTCACAAGGCTGAAATTGCCCCTTTTCTTAAGGCCTGTTACCACCGGAAATTGGCAGCCATGCTGTGGAGTGCATTGACCACCAATTTTTCGTGTAATGGCCGCCATTTTTTAAAGTCCATTTCTGCGGTATCCCACTCCCCCCCAACCGCTCTGCTGCTGCCAATCTGTCCTCAGCGCGTCATCAGAGCGCGCGTCGCTGATGTTCTCCCTCCCCCACGGCAAAATTCTGACAAAATCTACCAAAAGCTGCTTTTCTCATGCGTTGCAGTGAGGCTGTGGCCTTCTAAAATGGAGGTGCGGCTCCCACTAAAGGGGAGGACTCACTGCCGCTGCCACCATGTTTTCTTTTGACCAATTGCAATGTCGGGCCAACAATTATGCCCCGGATTCAGCCGGGCCGTCAACAGGTAGCCTGGCACCCCCTCTTGGGTGCCAGGCCATTGGCCTGGCCAAAATGCTCCCTGGTGGCCCAGTGGACCGAACTTTAAAAATCGCGCAGGCACTCCCCTTTAAGTGAAGGGGAGAGAAGTGGGGACGTGGTACCGTGATGATGTCATCAGCGCTATGCTCATGACTGACAATGGCGAGCGCTCCGCCCCCTGCCCCCAACATCCGCCCCTCTTGTGTACAAACCGCCGCATGTACACCCCCATCATGACCAATTTGCGGTCCGCCAAAAAAAAAAAGCCAAAGAGCAGAATTTCACTCGAGGCCACCGCATCCACCACGGTGGTAAAAACACAAGAAATGGGGTGCATGCACCCAGTTTCCAGCGGTGTAGCAATTTTGGCCTGTGTGTTGAGTCCCACTCCAGATACTGGAGCACAAAAATCTAGGCTGACACTCCGTTGCAGTCCTGAGGGGGTGCTGCACTGTTGGTGTTAAGTATGGAAGAACTCCACAAGACTGAGTACTGTGAGCTAAAACTGATGTGACCTTCGTCTCTTTAATACAACTCCAGAGTGCCTAAGCAGCATAGCAGACAAGCTTTTATACTCCCTTGCACGAGGTGTGCAGATGACCCTTGGGCCTCCAACAGTTACGCTCTCTGGTGGCAAGTCTTACACAGTTACAATGTTTACATACATAACAGTTGGAGGTGGTGTCTTTCGGATGAGACGTTAAACCGAGGCCCCGTCTGCCCTCTCAAGTAGACGTAAAAGATCCCATGGCACTATTTTGAAGAAGAACAGGGGAGATATCCCCGGTGTCCTGGTCAATATTTATCCCTCAATCAACATCACAATTATCATATTGCTGCTCGGTGGGACCTCTCTATGCACAAATTGGCTGCCGCATTTCCTACGTTACAACAGAGACTACACTTCAAAAGTACTTAATTGGCTGTAAAGCGCTTTGGGATGTCCTGAGGTCATGAAATGAGCTATATAAATGCATTCTTACTGGGACTTGGATCACGTTAAAGATGACAGCCTCAATTAGAAGTACAAAAATAATGGAGGGGGGGGTGGGAAGAGAATCAGGGATATGTAGTAGTGATGGTTTTAAAGGTCCCCTAGTTTTCCTAAAATAAATTCAATTCACTGATCTCCCACATCATGCGGTGATGGATAATCAACTTCCAGGCTTTTCCCCAGATCATTCAATCCAATTTCAGATTTATGCAGATCAAGTAACACTTGATTTCTTTCTTGCTCAGGAGAAGAAATAGAAACGTACTCAGCTATTTTCTGTACAAAAGTGCTAGAGAGATCTGACTAGAATGAACATCCAGGCTCATTAGATACAAAAGTGACCGTATAACTCTGGAACGGCGTCCCAATTGCACTTTGGATATCAGCAGCGAAAGATTCCAAGGACAAGATCATCTCCGACTCTTAGGCTAACCAACACAGATTGTAAAGCAAGTTTTATAAATACACTTAATGGCCCCAAGTTTCCACACGCAGCGAAAAAGGCACATCTCAGAGCTGGGCGCCTGTTTTTCGCGCCGAAAACGGCGCCAGAAAAAAAGTGCGGTATTCTCGAGCTCCTTGGAGCTTGATGTCTGCTTGGCGCGGCGCACAGGGGGCGGAGCCTCCACTCGCGCCGATTTTGTAAGTAGGAGGGGGCGGGTACAATTGAAATGAGGCTTCTTGGTGCCGGCAACCCTGCGCGTGTGCGTTGGAGCGTTCGCGCAGTCTTAAGTAAACATTGGCACTCGGCCATTTTTAAAAGTACTGCAGAAAAAGTGAAGATTTGTTTCTTGGACCCCTGCAAAGACTTGTATTTTAATTTTCTTGATATTTCTATGTGTGAGGGAGTGCTTTTAGCAGCACTGCTGAATAAATCACCTGTTGAAATCAGTGAGTTCAGCTTTTCACTGCTAAACTTGCAGAACCAGTGCCTGCAAATTAAGGACTGTGTGTTTGGAGAAATAAAAGTGCCAATTCAACTTTGCAATGGATCAACTTCCACCAAGAACAAAGAATTTCTTGCATGAGGAAGCAAACCATTGCATAATATGTGGTGCACCCATTCTGCAAATTTAAATATAAAGATGTTGATGTGGCTGCCTCTCCCTGTCCAAATGGCCTCAGTCAGTCCCCCTCACAGCTCGAAGGCTGCTGCTGTTCTTTCTTTGGCTCCCGGCCAGCCACTGACGCCGCTGCAATCCCATGGCCGAATGGCCTCAAGTCCGTCCGGGTGCTGCACCTTCACGGGGAATGAAGGCCTGCCTCAAGCACCGCAGCTCAGCTCGAAGGCTGCTTGCTGCCGCTGCCGTCGAGACACTGACGCCACACCGCTGCCTGAAAGACCTGCCTGAAGCACTTTCACACAGGTAGGAACATGGTTTATTTAATCTTTTCTTTGCTTATAAATTTTTATTCAGGTTGGATTTATTTGTATAATATTTGTATAAGTATAACAAAGGATTGATTGTAGAATTTAATGACTTCCCTTTCCCCCCCTCCCCCACCCCCCCCCCGCACCTCGTTCCCAACGCCTAATTTGTAACCTGCGCCTGATTTTTTAAAGTGTAGACGAGGTTTTTTCAAGCATACAAAAATCTTCACTTACTCCATTCTAAGTTAGTTTGGAGTAAGTTTTCACTGTGGAAACTTTGAAATCAGGCGTCAGTGGCCGGACACGCTCCCTTTTGAAAAAAAAATTCAGTTCCAAAGTGAAACTGTTCTACCTGACTAGAACTGCAGAAAACTAAATGTGGAGAATTCCGATTTCTAAGATACTCCGTTCTACACCAGTTGCTCCTAAAAATCAGGAGCAAATCACGTGGAAACTTGGGGCCAATAAAATTAACCACAGCAGTTAGGAAAGTTCTGAGACACAAAACTCCCTCCAGGATTAGCCTGATTCAAGCTAGATATTGTAATAGAGGTTGTCAGTTGCAAATTGAAGCAGCAGCTACCTATATCAGACCAGTAACATAGTATATCTACAGCTCAAGTCTGCAGTAATGCAATTCTTTAAATGTTTGGGAGACTGTCTGTCTTCCTCTCACTACCAGTGTTCTTTTCACTTCATTTTAGCGTCCAAAAATTCAGCCTTTACCTGCTGTTCTGTGCCCCCACCCACATACTTATTTTGGTCAGTCCTATGCTCAAATAGCTTTCCTTTTTCAGTTCTGACTAAAAATGCGCAGCCTGATGCAAAGTTTTCTGGTGTATTTCAAGCAATTCTGTTTTTATTATACTATGTGGCACTGTCAATTTTTGTCTGACAATGCTTCTGTGAAGCGCCTTGGGATGTTTTACTACAGTAAAGTTGAAAAGCTTTAGTTGTAGACCTTCAGTTCTTCATAAACAGTTAATTATTTTTCCTTTCTATTTTTTCCAGCTTGAATACAGTATGTTTTAATTGTTCCAGTTTTTAATGAAAATACAGCTCAGTTGTGATTGATCAGTGACTCCGTAATGAGGTTTCATATGCAGCAATGTTCAGATAAGTTAAACCAAATCCAGCTGCCAGAGACCATCAAATATCTTTCATTCCCACCACATACATAGAACTCAAAAAAGGATTTACTTCACAATACATATGCAATGTACATTTGCAGTGACATTCCACTATGCTTGACATTAAAAATATTTCAAATACAGTTGACATTTATTCAAAACATCAGAACACTAACATTTTCAAAGACAGACTGTCCAGTCACAAGATTGAACTAGTGTTTAAATATCCCAAAGCACTTTACAGTAGGAATTATTTTGAAGTGCAGCGAAATTGCACACAGCAAGATCCCATGAACACGGTGGGCGGGGGGGGAGGTTGTAAGAGGGTGGCTGGGTGAAGAGGAAAAGGGTGGGCGGGAGAAGAGGAAAAGGGTGGGTGGATGGGGGGGGGGGGAGAAAGGGGGGGGGAAGAGGAAGAGGGCAGGCAAAGGGGGGGGAGGAAGAGGGCAGATGGAGGAAAAGGGCGGGCACTGTGGGAGTAAGAGGAACAGGGAAATGGGTTGTGTAAAACGAGTCTGCAGGGGAGGGGGACGAGGATGATAGTGTCAAACTATGAGTGAGAGAGAATATAGAAACATAGAACATAGAAAAATAGGTGCAGGAGTAGGCCATTCGGCCCTTCGAGCCTGCACCACCATTCAATAAGATCAGGGCTGATCATTCACCTCAGTACCCCTTTCCTGCTTTCTCTCCATACCCCTTGAATCCTTTAGCGGTAAGGGCCATATCTAACTCCCTCTTGAATATATCGAATGAACTGGCATCAACAACTCTCTGCGGTAGGGAATTCCACAGGTTAACAACTCTGAGTGAAGAAGTTTCTCCTTATCGCAGTACTTAAATGGCTTATCCCTTATCCTTCGACTGTGTCCCCTGGTTCTGGACTTCCTCAACATCGGGAACATTCTTCCAGCATCTAACCTGTCCAGTCCAGTCAGAATTTTATATGTTTCTATGAGATCCCCTCATCTTTCGAAACTCCAGTGAATACAGGCCAGTCAATCCAGTCTCTCCTCAGGTCAGTCCTGCCATCCCGGGAATCAGTCTGGTGAACCTTCGCTGCACTCCCTCAATAGCAAGAATGTCCTTTCTCAGATTAGGAGACCAAAACTGAACACAATATTCCATGTGAGGCCTCACCAAGACCCTGTACAACTGCATTAAGACCTCCCTGCTCCCATACTCAAATCCTCTAGCTATAAAGGCCAACATACCATTTGCCTTTACCGCCTGCTGTACCTGCATGCCAACTTTCAATGACTGATGTACCATGACACCCAGGTCTCGTTGCACCTCCCCTTTTCCTAATCTGCCGCCATTCAGATAATATTCTGCCTTCATGTTTTTGCCAAAGTGGATAACCTCATATTTATCCTCACATATACTGCACCTGCCCTGCATTTGTCCACTCACCGAACCTGTCCAAGTCACCCTGCAGCCTCTTGGAGTCCTCCTCACAGCTCACATCGCCACCCAGCTTAGTGTCATCTGCAAACTTGGAGATAATACACTCAATTCCTTCATCTAAATCATTAATGTATATTGTAAATAGCTGGGGTCCTAGCAGAGCCCTGCGGTACCCCACTAGTCACTGCCTGCCATTCTGAAAAGGACCCGTTTATCCCGACTTTCTGCTGCCGATCTGCCAACCAGTTCTCTATCCACGTCAACACATTACCCCCAATACCATATGCTTTAATTTTGCACACCAATCTCTTGTGTGGGAGCTTGCCAAAAGCCTTTGAAAGTCCAAATGCACCACATCCACTGGTTCTCCCTTGTCCACTCTACTAGTTCTATCCTCAAAGATTTCCAGAAGATTTGTCAAGCATGATTTCCCTTTCATAAATCCATGTTGACTTGGACAGACCCTGTCACTGCTTTCCAAATGCGCTGCTATTTTATCTTTAATAATTGATTCCAACATTTTCCCCACTACTGATGTCAGGCTAACTGGTCTATAATTACCTGTTTTCTCTCTCCCTTCTTTTTTTAAAAAGTGGTGTTACATTAGCTACCCTCCAGTACATAGGAACTGATCCAGAGTCGATAGACTGTTGGAAAACGATCACCAATTTATGCACTATTTCTAGGGCCACTTCCTTAAGTACTCTGGGATGCAAACTATCAGGCCCTGGGGATTTATTGGCCTTCAATCCCGTCAATTTCCCTAACACAATTTCCTGTCGAATAAGGATTTCCTTCAGTTCCTCCTTCTCACTAGACCCTCGGTCCCCTAGTATTTCCGGAAGGTTATTTGTGTCTTCCTTCGTGAAGACAGAACCAAAGTATTTGTTCAACTGGTCTGCCATTTTTGTTGCCCATTATAAATTCACCTGAATCTGACTGCAAGGGACCTACGTTTGTCTTCACTAATCTTTTTCTCTTCACATATCTATAGAAGCTTTTGCAGTCAGTTTTTATGTTCCCAGAAAGCTTCCTCTCATACTCTATTTTCCCCCTCTTAATTAAACCCTTTGTCCTCCTCTGAATTCTAAATTTCTCCCAGTCCTCAGGTTTGCTGCTTTTTCTGGCGAATTTATATGCCTCTTCCTTAACTATCCTTAATTTCCCTGGTTAGCCACAGTTGAGCCACCTTCCCCATTTTATTTTTACTGCAGACAGGGATGTACAATTGTTGAAGTTCATCCATGTGATCTTGAAATGTTTGCCTTTGCCTATCCGCCGTCAACCCTTTATTCGCCAGTCTATTCTAGCCAATTCATGTCTCATACCATCGAAGTTACCTTTCCTTAAGTTCAGGACCCTAGTTTCTGAATTAATTGTGTCACTCTCCATCTTAATAAAGAATTCTACCATATTATGGTCACTCTTCCCCAAGGGGCCTCGCACAACAAGATTGTTATTAGTCCTTTCTCATTACACATCACCCAGTTGAGGATGACCAGCCCTCTAGTTGGTTCTTCGACATATTGGTCCAGAAAACCATCCCTAATACACTCCAGGAAATCCTCCTCCACCGTATTGCTACCAGTTTGGTTAGCCCAATCTATATGTAGATTAAAGTCACCCATGATAACTGCTGTACCTTTATTGCACGCATCCCTAATTTCTTGTTGAATGCAGCCCCCAATCCCACTACTACTATTTGGTGGTCTGTACACAACTCCCACTAGCGTTTTCTGCCCTTTGGTATTCCGCAGCTCCACCCATACAGATTCCGCATCATCCAAGCTAATGTCCTTCCTTACTCTTGCGTTAATTTCCTCTTTAACAGAGACAGACAGAAGCACACACACGACAATACCAACACACACACACACACAGACCTGTGACACTGGGTGGATGGTGATCGGAATAACAACAATCAAGTCTAATAGTAATGTAGGGGCGAAGGGCCGAGGAAAATGTGTCTGCCCCAGTGTTGTGCACCGTAGGAGACTGCGTGAAGCGTTTCTCATGTGATCAGGCAGTCAGCTTGGTCCTGGCCTGAAGGCAGCTTTTAGCACAAAATATGCTCTTACTGTATTTGCCAATGATATGCATGCAAAGTCAACAAATATCGTGTTACAATATGTAGAATGGGTTGATTCTGGCACTAATTGTGGGAATCATTTTAAGTCGATGGAAAATCATGCATATTCATAATTTCTGGAATGCATCCCGTGAATACTTTGACCTGCTGGTAATTCTGGATTGCAAAATTACAATGTCAATTCTCCAATCCCCAGAGATATATTCAGCTCATTCTCTAGCGATTTCCATTACACTGCAGGCTAAACATCCTCCAGCATTTCCTGTTCCAAGAGCACTCATCATTTGCATCTTTGCCCAAGTCAGACATCTTCCTTCTCATGAACCACAAGTGTACGTCCAATAATGGACCTTTCTTCTGATAGATGGAGCAATTTATCGTTCATTTCAAAGTTTCACTTCCACATCAGAAGCTGACACTATAAAGGAAGTTTTGTTTTTAAAAAAATTATTTTGCAACCTGAATTACAACATCTGCCAATCAGGTGCTTATGGTTTTATGTGGCAGAGCAGTGGAATAGATTTGCCTATAAGTACATATAAAAGATGAGTGACAAAGTGTGGCCTATCACACAAGGAATGTGTGACCAGTATGATTTATATGACAAAAATGGAGGTGAGCATGCGTGGGCCTGACAGCCATTTCTCATCCTAGATACATAAACATCTCCCTTGGCATTACTCAACAAGTAGAATGATATGCTGTTTTATAAATGCAGGAATTGTAGAGTATGTAATGCACAAAGTATTAATATTTCATTATGGTAGAATTTTCATTTTTCATCTGGCTTCAATATATTTATAACAGCAAAAGCAGATTGTCTGAAGCAAAATTTGTTCAATGAACAAAAGGAACTACTAGTGCTGGTCTTGAATTTTACCTGATCTTTTCCAGCTTCAAAAAGGAAAGTTAAAATTTAGTTGTAGAATTGTGCATGCAAGAACAGTAATGTCAGATCATTAATGGTCTAGATTATTTACAACTGCTGACCATAAACAAAATGAAACTTTACATTATAGAATAAATGCTTAAAACAAGCACTATGTTCATGACAACATTTGGTAAATGATTTTCTTCACAAACACAATGCAATTGCACAAATAAAATGCATCTCAATGTCATTTGTGGGCTTGGAGAAAGACTATAGAAATTTCTATGATAATGGCTCTCTTATATGACCCCTTTACTTCATTAGAAGCTACGGGCTCAATTTTCGCTGAGCCCATTTTTTAGCGTATTTGCCCAAGTTGCGCCGCTTCATTGCGTCAGTAGATGCTCTCGAAAAAAAATCTTACCACTTTCGCCGGTTTGGCCTCTACTCTGCAGCCGCGCAGCGTAGTCAATCGCCTTGTGGGGTGGAGCCTGCGGTCTGCACATGCGCAGTGGAAAAAAGTGACGCTCCTGATGTCTCTGAAATGGCCGCACATGCGCAGTGGCGCTGCCTTCCTGGTCCGCTGCGGTGAGTACCGTCCCTAGGTCAGGCCAAGTGGCCTGCCTTCCCGGGCCGAGTGCAGAAAGATGAATTGGAGTTTGATGCTGAAGATACGACTTCGATTTTTTATTTCTTACAAAATTGAGGTAATGATTATTTCAACTGTGCGAAGGATGGTTTTGCAAGTTTGTTCCCTCTGAGAAGTAGTGTTTCTATTGAATGGATTTTATTTTTCAATGTCTCGTTAGTAGTTTTTATTTGCAAATGCACTCCGCATTGATTTATTTAACATTGCTAAGGCTTGGTTGGTTTATATAATACGTGTTGGTTTAGTTTGTGAAGTGTTACATAGTTTCAGAGTTCCTTTTTTTTCCAACTGGGCCCCGATGTCTCGTTTGAACTGGAATCCCGACCTTTTGAGGGGTCTCTTGTTAAGCTGCATATGTTTTTCCCCACACGTTTTGCTTGATGCATAATCCCATGGTTTCCCTTTATGTGGTGGGCTGTTCAATCTCGTTCTTTTTGTAGTTATGTTGTAGCCTTCTGTCTTCAGCCTCCTGCTCTGCTCCCCCGCCCCTAGCCCTGGCCAAAGGTCTTGCCGATGCATTCTCCTGCCCCTAGCCCAGGCCGAGTCGTCTCCTCCCTCCCGGTCAATGGCTTCCCCCCACCACCTCTCTCTCTCACTTTCCCTGCTGCTGCTGTCTGGGCATCTGCTGCACTTACCTGCGCTGATTTCCTTACCTGCGCCGATTTCTTTAACTGTCCACAAGAGTTTTCTCGAGTGGCCACATAGGCTGGCCTAAGTTGAACTGGAGTAACTATTAGCTGGCCAAAGTTGCCTAAATGGGCAGAATTGGCATAGGTGGTTGGTAACGCCCCCTTTGGAGCAAAAAAAACTTACCTAAGTTACGCTGGTGCAAATTGATTGGGAAAACTAGGGATTTTTAGGTTAGGCCAGAAAAAGCAGCCTGCTCCAATAAAAAAAAGAGCAAATACTGGGGAAAATTGAGCCCTACAAGTGGTAGAAAACTGGGTGGCTCAAGTGGCCTTTCACCGATGTTCAAATTCCGGCCAAACTGATGAGAATTCTCAATCTAGTTTCTAGTGGCACTGGCCTACAGCACAACACCCTACTTAATTTGGCACTAATTAGCAATGTTACTCAGAGAAGCCTTAGGATGACTGAGGCAGAAAATAGAAAAACTGTCACACTGCAGTAGAGTGCTCCTCTGGGGCAGAACACGGAGCTTTACTCAGCATCTTGTTTATCTGTTCGTGCTTGATGCTGATATTGGGTACCTGAAATGTGAAGCGTTTCAGCACAAAGCTAATAAAAACTTGTTTAGAAAAGCATGTGTGGAAAAAAAATAGCAACATCAGCACTAGGCAATATTAGTTATTTTAATGTGGGTTTCCTTCCAAAACAATCAACTGTTACCAATGCAAGCGTCAACATTCGCATATAAATGTGCTTCTGTTAGAACTTACGTTATAAGTACGGTAACAATAAGTAGGGTTGTTGCAAAGCAGCTTCTTCTACAATCTGCATTTTTCTTCTGTCGCTGATGCATCTCCCCTCCACAGTTGTCACAGCAACGACACATGCAGAAACACAGGCCCAAAAGAGGCACGAGTAGAATAAACACAACTCCCAGAGTCGCACAGATGATGAAACCAATCTCATAGTATATTATCTGTATCAAAAGGAAAATATTTAACAGATTTGGATCATAATTGACAAATTTCCCCAAAAACCATAATATACTTTTAAGAAAAGTTGAAATTGTTTGGCATTAGTTGGGAGTTAGATCATACATTAAATATTGTACATGTAATAACTGCAGATAGCACTACAGTTACGTTCACTCAATATGTCAAATTCCTTGTGTCAATATTACACTGACAACCATCGCTTAAAGAAATGAGAAAAGCAGTTATTCAACATTATAGAATAGAAAAATAGGAACAGGAGCTGGTCCATTCAGCCGTTTGAGCCTGTTCCACCATTCTATTAGATCATAGCTGAGCAGGACCTCAACTCCATTTGCCCACCTTTGTTCCATATTGTTTGATACCCTTACCCAAGAAAAATTTATCGACTGAAAATTTCAATTTACCCGGCACCCACAGCCTTTTGGGGAAGCGGGTTCCAGATTTCCACTCCATGTGTATCAAAAAGTGCTGCCTGATTTTGCTCTATTGCGCTCTCTTGTTCTTAAATCCCCTACCAGAGGAAATAATTTCACAGTATCTATATCAAATTGCTTTATCATTTTAAACAGTTTTATCAGATCACCCCTCAACCTTTTAAACTCAAGGGAATACAAGCCAAGTTTATGCAACCTGTTCTGATAATTTTACCCTTCAAGCCAAGGTATCATTCTGGTGAATCTGCGCTGTACCCCTTCCAAATACTTCGAGCAGCATTGGCTTGGTTACTATTCCAGTAGCTGCACATCATTTCCGAATCTCTCTCAAAAAATAAAACACAACTTAACAAAAACAAGACTGTTCTGGTTTGGAGAACTTGGTGTCCAGTTGTACTTTAAGCCAAAAAAAATGAACATGAGCACACTTGCCCCCACACAACAAATTCCCAAACTTGGGCAAGGCCTTTTGGGAAAGTATTGAACAGGGGCAAGATACTTTGACCATATTCCTCTTCCTTGGCAAACAGGGTTATCGTTAAAAATAAATTAACTTACTTTGGAGGCATCTGCTTGCACATTTTCTACCCAATTCATAATATTTTCAGAGGCCTCAAAACTGGTTACTTGCCTGCCCACTTGCACAGTACATGGTCCACAACAGTGGCTGGCATAAATGAGGTTTATTTCTGCTAGTCTATACAATCAAAATGATCAATAACTTTGAATCAACTTAAAGTAGAATAACTAGGCCATTTACATTTACAAACAGCTTTTCATCACAGTGCTTTGATCGTAAACATCATGTCAAAAAGGGAGGGGTCACCTTATCAAGAACTTCAGAAGGTATAAATGTACCTGTAGAGTCAGATAAACATTTTCTGGCTGTGGAGCCAAAGCAGATGCATGTAAACAGATGTAATGATGCATGCGGAGCAAAAACAACAAATGAGAAAATAGTCAAACATCATGCTATAAATGAGTGAAATGATGGTACAACAAAATAATCACACCGATAAAAAAATTCAGCTCAAAACAGCCATTTATTGTTTCATTAAACACAATCACTAGACTATGTAAAATGATCAGCAGACACCATTATTAACTGGTGCCATCACAAAACAAGTAAATTTCCATAGCTGCTATCTTACTACAAATACTAAATCCAATCTAAAAATGTATTTCTTTTTAAGGAAATTATACCAATTAGCCTTATTCGAACAGTCAGATATTGTCTGTCTAGCCAACTATTACCTCTTGATATTGGTGCAGTACTTGTCCATAATTCTGGTTTATTATCTCAATGATCAACTCTGGAACAGAGAAGAAAAAAGTTTACATAAGGATCTTATTGTTTTCTTGTTGAAAATGTTATGTAGATCGATGTTGCATTCATTTCAAACTAATACCCCTGTGCTATGCAGGAAAATAGTAACAGATATTGTGTGCAAAACCACAGATTAAAGCATTCAGTTATACTGGCCATCATGCCAGCAACATAGATGTTTGCAGACAGTAAGCACTTGGGAGTGAAAGACTACTGCTGCTCCTTTTATCTCTTTGATCGAAAGAGCTATTGGATAGCACAAGGCAACATAGTACACAATTTGTGAAAATCAGTGATCAGTGCAAGAATCCCCTCTTGGACAAGCCATAATTTGCGTCACTATTTTGGGAATCACACATTTGGACCAGTATGTGGAAAATCTTAGCGTAGCACCAACCCCAGAATTATAACAGAACAGCAAGTTACATTCACTAATATATCTGGCTGCAGTAGTTCAATAACCACTTGTATTTCAGATGAGAATCACATTACTCTGCCGAATGTGACATTACAAGAGTGGACAGTGACCAATGACTCATCATCATCATAGGCAGTCCCTTGGAATCGAGGAAGACTTGCTTCCACTCTTAGCATGAGTTCTTAAGTGGCTGAACAGTCCAATACGAGAATCACAGTCTCTGTCACAGGTGGGACAGAGAGTGGTTGAAGGAAAAGGTGGGCGGGGAGTCTGGTTTGCTGCACACTCCTTCCGCTGTCTGCGCTGGATTTCTGCATGCTCTCGGCGACGAGATTCGAGGAGCTCAGCGTCCTCCCAGATGAGTTTCCTCCACTTAGGGTGATCTTTGGCCAAGGACTCCCAGGTGTCAGTGGGGATGTCACATTTTATCACGGAGGCTTTTAGGCTGTCCTTGTAATGTTTCCGCTGCCCACCTTTAGCTCTTTTGCTGTGGACGAGTTCCAAGTAGAGTGCTTGCTTTGGGAGTCTCGTGTCTGGCATGCGAACTATGCGGCCTGCTCAGCGGAGCTGATCAAGTGTGGTCAGTGCTTCAATGCTGGAGATGTTGGCCTGGACGAGGACACGAACGTTGGCACATCTGTCCTCCCAGGGGATTTATAGGATCTTACGGAGACATAGTTGGTGGTATTTCTCCAGCGACTTGGTGTCTACTGTACATGGTCCACGTCTCTGAGCCATACAGGAGGGTGTGTATTACTACGGCCCTGTAGACCATGAGCTTAGTGACAGTTTTGAGGGCCTGGTCTTCAAACACTCTTTTCCTCAGGCGGCCGAAGGCTGCACTGGAGCCACTGGAGGCGGCGTTGGATCTCGTCGTCAATGTTTGCTCTTGTTGATAGGAGGCTCCCGAGATAAGGAAAGTGGTCCACATTGTCCAGGGCCACTCCATGGATCTTGATGTTTGAGGGGCAGTGCTGTGCAGCGAGGACAGGCTGGAGGACCTTTGTCTTACTGATGTTTAGCGGAAGGCCCATGCTTTCATACGCCTCAGTAAATACGTCAACTAGTCCTGGAGTTCAGCCTGTGTGTGTGCACAGATCCAGGTGTCGTCCGCGTACTGTAGCTCGACACAGAGGTTGATGTGGTCTTGGACCTGGCCTGGAGACGGCGAAGGTTGAACAGCTTCCCACTGGTTCTGTAGTTTAGTTCCACTCCAGCGGGGAGCTCGTCAACTGTGAGGTGGAGCATGGCAGCGAGGAAGAGTGAGAAGAGGGTTGGGGCAATGACGCAGCCCTGCTTGACCCCAGTCCGGACGTGGATTGGGTCTGTGATGGATCCGTAGGCAAGGATCATGGCCTGCATGTTGTCGTGGAGCAGGCGGAGGATGATGTACTTTTGGGGGCATCCAAAACTGAGGAGGACGCGCCATAGAGCCTCGTGGTTGACAGTTGGCGACCAATGACTAGAATGATGAGCGTGAGCAGGAAAAGTTCAACCAGGGGCATCCGGAGTAAAATACTAGTCAAGATGGCACTAAAAAGAAGGGGGGGGGGGGGGAAGGAGCAAAATAAAAACTTAAACATCACTACAAAATAAACCACAATAATTCCAATAAACTTTTGATGAAAAAATTCTTAACTGTGAAACTGAAAGCCTTACAAGTTTGCCAAATTTGACTACAGAGCAATAGATTAACATAGAAACATAGAAAATAGGTGCAGGAGTAGGCCATTCGACCCTTCGAGCCTGCACCACCGTTCAATAAGATCATGGCTGATCATTCACCTCAGTACCCCTTTCCTGCTTTCTCTCCATACCCCTTGATCCCTTTAGCTGTTAAGGCCATATCTAACTCCCTCTTGAATATATCCAACGAACTGGCCTCAACAACTTTCTGCGGCAGAGAATTCCACAGGTTAACAATTCTCTGAGTGAAGAGGTTTCTCCTCATCTTGGTCCTAAATGGCTTACCACTTATCCTTAGACTGTGTCCTCTGGTTCTGGACTTCCCCAACATCGGGAACATTCTTCCTGCATCTAACCTGTCCAGTCCCGTCAAAATGTTATTTTATTTTATACACTCCAGGAAATCCTCCTTCACCATATTGCTACCAATTTGGTTAGCCCAATTTATATGTAGATTAAAGTCGCCCATGATAACTGCTATACCTTTATTGCACGCATCCCTAATTTCTTGTTTGATGCGGTCCCCAACCTCACTAATACTGTTTTGGTGGTCTGTACACAACTCCCACTATCATTTTCTGCCCTTTGGTATTCTGCAATTCTACCCATAGAGATTCCACATCATCCAAGCTAATGTCCTTCCTTACTATTGCGTTAATTTCCTCTTTAACCAGCAACGCTATCCCACCTCCTTTTACTTTCTGTCTATCCTTCCTGAATGTTGAATACCCCTGTTGACAATGGCAAACATTTAAATGTTGAATACGTGAGGAAAACAAGATTAGTGAAGACAAACGTAGGTCCCTTGAGGTCAGATTTACGTGAATTTATAATGGGGAATAAAGAAATGGGAGACCAGTTGAACAAATACTTTGGTTCTGTCTTCACGAAAGAAGACACAAATAACCTTCCGGAAATACTAGGGGACCGAGGGTCTAGTGAGAACAAACAGCAGATTGTAATCAACATGTTGCAACAGATTTCATTCACCAAGTTTTAATGAGCTTTGTCGGTACGGTCAGTCAAGATGCTGATCTGTAGTTACTGGTACCTGACTTCTTTAAAGATATGCACAATAGCTACTACTGCGCATATGGGACAACACAAGGTGTTAGGGATACTCAAGACAGATCAACAAATACAGCACTTAATTGTTTTCAGTTAAGTACTCAAATTCTCAAAGCCCCATGAAACTAAGGCTTTAGAGGGCGATACTGGCCTTATCACAAGAATATATCATAGAATAAAGCAAATTTAAACCTTTAAGAAAAATAGTTTTTCCACAGCCAAGAGGATGGCTGGTAATTGAAGTTGGTTAAATACAAGCACTCAACTTTTCGCAATGTTTTATAACCAATCTTTTTTTATTGGGAGGCGAGAAGTAAAACTATTTTTCCAGTATTGTCAACACTATTTTGAAGTGATCACCAGGGGCAGAGACACAAGTTAGTGATGGCCAATACTCTTCCTGTCCTGGAGCAAAGGTCGCGGAATGAGCTTCCTGCCAAGGACCAATATTTATATCATAGCCTGGGGGTGAGGAGGGAGAGGAGAGAGCAGAGTGGATGGTGTGGGGCGAGAGAGTGGGAAAAAGTGAGGAGAGAAGGGGGAAGGATGAGGTAGCCAAGGGTGGGGAGGAGAAAAGGGCGACTAACAGACCAAGCCAATGGCACAGCAAGAGTTCTTGTCATTAAAGAAAACAATCTACAGCTAGTGAATAGGGAACTCCATGATGCAGCTGCTTCACACAGGTGAAAGCATCGGCACAGGCCCCAGGAAGATATTAAAGTGCTTACGTCAGAAGGTTTTTATTAAAGAACATGCTGGACACTACTGTTTCTCAAAGATTGGGAGTTCTGGACATATTGTGTTTCATTGTTTGCTGAAAAGAAGACAGCAGCCTGTTTGTGTTAATGTCTGAAGCAAACAGAGGTCTCTGTGCAATGGCCAGGAGAGAAAACTCATCCCAGGTGATTGGCAGGATTGTTCAGTCATGGGAAACCACTTAGCCTAAGATCGGGTGTGAAGCAGAAACCCATCAATGGCCATTTATGTCATTACCTGGATGAGATAGCCCCGAAAGGCAGGAAACCAAACAAAGAACTGACATTAAGTCCCAGACCAAGTGGAAGTAGAAGCCATCAGGAGCCATCAACAGAATACACGAACGCAAGGTCTGGGATGATGGGCCATTCAGACAATCACCCCAGACAAAGGAAATACTCTGTTAGCAGGAAGAAGCATAGAATGTAACGTATAAGAGAAGGCAGTTTGCTGCCATTTCTCTCTCTTTGCTTCAAGAACTGTGCACTCCGTCCCTGACGGAGAGGAAATCCACCAATGAGGGACCAAGAGCCTTGCTACTCTACCTTCGGAAGGACCCTCGAGACCAGGACCTGAATGCTGCAACGGCGGCACAGCATCGGAAGGGAAAGCTTTCCCTCCGCCCCCCCCCCCCCCCCCAAGGAAAAAGCAGCGAGTAAGCCAACGGATAATCTGGGTGAGCATTATCCAAGCCTACGCACCGTTAAGACCACCGAATCAAGAGTGAGGGGGTGTCGTGTGCCCCAAACCAAGCCTTAGGGGTTTAGTGGGGAGATGCTGCATGGGCATATGTGCCTTTGCGCGTGTGCATGTGTAACCAAATAAAGTATTGTACGGTTGAGACCGAAAGATCTGTCTCTGCTTCAATTTTCTGTTCCCCCAAATAATTTTCGTGTCGAGAACCGTAGGCTGGGGTGATTCAAAACCACCAAGGCAAACCACTTACACAGGAGAAAAGTGTCATCACCCCTTTCCTAAAATGGATAATTGTGACCTCTGAATCCAGGTGACTTAAGTCACGCTTACTGACCATAAATCTCATTCCAAGTAACAATAGCCTGTCCTGTCTTGCTTTAAAATCTTTCTAGGTTGCAAGACTTCATTCAAAAAGAGTAAGCAGATAATCTCAGTCAACAAACTAGAAAGTACGTCGCAGATTTCACAGAAATGTCAACTTTAATCAGCATGAAAAAAATGCCAATTCTCAGACAAACATCATGAATATTCTATCTCACATTACCTCACTATCTTTGTTCAGTGTACCTAAATTTGGATACGTCAACAACCTTGTAGATAAGCAACTTGATCGCCATTTTGGGTTTCTCTCTCCTCTACCTCCCCCCAGAATTCTTCAACTTATTTTTTATTAACATTCAGCTTTACTTGGGCATATTCATTATGTTAGCTATATCTGTGTTACATCAAAGACATAGGCATTTGTCTATATTTATCATTCCCAGATGAGTGAATTAATCCTCTGTACCAATTATAATTTTTCAAAGTGGCTTAATTGTTTGTTCAAATTACCATAAAATCCAGTGCACAAATTGTGCATTCACAAATCATTCTATAACCTGCAATCCCGGAGTGCAATTTATGCAGCTGTGTAACCAATTTGGCAGTCGCGTACAAGAGTCATAGTCATTGCTATTAATTATTCTTAGTCCATATCTAGATCAGTGGTCAAATCTTGGAACTTGAACCTCATCAGAAGGCACCAGTGAACCTAATCACCTTCATTGATCTGGGGAAGTTACCGCTTCCAGGGCCAAATTTTCCTTTTACACTTGTACGCTATAATTTGATATGATTCAGTTAAAATGTGGGAATTGAATTGAATTCAATAAGTCACTGATTTTAATGCCATTGAAATTAAAATGCAAAGGCACACTGTTTGTTAAACTAAATGTCATAGCTGTTTCTCGCAGTTTAATTTTACATGACTACTTTATTGTACACGTGTTCTATCCAAATAATTTTACTTGTACCTTAAAAAGGGCTATTGTTGCAGTGAACTAACATCTATATACAACGCGTGCACAATAATTTAAAGAAGCTATCTCAGTTAGAAATTTTGATTTTTTTTAAAAAAAGATCACCCAAAAAAAATCAACACAGCAGTATATAATTCTAAGAAAACTGTACTCAGAACTTAGAATGACTGAAAAATGCACCAAGGTGCAAGTACAGTAACACCAATTTAAGTGCTTGGATAGCATAATTGCTACAGCATCTTTTTTATACATTAAAAAAATCACTATACTTTGTGACTCAGAGAATAAGCTTCATTTTTAAATATCCAACAAAATATATTTGGGAGCAAATGAACGTTTCACCCTCCTCAATACTTTCCAATGAAAAAGATGATCCTCACTTAAAGTTCACTTAAGGAATGTTAGTGAATGAAGAAAGAATACCCAAAAGTTACATTCCAAAGAAAACTAATTGACTTCTCTCATGCGGATCAGCTGTTTAAAGTCCCGGAGAGCTGCACCGAGAGCAGGTATTCCTGATGCATGAAGTTTAACTTTTAGGTATTCTTCCCTTTTTCCTGAAGGAAGGGTTCTTCCTTCTTCACTGCACAAACTATCAGAACAACTGATTAAAACAAAATGTTGAATATAAATGGCTTTAGCTAACATAAATTGATCGGTATATCAGTCTGATTAGAATATCATAGATTCATACAGAACAGAAAGATGCCATTGGGCCCATCATGCCTCTGCAGGCTCTTTGAAGAGTGTCCAATTAGTCACATTCCCCTACTCTTTTCTGTCATGTATCTTACATTATTATATATAACTGTATCCTAACATGCTATACATGACTGTAATAAGATATGACCTGTAACCACCAGCATACCTTACCACCAGGGATGCACTTGCAAGAGAGAGGTATATAAGGAGAGGTCTCAGGCAAGTGCAGCATTCCAGAGCTGTGAAATAAAGGTGCAGGTCCAGAGTGACCTTGACTTCACTACATGCCTCGTGTGAATCCATACTGAGGGGACAGGACGTTACAGTGGCGACGAGTTACGGGATTACAGAATCCACAGAATGGCGAACAACGAATCAGATGAAAAGTACAATGCGGGAGACAATTGGGAGGACTTTATAGAAAGGCTCCAGCAAAGCTTTGTAACCAAAGACTGGTTAGGCGATGATAAGGCAGACAACAGAAGAGCCCATCTCTTGACCAGCTGTGGCTCAAAAACATACGCTTTAATGAAGGATCTATTGGCACCCGAGAAACCAGCAAGTAAGTCGTTTGAAGAATTGAGCACACTGGTAAGAGACCACCTGAAGCCAGCGAGCAGCCTACACATGACCAGACACAGGTTCTACAATACAGACGCTGTGTTTCAGAGCATACCCGACTTCGTGGCGGAACTTTGGAGGTTGGCTAGTTTATGTGAGTTCTCCGATGAACTGAGGAGAGAAATGCTGAGAGACTTTTTCATTGAAGGAATAGGCCACGCAGGCATATTCCGAAAGCTCATAGAGACCAAGAACCTGACCTTAGAG
Source organism: Pristiophorus japonicus (assembly GCF_044704955.1). NCBI lineage: Eukaryota > Metazoa > Chordata > Chondrichthyes > Pristiophoridae > Pristiophorus > Pristiophorus japonicus. Next base: position 211,469,991 of record NC_091978.1, on the reverse strand, counting down.
GCAACAGCACTGGTTGCACAGACATTCTTGGTAGGGGAAGAAGAAACGAGGTTGATTTACAATGCAGGTACGACAACTAACGAAATATCGGAACAAGAAGTTCACAGTACTAAACAAGCTGCTACTTCCACACACAGACAAAACCGGGAGAACAGGCTCTCGACAGCAGGCAGAAGCCATCAAGGGCCACAGGAACGGCCGTTCACACCTCATCAACCCACAATGCGAGCAATCAACTACAAACTGAGAGAAGCTCAAGAGAGATCAGCCAGACGCAGCTCATTCTTTGGGAACACTTTGAACAATGGAACAGGTCTGTGCTCGAGGTGTGGTGGTGGGCACTCGTCAAGGGGATGTCGATTTCAGCAGGCTGTTTGCAGAAATTGTGAATATACAGGGCATTTGGCCTGCATGTGCAAAAAAACGGCAGCTCGGCTGGTATACGAATCGGATAGGTCGGAAAGTGGACCAGAAGATGGTGGGGACAGTACCCGGGATACCGATGTACAGCGGGTCAACACGATCAATGGCCACTGCTCCTACAACAGGACGCCTCTTATAATGATGAGGGTCCTACTCAACGGGATATCTGTCAAAATGGAGCTGGATACGGGAGCGAGTCAATCTCTCATGGGCGCTCAACAATTTGAACAACTGTGGCCGCATAAAAGAGACAGACCAAAACTCAAGGGTCAACACCAAACTAAGGACCTATACCAAAGAAATCGTACCAGTCCTCAGCAGCGCCATGCTCTCTGTCACACACAAAGGGACAGTGAACCAACTTCCCCTGTGGATTGTCCCCAGAGACCCCCCAGCACTGCTGGGGAGAAGCTGGCTGACAAAACTAAACTGGAAATGGGATGATGTCCATGCCATGTCATTAGAGGAACGGACCTCCTGCTCAACAGTTATAAAGCGATTTGAACATCTCTTTCAGCCAGGTGTGGGCACTTTCAAAGGGGCCAAAGTCCAAAATCTACATCACACAGGATGCTAGACCGGTCCATCACAAGGCCAGAGCTGTACCCGATGTGATGAGGGAAAAGATTGAACACGAACTAGGCAGGCTTCTGCGGGAAGGCATTATATCATCTGTGGGATTTAGCGACTGGGCAAGTCCCATCGTCCCAGTCATGAAGCCTGATGGATCCGTATGAATCTGTGGGGACTACAAATCTACCATAAACAGAGTCTCCCTACAGGACCAATACCCGCTGCCCAGCACGGAGGATTTATTTGCCACATTGGCTGGAGGTAAACTTTTCTCAAAATTAGACCTCACATCTGCGTATATGACGCAAGAATTGACCAAGGAATCCAAGCTACTCACCACCATCAACACACATCGAGGCATTTTCATGTACAATCGATGCCCATTCGGCATCAGGTCAGCAGCTGCCATATTCCAGCATAACATGGAGAGTCTGCTCAAGTCCATCCCGGGGACGGTTGTATTTCAAGACAACATACTTATCACGGGCAGGGACACCGACTCCCATCTCCGTAATTTGGAGGAAGTACTAAAGCGGTTGGATCGGGTAGGCCGACGAGTCAAGAAATCTAAGTGCCTGTTTCTCGCACCCGAGATTGAATTTTTGGGCAGAAGGATTGCCGCTGATGGTATCAGCCCAACAGAGTCCAAAACAGAAGCAATTCGCCTGGCACCCAGGCCCCGGAATGTCTCAAAACTGCACGCCTTTCTCGGGCTACTCAATTACTTTGGGAACTTTATGCAGAACTTAAGCACGCTGCTGGAGCCTCTCCACGTGCTACTCAGGAAGGGGTGCGATTGGTTTTGGGGAGACACCCAGGAACGCGCCTTCAATAAGGCACGCAACCTTCTGTGTTCCAACAGTGTTTTGACTTTCTTTGAACCAGGTAAAAAGCTAGTTCTCACATGCGATGCGTCAGCGTATGGGGTCGGGTGCGTTTTGCAACATGTCAATAGTGCAGGCAAATTACAACCCATAGCTTATGCCTCCAGGTCACTTTCGCGGGCGGAGCGCGGGTACGGAATGGTAGAGAAGGAGGCGCTCGCGTGCGTGTACGGTGTCAAAAAGATGCACCAATACCTTTTCGGGGCCAAGTTCGCGTTAGAAACCGACCACAAGCCCCTCACATCCCTCCTATCCGAGAGCAAGGCAATAAACGCCAATGCCTCGGCGCGAATTCAACCATGGGCACTCATGCTGGCGTCCTACGACTACACAATAAGGCACAGACAACTGTGCCGACGCGCTCAGCAGGCTACCCCTGGCAACCACGGAAGGGTCTGACGAACAGGACTGTGAGATATACATGGCAATCATTGCCTTTGAGTCCACAGGTTCGCCCACGACGGCTCGCCAAATCAGAGCCTGGACGGCCAGCGACCCCACGTTATCCTTAGTAAAAAGATGTGTCCTAACCGGTGACTGGGCAGAGGCTCGCGATGCCTGCCGAGAGGAATTAAAACCCTTTCACAGGCGCATGCATGAGCTATCACTACAAGCAGACTGCCTGATGTGGGGCAGCCTAGTCATGCCTCTGCGAGGCAGAGAGACATTTGTCCGGGAGCTCCACCGCGAGTACCCGGGGATCGTTCTCATGAAGGCCATAGCCCGATCCCACGTCAGGTGGCCTGGTATTGACACGGACTTGGAGCTCTGCGTCCGAAGGTGCACCATTTGTGCCCAACTCAGCAATGCCCCAGGGAGGCTCCACTGAGCCCCTGGCCCTGGCCTACCAAACCGTGGTCGCTGGTGCATGTAGACTATGCGGGCCCATTCATGGGCAAAATGTTCCTCGTAGTTGTAGATGCATTTTCAAAGTGGATCGAATGCACCATTTTAAACTCGAGCACAACCTCCACCACTATGGAGAGCCTCGCAACCATGTTTGCAATGCATGGAATCTCTGACATATTGGTTAGTGACAATGGTCCGTGCTTCACCAGCGCAGAATTCCAAGACTTTATAATTGACCACGGCATAAATCACGTCAAGACGGCACCGTTCAAGCTGGCCTCCAACGGCCAGGTGGAGAGAGCAGTGCAGATCATTAAACAAGGCATGCTTAAAATCCAAGGTCCCACGCTGCAGAGTTGCCCGTCGCGACTGCTGCTGGCATACAGATCTCGTCCGCACTCATTGACTGAGATCCCCCCCGTGCAACTGTTGATGAAAAGGACTTTAAAAACAAGGCTCTCATTAATCCTCCCAGACATGCACAAAATCGTTGAGGCAAAGCGCCGTAAGCTGACTGAGTACCATGACAGAAATTCGAGGGGGAGATGGAATGAGATAGGGGACAAAGTGTTTGTACTAAACTATGGGGTCCCAAATGGCTTGCAGGGACAGTAACGGGCAAGGAAGGAAACAGGCTACTGGTAGTACAAATGGACAATGGCAAAACCTGCCAGAGGCATGTAGACCAAGTCAAAAGCAGATTTACCAACAACACTGCTGAACCAGAGACAGACGACAATGTGGAACTCGCACCACACTGGTGGACAGACAGAGGGAACAACCCGAGGAAAGGGCAATCCCAACAGACAGCCCAGGCGAGTCAATAACAATCACACCAATCGAAACAGACAGCCCAGGCGAGATACCAGCAACCACACCCAAAGAAAAACAGACACCAAGGCAAACAACTGAACCACAACTCAGACGCTCCACACGAGAGCGTAGACCACCTGAGAGACTGAACCTATAAAGACAATAAGACCTTGGGGAAGGGTGATGTCATGTATCTTACATTATTATATATAACTGTATCCTAACATGCTATACATGACTGTAATAAGATATGACCTGTAACCACCAGCATACCTTACCACCAGGGATGCACTTGCAAGAGACAGGTATATAAGGACAGGTCTCAGGCAAGTGCAGCATTCCAGAGCTGTGCAATAAAGGTGCAGGTCCAGAGTGACCTTGACTTCACTACATGCCTCGTGTGAATCTGTACTGAGGGGACAGGACTTTACATTTTCCACAGCCCAGGAATTTTTTCCTTTTCAATTTAATTAAATGAATTCCACTCAAACATTAAAAAAAACACTGGGAATGTTCTAGGGCACTGTAAATGCAGCAGGGGTAGATGTATAAACAGGGTTTCCATTGAAATTATGATCAAGGGGTTCCCCGAGAAAATTCCAGGTGGAGATTTCTATCAAATAAAAAGTTACATGTCTCATGTCAATATGAACATGATTGACTTTTTTGGAATTATAATGTCTCCATAATCATTTCCATTTGGTTGTCTGTCCTCATTTCAGAAGCCTGAATGAAGCATGAAGCAGACACTCAGAATACAACTGCATCATTTTGTGCACGTCACTCTGCTAACTAAAACTCCCAGAACACACCCATATATATATATATATATATGTACACGCCACTCATTAGACTGTTTCTTCTACAATGCAATTTAGAGCTGCCCCTCTTGTTTCCGTTTAATGCCGGACTGGACAGATAGAGAAATGTCTGAAAACAGGAAGTTGTGACCGACTCTGTAAAAGGCCAGTAATACTGTCAATCTATCCATTATATATTGGACCATAAATTGCGGCCGGCAGCATAGCTCCAAGGTACGCCAAAGACCTGCGAAAAGAATACGCATCTACCTGATATCGGCCCTCCTCTGACGCTGCGAGTAGGAGGGCAGTGTAATGGTCCAGGGATCCCAAGGACACAAGTACATGGGATCACGTGGGCCTGGTCCTCCAATCAGAAAACAGATGGTCATGCATTCATATTGCTACAATACTCATTACTACAGTCTTTAATACACTATCAGAATTAGCTTTTATTGTGGTAATCCAATTTATTACTCAATTTCCACTTCTAAACAAATACTGTGTAATGAGCAGAAAGTTTTGAAATATTTTTTTTAAACCTGCAGCTTTAACATACACTAGGATTACCTCGATAAAGCTTTTAAATCAGTCATTTAATTTTTTTTTTTTAAAGTATCCCCTTACACTGTGGAACAGCACCAGCCCTAAATTTCTGGACGAATTGCTGAGCAGTTGGTGTGCAAGCAATTAAGATTTTGGAGGCGGAGCTTAGTATGTTAACAAATCACAAGTTAGCGCATGTGCTTAAACCCTGATTTTGCAGTGAATTTCAAAAGCGGCATGACAGCATAGAGTACACAGTCATACCCACTGCAAAATTTGGGCCAGCAACAATTAGTTGCAATAATTATATTGTACCTGTAGGTGGTGCTGTGAGCATAATGTTATGAGATTCATCAACATACAAACATAGAAAATAGGTGCAAGAGTAGGCCATTCGGCCCTTCGAACCTGCACCACCATTCAATATGATCATGCATTTCAGTACCCCATTCCTGCTTTCTCTCCATCCCCCTTGATCCCTTTAGCCATGAGGGCCACATCTAACTCCCTTTTAAATATATCTAACAAACTGGCCCCAACAACTTTCTGTGGTAGAGAATTCCACATGCCCATAACTCTCTGAATGAAGAAGTTTCTCATCTCGGTCCTAAATGGCTTACCCCTTATCCTTAGACTGTGACCCCTGGTTCTGGACTTCCCCAACATCAGGAACATTCTTCCTGCATCTAACCTGTCCAATCTCGTCAGAATTTTACATGTTTCTATGAAATCCCCTCTCATTCTTCTAAATTCCAGTGAATATAAGCCTAGTCGATAGTCTTTCTTCATATGTCAGTCCTGCCACCCGGGAATCAGTCTGGTGAACCTTCGCTGCATTCCCTCAATAGTAAGAATGTCCTTCCTCAGATTAGGAAACCAAAACTGTACACAATATTCAAGGTGTGGCCTCACCAAGGCCCTGTGCAACTGTAGTATGACCTCCCTGCTCCTATACTCAAATCCTCTTGCTATAAAGGCCAATATGCCAGTTGCCGCCTTCACTTCCTGCTGTACCTGCATGCCAACTTTCAATGACTGATGTACCATGACACCCAGGTCTCATTGCACCCCCCTTTTACCAATCTGTCACCATTCAGATAATAATCAGCCCTCCTGTTTTTACCACCAAAGTGGATAACCTCACATTTATCCACATTATACCGCATCTGCCGTGTATTTGCCCACTCACCTAACCTGTCCAAGTCAAACAGCCTCTTAGCATCCTCCTCACAGCTCACACTGCCACCCAGCTTAGTGTCATCTGCAAACTTCGAGATATTACATTCAATTCCTTCGGCTAAATCATTAATGTATATTATAAATAGCTGGGGTCCCAGCACTGAACCTTGCGGTACCCCACTAGTCACTGCCTGTCATTCTGAAAAGGACCCGTTTATTCCTACTCTCTGCTTCCTGACTGCCAACCAGTTCTCTATCCACATTAGTACATTACCCCCAATATCAAGTACAGTGAACTCAACTAACGTTACATGACAGCCCCTCTGTACTCCTCCAGCAGAATGTCGAGTCCTCTGACTTTCTGCTCAACTATTCCCCACTTCCTCTCCCAACTCCCAATTTCCCTGCATGGTAGATACATCTCGGCTTCCAAAACTCTACTTTTTGTCCAGTTTCTCTGCAGCTCATTTGCTTTCCAGCATAACAAATATAGATGCGCCTGCAAAATTACCAAAGGGGCTGCTTGTGTTAAAGTAACTCTGGCTGGCTTAAATTGTTGTGCTGGTCAGTCACTGCCCACACCACTGCAGTTACAGACGATTACTGAGAATCCTGCTCTGGTTCTGTCCTCTCACACATTCTCCGAGTAAAGCTCATGCTTATTGTCATGTATCTTACATTATTATATATAACTGTATCCTAACATGCTATACATGACTGTAATAAGATATGACCTGTAACCACCAGCATACCTTACCACCAGGGGTGCACTTGCAAGAGACAGGTATATAAGGGCAGGTCTCAGGCAAGTGCAGCATTCCAGAGCTGTGAAATAAAGGTGCAGGTCCAGAGTGACCTTGACTTCACTATATGCCTCGTGTGAATCTGTACTGAGGGGACAGGACTTTACAGTTATGGTTCCGCTTCACTTTTACCCCAGGGACTCTGTTTAACCTTCCACCTGTTCCCTGGTTATCAACCCATTTTAGGCTTTTCTCCTCAACAGTACCCCAGCCCTGCTGTCTGATGCTCCAGTACTCTCGAGTCTGTTACAACACATCATCGGCCTCGCCTCTCAATGAGCATTTTCATCAAGGCAATCAAGCCCACTCCACCACTCCCCACCTGTTCAATCATCTTTCTCTGAAATGTGGGGTCTGCTCTATTTTTCACTTTCTCCCATAGCCTCCTGTGTGCTGCCAGCTTCAGCAATAAAGATCACTGCACACAGACGAGGATACCAGCAGGTAAGAGGTAACACGTTATGGACTGATGGGGAGGGGTATATGACAGAATGAGGGGGAAATGCATGATGGGACACAAAGGTAGATGGAGACTTATGTATTTAACTCCTTGTAACCTGTATTACACTACCACCAGAGGGCCTACCTGTTGGTGTCCCAAGGGATCCCAGCATCCCTTGGGAGCACGGTATATAAGCAAGCCACCCACGAGGTACCTGCACTCTGGAGTCTTATTAAAGGAGCTCAGGTCACAATTGCTCATTGTAAACAGTACTCGGTTTCATCTTTTATTGTGAACGTATCAGAGACATTGCAAACCCACAAGGGAATATTAAGTGGGCAAAGGATTACCCAAGGGAACGTTAGGTGGGTAGGAATAAGCAGATAGTAGTATTAAGGAAAGGGCACATTACAAGAGCAAGCACGATATGAATATATGAAAATGATGGACAGAAGATCAGCTGGTCCATCGAGTCTGTTCCATACTGTCATGATGCAACTGTGCATTGAAATTCCCAATTCTCCCACCCATCTGCAGCCACATAATCTCCTGAGAGAAAATGTTCAGACAAAAAGCAATAAGGATTATGAAGACCAGCAATATGGAGAGGCTAATGTTTCAGGTACTAAGGCAAAGAATAATAATGCATATTTGGGGAGAGGCTGACAAGGCAGAGGAACACATTGCAGCCAATAAGTAAATTGGACAAGCAGCTGGAGGATATCAAGTGGCCAATGGGCCACATGATCGTGCTCTGCTGCTACAACTAGTTAGAACAAATCTGAATCAGAGCAAAGGGGAATATCAGGTACCAGAATGGGATGCATGGAAGGCAAAGGTGGCATTTAAGCACCTTGGGATGTTTTATGTTAAAGTCACTATATAAATAAAAGTTATTATTAACAGGGAAGGATCAATAGGGGTCAAGAGCCAGTTCCAAAGCTAGCCCTGCTCCCCAGTGCAACCCAAATCCCAACAATAAAAAGAAGCTACCATGGCTCCCACCATTCTCTCCCCCAACACCACTCTTCGGGCTCAAAATTGACCAGTAGTTGCTCCATTTTTTTTTTGGAGCAACTTGATTTTTCTGGAACACCTTAAAAATCCCCATTTTGCCCATTCAATTTGCTCCAGTGTAAGGATTTTTTTAAAGTTTAGATTTTTTCAAAACGGGGCGGTACCAGCCACCTACGCACGTTTTGGCCATTTTGGCCACTTTGGACAGTTAATAGTTACTCCAAACTAACTTAGGCCAGCGTATGTGGCCACTTGTGGCCGCACAGAAAACCCTTGGAGAGTTAAGAAATCAATGCAGGTATGTACATCGAAGGCCAGCAGAACTTAATGACTTGACTAAAGAATGTGAATAGAATCAAACAGCTATACAGGGCATCATATGACAAACTTCGCAAAGTTAACTTACTATACAATAGAAGCATTCATGGAAGCTTAAACTACAAAAATAAAAGTAAAAAGATAGTTGAATTAAGTTGCCCTAATCTCAGTACATCAGAGACCATTCGGCCAGAGATAGGGGCGGGAAGGGAAGCAGAAAGAAACTTGCAAAGCACTAAACAAAGCACAACAAGTAGTAAGCATTCAAGAAAACATAAAAACATTCAATAAGAAATAAAAAATAAAATGAAGTCCTACCTTTATATCAAAACTCGACCCGGGAAGTCAGCGGGCCAGCCGATGCAACAGAAGTAATTAAGTCCTACCATATGTGGACCCTAGTGAAGACCAACGTAGGTCCTTTGCAGACAGAATCAGGTGAATTTATAATGGGGAACAAAGAAATGGCAGACCAATTGAACAAATACTTTGGATCTGTCTTCACTAAGGAAGACACAAATAACCTTCCGGAAATACTAGGGGTTCGAGGGTGTATCGAAAAAGGAGGAATTGAAGGAAATCCTTACTGGTCAGGAAATTGTGATAGGGAAATTGATAGGATTGAAGGCCGACAAATTCCCAGGGCCTGATAGGCTGCATCCCAGAGTACTTAAGGAAGTGGCCCTAGAAATAGTGGATGCATTGGTGATCATTTTCCAACATTCTCTTGACTCTGGATCAGTTCCTATGGACTGGAGGGTAGCTAATGTAACACCACTTTTTAAAAAAAGGAAGGAGAGAGAAAACAGGAAATTATAGACCGGTTAGCCTGATATCAGTGGTGGGGAAAATGTTGGAATCAGTTATTAAAGATGAAAAAGCAGCGCATTTGGAAAGCAGCGACAGGATCGGTCCAAGTCAGCATGGATTTATGAAAGGGAAATCATGCTTGACGAATCTTCTAGAATTTATTTGAGGATGTAACTAGTACAGTGGACAAGGGAGAACCAGTGGATGTGGTGTATTTGGACTTTCAAAAGGCTTTTGACAAGGTTCCACACAAGAGATTAGTGTGCAAAATTAAAGCACATGGTATTGGGGGTAATGTATTGACGTGGATAGAGAACTGGTTGGCAGACAGGAAGCAGAGAGTCAGAATAAATAAGTCCTTTTCAGAATGGCAGGCAGTGTCCAGTGAAGTGCCACACGGGTCAGTGCTGGGACCCCAGCTATTTACAATATACTTCAATGATTTAGATGAAGGAATTGAATGTAATATCTCCAAGTCTGCAGATGACACTAAGTTGGGTGGCGATGTGAGCTACGAGGAACGATGCTAAGAGGCTGCAGGTGACTTGGACAGGTTAGGTAAGTGGGCAAATGCATGGCAGATGCAGTATAATGTGGATAAATGTGAGGTTATCCACTTTGGTCGCAAAAACAGGAAGACAGAATATTATCTGAATGGTGACAGATTAGGAAAAAGGGAGGTGCAACGAGACCTGGGTGTCATGGTACAGTCAGTGAAGTTTGGCATGCAGATACAGCAGGCGGTGAAGAAGGCAAATGGCATGTTGGCCTTCATAGCTAGGGGATTTGAGTATAGGAGCAGGAAGGTCTTCCTGCAGTTGTACAGAGCCTTAGTGAGGCCTCACCTGGAATATTGTGTTCAGTTTTGGTCCCCTAATCTGAGAAAGGACGTTCTTGTTATTGAGGGAGTACAGCGAAGGTTCACCAGATTGATTCCCGGGATGGCAGGACTGACATATGAGGAGAGACTGGATCGACTGGGCTTGTATTCACTGGAGTTTAGAAGAATGAGAGGGGATCTTATAGAAACATATAAAGTTCTGACGGGATTGGAAAGGTTAGAAGCAGGAAGAATGCTCCCGTTGCTGGGGAGTTCCAGAACCAGGAGTCACAGTCTAAGAATAAGGGGTAAGCCATTTAGGACCGAGATGAGGAGAAACATCTTCACTCAGAGAGTGGTTAACCTGTGGAATTCTATACCCCAGAAAGTGGTTGAGGCCAGTTCGTTAGAAATATTCAAAAGGAAGTTAGATATGGCCCTTATGGCCAAAGGGATCAAGAGGTATGGAGAGAAAGCAGGAAAGGGGTACTGAGGTTGAATGATCAGCCATGATCTTATTGAATGGCGGTGCAGGCTCGAAGGGCCGAATGGCCTGCTCCTGCACCTAATTTCTATGTTTCTACCATCTTCAGCCCGGGAACATTACAGATTACTATAAACACTGACAGCAGCCAGTGACAATCAATCAAACCAAACGAAAATCCAGAATGGGGATTGCTTCTGAATGAATCCTCCCAGTGATGCAGCAGTCCAGATTCCAGTCCCAGGGATCTTCATTTCGGGATCAGCCTCAGTGCGTTCCACAGCAGGCCCAGCCGGTGCGTGAGAGCACTTGGCCAGGGATGGGGGCGGCGAGCATCGGGTCCCTCCCACACAAGCTGCAGGATGCGCTGGGGGCAAGGAGCTACTGCGCATGCGCGCACATTCTAACGCACATGTTTTCAGTGCCGGGACAGTAGCTCCGCCCCCAATCCACGCTGTGCCAAGCCCCAGGAGGGGCAACACATGGCCACAATCAGGGGACATTTTTTCGGCGCCATTTTCATCCGATAAAAGCAGCGCAACTCCGGTGAGCGTACCAAAAATCTGCAGGGGCCAATTTTGAGCCCTTCAACCCAACTCACATCTCAGTAACAAAAGAATTGGAAAAAGAATTCCCACATAATCCAATTGCAATTCAAAAGTTCATCTTATAAAAATATTCCTGTCCCACTCGGAGCACCTCCACAACGAATGTAATACTCGCTCCTTTTGTTACATCAAAACATTTTGAGTAGCCATATTTAAGCAATCATTTTCAATTAAATCTTCGGTCCTTAGAACATAGGAACATAGAAATTTACGGCGCAGAAGGAGGTCATTTCGGCCCATCATGTCCGCACCTGCCGACAAAGAGCCGCAAGACTCTTGGTCAGCAGCCCTAAAGGTTACATATGAACCCATGAACAATGACAGAAAGGCAAAGAGCACCCAACCCAACCAGTCTGCCCAACAAAACTGCGACACCCCTTATACTGAAACATTCTACACTCCACCGCAACCCGAGCCATGTGATCTCCTGGGAGAGGCAAAAACCAGATAAAAACCCAGGCCAATTTAGGGAGAAAAAATCTGGCAAAATTCCTCTCCGACCCATCCAGGCGATCGAAACTAGTCCAGGGGATCACTCTGGCCGTATTCGAATCCCTGTAGCATCGTCTCTGTGCCAACCAAGAGGTTATCCAATCTAATCCCACTTACCAGCTCCAGGTCCGTAACCCTGCAGGTTCAAGTGCACATCCAAGCACCTTTTAAATGTGGTGAGGGTTTTCACCACCCTTCCAGGGAGCGAATTCCACATCCTCGCAACCCTCTGCGTGAAGAAGCCTCCCCTCAAATCCCCTCTAAACCTTCCACTAACCACCCTAAACTTATGCCCCCTCATAATTGACCCTTCCACCAAGGGAAATGGGGCCCTTGCTATTCACTATATCCAGGCCCCTCAACATTTTGCACACCTTAGAGGTCTCCCCTCAGCCTCCTCTGTTCCAAGGAGAACAAACCCAACCTACCCAATCTGTCCTCATAGCTAAGATTCTCCATTCCAGGCAGCATCCTCGTAAATCCCCTCTGCACGCTCTCTAGTGTAATCACGTCCTTCCTATAATACGGTGACCAGAATTGCACGCAGTACTCCAGCTGTGGCCTAACCAGAGATTATACAATTTAAGCATAACCTCCCTGCTCTTCTATTCTATGTCTCGGCCAATAAAGTCAAACATTCCGTATGCCTTCTTAACCACCTTCTGCAACTGACCTGCTACTTTCAGGGACTTGTGGACAAGCATTCCAAGGTCACTTTGTTCATCTATACTTCTAAGTGACCTACCGTGTAATGTGTATAACCTTTCCTTATTAGCCCTCCCCAAGTGCATCACCTCACATTTCCATGAATTAAATTCCATTTGCCACTGTTCTGCCCACCTGATCAGTAAGATTGATATCCTGCTGCAATCCATGACTTTCCTCTTCATTATTAATCACACAGACAATTTTAGTGTCATCTGCAATCTTCTTAATCATACCCCGTATATTCAAATCTAGATCATTGATGTATACCACAGTACTGAGTCCTGCAGAACCCCACTGAAAACATCCTTCCAGTCACAAAAACTTCCATCATCCATTGCCCTTTGCTTCCTACCTCTAAGCCAATTTTGGATTAAATTTGCCACTTTGCCCTGGATCCCATGGGCTTTTACAGTCATGACCAGTCTGCCATGTGGGACCTTATCAAAATCTTGGCTAAAGTCCATTTACACTAGATAGTACGCACTACCCTCATCGACCCTCCTGGTTACCTCCTTGAAAAATTCAATCAGGTTAGTCAAACACTATCTTCCCTTAACAAATCCGTGCTTACTGTCCCCAATTAATCCTTGCCTTTCCAAATGCAGATTTATCCTGTCCCTCATGATTTTTTCCAATAATTTTCCCAACACTGAGGTTAGGCTGTCAGGCCTGTAATTACTCGGCCTATCCCTTTCTCCCTTCTTAAACAAAGGTACCATATTAACAGTCCTCTGGCACCATGCCTGAATCCAAAGAGGACTGGAAAATGATGGTTAAAGCCTCTGCTATTTCCTCTTTTGCTTCGCTCAACAGCCTGGGATGCATTTCATCCGGGCCTGGGGACATCCACTTTCAAATCCACTGGTAAACCTCTTAATACCTCTTCTCTCACTGTGTTTATTTCATCCAGAGTTTCACACTCCTCCTCGATAACAGTATCTACATTGTCTGTTTTAATAAAGGAAAGGGGCACAAAGTATTCATTAAGAAGCACAACCACACCTTTTGCCTTCACACACAGATTATCCTTGTGGTCTCCAATAGGCCCTAGCCTTTCTTTAGTTATCCTCTTGTTCTTAATATATTTATAGAACATCTTTGGGTTTTCCTTGATTTTAGTTGACAAGAATTTTTCATGCTCTCTCTTAGCATTCCTAATGTCCTTTTTAATTTCACCTCTAAACTTCCTTTTTTTTCCCTCCAGAGATTCTACAGTATTTAGCCGTCGGTATATGACATAAGCTTCTCTTTTTTTCCTTTATCCTCCCCTTTAGGTCCCGTGACATCCAGGGGGCTCTAGGATTGTTATTCCACCCTTTTTCTTTAAGGGCACATGTTTGACCCGAGCCCTCCATATCAGAGTAGCGGAAGCAAAAATTCTGGAATCATTTAAGAAACAATTGGATGCTGCAATGGGGGGTTTTAGGATCTTTCTGGATGGGTGAATCATGATAGGCCAAAGATCCTTCCTCATCTATAATTATCTTGTGATCTTGGGTCTCAACGTGCATTAGAAAGCTGCTCAGGTTGTTGCCGAATGTGGACTCCATAGTGAGAAACAGTGATCAGTATCCTTTCTCCTTTTGAAGAAGTGATTTTAAGCTACAAAGCTTCATTACCTATCACTTACAGACAACGATTTGGCTGTTATCGAAGTTTCATGACATTAATACTTCTTACTCTGCATCCAGGATTAGAAAGATTCCATTTATATTTCCCGGCTCTAGAAGCAGCTGCTCATTGATTTGGCTTGCAGTTGAAGCCACTCTCAGAGCCTGCCAGCCAAGTTTTTCTTTTAAACTTTGAGGTAGGACGATATTACCTTGATGGTTCTCTCCAGATGCATACCTTTTCAGTAGAAAAGTGTGAAATCTGGTATCATCCCAAAACACACATTAAATTTTCAATCTCCCCTCCTTCAAACCCACCCCCAAAATTGAGGCCAAGGATTAATCTCCTAGCCAAAAGGGTACCTGTTCCAAAGATTCTGCTCCTGGTGATATTGAAACAGTACATAGGCAATAAAAGAAAGATGACTCTTTCTATTCTGCAATGTCCACCACCATAACGCTCATCATGTTTCTAAATTGTACAGATTATCTCAATGCATAAATTGGAGAGAGATTTGTAGAAACAGACTAAGTGAAGCATTCACTCAGATATCAAGAGAGTCAACATGTTTGTGTATCAATTGGCAGATCCATTCACCAAGAGGCTTCATGGGGAAAGCCTCCTAGCAAGGAACAGTGTTCCAACCTGGAAAATATGAAATTAAATGGGTTTTGTAACAAAGGTGAATTGTTTTGAAACAGTCATGAATGCTTTGACATTTCAGGACCCAGATTCATCAGTTATTAAAATTGTAAAATAATCTGCTTTCATTGCATCAGGATACAGGAAGAATTGTTTTGAACAGAACTGCATCTCATTCCATTGTCCAATCATGTCACACAATATCACAAATCTGCTCCCATTGGTGCGAGACATTTCTTTCTTCAAACACCTTGATACATTTGAGCATATTGAACATAAGTGGGGGACTGGTACCATCGGTTTTAGGCTTCGAGTACATATTTTAAACAAAAAACACAGAATATACACATGCAATTCATTATTCCTTGTCCATTATATTACAGTCCTAAAATTCTGTACTTCTGCTAAATCCTTAAACGAAACAGAAACCAGCTACAAGATTTCTGTTTATGGTTTAATACAATAAGCTTTTCATTTTATATAATACGTTAACAAAGATCACAATACTATCCCATAGGTGCATGTATTGCCAACTACCAGGACACAGTTGACGTATTTACTGAGACGTACGAAAGCATGGGCCTTACGCTAAATATTAGTAAGACAAAGGTCCTCCATCAGCCTGTCGTTGCCACACAGCACTGCCCCCCCGCCCCCCCCGCAGTCATCAAGATCCACGGCGCGGCCCTGAACAACGTGGACCATTTCGCAAACCTCGGAAGCCTCTTATCAACACCGCCTCCAGTGCACAAGTGTAGCCTTCGGTCACCTGAGGAAAAGAGTGTTCGAAGACCAGGCCCTCAAATCTGTCACGAAGCTTACGATCTACAGGGCTGTAATAATACCCGCCCTCCTATATGGCTCAGAGACATGGACCATGTACAGTAGACACCAAGTCACTGGAGAAATACCACCAACGATGTCTCCGCAAGATCCTACAAATCCCCTGGGAGGACAGATGCACCAACATTAGCGTCCTCAACCAGGTCGATGTCCCCAGCATTGAAGCAATGACCACATTTGAACAGCTCCACTGGGCAGGCCACATTGTCCATATGCCAGACACGAGACTCCCAAAGTAAGCGCTCTACTCTGAACTCCTTCACGGCAAGCAAGCCAGAAGTGGGCAGAGGAAACGTTACACAAGGGCACCCTCAAAGCCTCCCTGATAAAGTGCAACATCCTCACTGACACCTGGGAGTCCCTGGCCAAAGACCGCCCTAAGTGGAGGAAGTGCATCCGAGACAGCACTGAGCTCCTCATCGGTGAGAGCATGCAGAAATCAAGCGCAGGCAGCGGAAAGAGCATGCGGCAAAGCTGCGCCACCCTCCCCTACCCTCAACGACTATCTGTCCCACCTGTGACAGGGACTGTGGTTCATGTATTGGACTGTTCAGCCACCTAAAGACTCATTGAGAGTGGAAGCAAGTCTTCCTCAATTTCGAGGGACGGCCGATGATGAATCTGTAATGCAGCCCACATTCTGTATTGCGCTATAATAACTTGAGAAAGTGTGCAGCTTGGTACAACTTAAATCTATATTAAAAAAATCTTATGTACACATTTGCATGTTCCGAAACTTAATTTCCTGTCGTCATGATTTTGGCACAGTTTTTTTTCAACATTTAACATTAAAACTCCCGACATAAATCCCAATTGAATTGCAGTATATAAGCAGTTTGTCGGTCACTGTTGATGAATGAACCGAAACAATAAAAATATTTGCGCAAAAATATGTCATCTTTTTCCCCTCAGTAATTGAAGATTAGGTCCAAAATAAGATTTTGAACAAAGAACAAAAGAATATTTCACAATATGACTAATTTTAACCTTTGACTTGTTTATTATTGTTTTGTACCTGTAAAGCATGCACTCCCATGTTCCGCCACCAGGGAGTGCATCCCCTGAAGTCCCAAGGGATCCCAGCATCCCTTGGGAGCATTGTATATAAGCCTGCCCCTAAGGCCTGTTCCTCACTCTGGAATGCCTTATTAAAGACTGAGGTCACTGTTACTTTAACCTCCGTGTGTGCAGCCTCATCTGTGTACGGAACACAATAACTGACGATGAGTGTACGAATCCAACACAAAGATGCAGCAAACTGTGGGCATCCTGGAGAAGTTCTCGGAGGGTGAGGACTGGGAAGCCGATGTTGAACGGCAGACCAGTACTTTGTAGCCAACGAACTGGATGGAGAAGGAAGCGCTGCAAAAAGGAGAGCGGTCCTCCTCACGGTCTGCGGGGCACCGACCTATAGCCTCATGAAGAATCTTCTGGCTCCGGTGAAACCAACAAATAAGTTTTATGAGGAGCTGTGTACACTGTTTTGGGAGCATCTTAATCCGAGGGAAAGCGTGATATCAGTTCTTCATGTGCCAGCGATCTGAAGGTCAGGAAGTGGCGAGCTGCATCGCCGAGCTAAGGCGACTTGCAGGACAATGTGAGTTGATGGCTACCTGGAGCAGATGCTCAGAGACTTTTTTGTACTGGGCATTGGCCACGAGACCATCCTATGAAAACTTTTGACTGTAAAGACACCGACCCTCAGTCAGGCCATTGCCATAGCACAGGCGTTTATGTCCACCAGTGATAACACCAAACAAATCTCTCAGCACACAAGTGCTAGCAATGTTCATAAATTAACTGGAACTGTGTTTGCGAGCAGAAATGTACAGCGCAGAAACCACGAGTCTGCAACTGCCAGCAGGCCTCAGGTGACCCAGATGACTCAAAGTCCCCAACAAAGGATGAATGCAAGGCAATTCACACCTTGTTGGCGTTGTGGAGGCTTCCATTCAGCCTATTCATGCCGCTTCAAAGGGTATGTTTGCAAGAGCTGTGGAACAATGGGGCACCTCCAACGAGCTTGCAGCTCTGCAAAACCTGCTAACCACCACGTGGCAGAGGAAGATCAGTCCATGGTGAATCAAAGCAATTTCGAGCCTCAGAGAGGGGAGGCAGATGCTGAAGTACATGGGGTGCACACATTTTCGACAAAGCATCCACTTATAATGCTCAATGTAAAATTGAATGGCTTACCCGTAGCCATGGAACTGGAACACTGACGTTAGCCAATCCATCATGAGTAAAAAGATGTTTGAGAGACTGTGGTGCAACAAGGCACTCAGACCAGCCCTGAGCCCCATCCACACAAAACTGAGAACGTACACCAAAGAGCTCATCACTGTCCTGGGCAGCGCCATGGTCAAGGTCACCTACGAGGGCACGGTGCACGAACTGCCACTCTGGATTGTCCCAGGCGATGGCCCCACACTGCTTGGAAGGAGCTGGCTGGGCAAAATCCGCTGGAACTGGGATGACATCCGAGCGCTATCACATGACGATGAGGCCTCATATACCCAGGTTCTTAACAAATTTCCTTCCCTTTTTGAGCCAGGCATTGGAAACTTTTCCGGGGCGAAGGTGCAGATCCACTTGGTGCCAGAGGCACGACCCATTCACCACATGATGAGTGAAGAGAGTAGAAATCTAGCTGGACAGGCTGCAACGCGAGGGCATCATCTCCCCAGTGGAATTGAGCGAGTGGGCCAGCCCGATTGTTCCAGTACTCAAAAGTGATGGCACGGTCAGGATTTGCGGCGATTATAAAGTAACTCTTAATCGTTTCTCGCTACAGGACCAATACCCGCTACCTAAGGCAGACGACCTAGTTGCGACACTGGCAGGAGGCAAGACGTTCACCTAGCTCGACCTGACTTCGGCTTACATGACGCAGGAGCTGGAAGAGTCTTCGAAGGGCCTCACCGTATCAACACGCTCAAGCGACTATTCATCTACAACAGATGCCCGTTTGGAATTCGGTCGGCTGCAGCGATCTTCCAGAGAAACATGGAGAGCCTACACAAGTCGGTACCACGCACGGTGGTTTTTCAGGACGACATATTGGTCACAGGTCGGGACATCGTCGAGCACCTACAAAACCTGGAGGAGATCCTTCAGTGACTGGATCGCGTAGGGCTGCAGCTAAAGAGGTCAAAATGCATCTTCATGCCAACAGAAGGGGAGTTTTTGAGGAGAAAGATCACGGCGGACGGCATTCGGCCCACAAACGCCAAGACAGAGGCTATCAGAAACGCGCCCAGGTCACAGAACGTCACGGAGCTGCGGTCCTTCCTGGGACTCCTCAACTATTTTGGTCACTTCCTACCGGGGTTAAGCGCCCTCTTAGAGCCCCTACATTATTGCGTAATGGTGAGAACTGGGTATGGGGGAAAAAAACCAAGTAATTGCTTTTGAGAAAGCCAGAAACATTTTATGCTCCAACAAGCTGCTTGTATTATATAACCCGTGTAAAAGACTTGTGTTCGCATGTGACAAGTCGTCATACAGAGTCGGGTGTGTATTACAAGAAGCTAACGTTGCGGGGAAGTTGCAACCTGTCGCCTATGCCTCCAGGAGCTTGTCTAACGCCAAGAGGGCCTACAGCATGATTGAGAAAGAGGCATTAGCGTGTGTGTTCAGGGTAAAGAACCTGTTTGGCCTCAAATTTGAGCTGGAAACCGATCACAAGCCCCTCATATCCCTGTTCGCTGAAAACAAGGGGATAAATACTAATGCCTCAGCCCGCATACAAAGGTGGGCACTCACGCTATCAGCGTATAACTATACCATCCGCCACAGGCCAGGCACCTAGAACTGTGCGGATGCCCTCAGTCAGCTACCATTGCCCACCACGGGGGTGGAAATAGCGCAGCCTGCAAACTTGTTGATGGTGGCGCAGCCCGCAGACTTGTTGATGGTCATGGAAGCGTTTGAAAATGATAAATCACCTGTACGGCCCGCCACATTAGGACTTGAACCAGCCAAGATCCTCTGCTGTCCCTAGTAAAAAAAAACTGTATTGCATGGGAGCTGGGCTAGCATCCCCGTTGAAATGCAAGAGCTAATCAAGCTGTTCCAGCGGCGAAAGGACGAGCTGTCCATTCAGGCAGACTGCCTGTTGTGGGGTAACCGTGTAGTGCTACCCAAAAAAGGCAGGGAGACGTTCAACTCGGATCTCCACAGCACACCCGGGTATAGTAATAATGAAAGCGATAGCCAGATCCCACGTGTGGTGGCCCGGTATCGAGTCTGACTTAGAGTGCTGTGTAAGGCAATGCAGCGTGTGTGCTCAGTTGAGCAATGCGCCCAGAGAGGCACCACTAAGTTTGTGGTCCTGGCCCTCCAGACCATGGTCAAGGATCCATGTCGACTATGCGGGCCCGTTTCTCGGTAAAATGTTCCTGGTGGTGGTGGATGCTTTTTCAAAATGGATTGAATGTGAAATAATGTCGGGAAGCACCACCACCGCCACCGCCACCATTGAAAGCCTGAGGACCATGTTTGCCACCCACGGCCTGCCTGACATACTGGTCAGTAACAACGGGCCATGTTTCACCAGTGCCGAATTTAAAGAATTCATGACCCACAATGGGATCAAACATGTCACCTCGGCCCCGTTTAAACCAGCTTCCAATGGGCAGGCAAAGCGGGCAGTACAAACAATCAAACAGAGCCTTAAACGAGTCACAGAAGGCTCACTCCAAACCCGCCTGTCCCGAGTACTGCTCAGCTACCGCACAAGACCCCACTCGCTCACAGGGGTGCCCCCGGCTGAGCTACTCATGAAAAAGACACTTAAAACCAGACTCTCGCTGGTTCACCCCAACCTGCATGATCAGGTAGAGAACAGGTGGCAGCAACAAAATGTAAACGTGTGTCGCGCCACTGTGTCACAGGAAATTGATCTGAATGACCCTGTGTATGTTTCTAAACTATGGACATGGTCCCAAGTGGATCGCGGGCACGGTGATAGCTAAAGAAGGGAATAGGGTGTTTGTAGTCAAACTAGACAATGGACAAATTTGCAAAAAGCACCTGGACCAAACGAGGCTGCGGTTCACAGACTGCCCTGAACAACCCACAGCAGACTCCACCTTTTTCGAGCCCACAACACACACCCAAAGGATCAACGACACCACCCCGGACCAGGAAAATGAACCCATCACGTCCAACAGCCCAGCAAGGCCAGGCTCACCCAGCAGCCCTGCAGGGCCAACAACATGCCAGCCCAGCGAGGGCACAACCAACACACCAGAACAGACATTTGTACCGAGGCAGTCCACCAGGGAGAGAAAGGCTCCCGACCACCTCACCTTGTAAATAGTTTTCACTTTGACTTTGGGTGGGTGGGAGGGGGCGTGATGATGTATATCTGTAAACCATGCACTCCCATGTTCCGCCACCAGGGAGCACATCCCCTGAAGACCCAAGGGATCCCAGCATCCCTTGGGAGCACTGTATATAAGCCAGCCCCCTAAGGCCTGTTCCTCACTCTGGAGTGTCTTAATAAAGACTGAGGTCACTGTTACTTTAACCTCCCTGTGTGCAGTCTCATCTGTGTTAGGAACACAACAATTATCTCCTTGTACTTTCATTAAAGTTTTGACTGCAAGCCCTCAGTATCGCTCAACAACTCATTTTTACCTCACAGCAGTTGGAAAACTTTCAACCACATCTTTCCATTGAGCATCTGCAGTATGCAGAATTTCCCAGCATGCAGTATGTGCATCAACAGGAGTAGAAGGGTAGACAGATATGTCTTCTCATCCTGAGAATGAGAGTTGCTTTGCTTTTTCCAAAAGGCTTTCAAAGAAACTGGAGATTCAAATGTGGAAGTTTTATTTCAGGCAAGTCTAGCATTTATTTAAATTTAATAACAGACAACACTTGTGAACAGCAGTATGGGGTACAGCCACACCTGTGATCATGATTTGTTGGTTAATGTTCAGAAAATAAAACAAAACAAATAGGAGGAGTAGGCCATTCGGTCCCTCGAGTCTGCTCTGCCATTCAATATCATGGCTGATCTACCTCAACTCCACTATCTCCATATCTCTCGATCCCTTAATATTCAAAAATCTATCGATCTGTGTCTTGAATATACTCGACAGCCTCCACATTTATGGCAGAGAATTCCAAGGATTCACATCCCTCGGAGTGAAGAAATTTCTTCTCATCTCATTCCTAAATGGCTGACCCCTTATTCTGAGACTGTGGCGTGAGCATCATCCCTGCCCGTCATGTTTGTAACCTTCACATAACTGCAACCTTTATGTAACACTGTACACTGTATGCACCTGAGAAATGCACACCTTGACCACAGGGGGTGAACTTGTGGAAGACACTCCTCACCTGGTCATCCAGGTATATAAAGGGAGGTCCCACGCAGGGTCAGCACTTCTTGGTCCTGGGAATAAAGGTGCAGGTCACGTAGTGACCTTGTCTGCAGTACATGCCTCATGTGATTCGATAGTAAGGTGTAAGGACACCACATTTGGCGACGAGAAACAGGAATCAACGACCCATGAGGATGGCCACTGGTAGCACAGAGGAACGGTACTGTGTTGGTGAGGACTGGGATGATTTCGTTGAGAGGCTCCAGCAGAGCTTTGTCATGAAGGACTGGCTGGGAGAGGAAGCGGCAGACAAGCGAAGGGCGCATCCAAGCTGTGGATCCAAGACATATGCGCTGATGAAAGACCTGCTCGCACGTCCTTTGAAGAGCTCAGCACACTGATCGGTGAGCACCTCAAACCGGCGAGCAGTATACACGTGGCCCGGCACCGGTTCTATACACACCGGCGTCGGGAGGGACAAAGCATATCGGATTTCGTTGCAGACCTTCGGCATTTGCCCAGCCTCTAACTTCACAGACGCCTGCAGGGGGGAGATGTTAAGGGATTTCTTCATTGAGGGCATTGGTCATGCCGGGATTTTCAGGAAGCTTATTGAGACCAAGGACTTGACTTTGGAAAGGGTAGCGTTGATAGCTCAGACCTTCATGGCAGGGGAAGAGGAGACCAAGATAATTTACGCGTGCAGCCCTGGTTCCAACGTGGCGATGGACCAGGGAGTTAACATTGCGACTCAGAACCCCGCAGGCAGGCAAGGTCAATTCGACACCGCCCAGGTAGCAACAGGCTCTAGGGTGGGCCGGCAGCAGAGACAATGGCAGGGGGATCGGCAATTCACGCCATCACAAGGGACAATGCGTCCCAGGATGGGACCATTGACACTCACCAACAGAGTGCTCAGGAGTAATCAACGAGATAATCAGAGAGGAATGCCTGGTAACAGTTCCTTTGTTCACAACAATCTCAGCTCATGCTGGAGGTGCGGTGGCAGACATGCTGCGAAAACTTGTAGGTTTCAACAATTTATCTGTAGAAACTGTAACTTTATTGGACATTTGGCCAGAATGTGCAGAAAGCCCATTGAGAGGCTAGTTTATGAGGCAGAGGAACCAGACGAGGGGTCTGCAAGGCAGGTTGATGCTTGGGGCAAAGCTATGGAGGCTGAAGTCCAGCGGGTTCATGTGGCAGACATCCACAGCTCGTAGACCAAAACGCCACCTATGATGATGAAAGTCCTATTAAATGGCATCCTGGTACGCATGGAGCTGGACACAGGAGCCAGCCAGTCACTTATGAGTGCCCAACAATTTGAAAAACTATGGCCACTCAAAGCTAACAGGCCCAAACTGGAACGCATTGACACGCAGTTACGGATGTACACCAGAGATCATCCCAGTGCTAGGCAGTGGAAACTTGGTGGTCACACACAATGGATCGGAGAACCGGCTACCACTCTGGATTGTCCCGGGGAATGGTCCCGCGCTCTTGGGGAGGAGCTGGTTAGCCGAGATGAACTGGAAATGGGAGGGGATGTGCACGCCATTTCATCTGCGGAGCGAAGTTCATGCTCACAGGTCTTACAGAAATTCGAGTCACTTTTTCAACCAGGTGTCGGGATTTTCAAGGGCACCAAAGTAGTGATACACATCACCGCAGACGCCAGACCAGTGCACCACAAAGCCAGACTCGTGCCGTATGTGATGCATGAGAGAATTGAGAGTGAGTTGGACAGGTTGCTAAGAGAGGGCATCATTTCGCCTGTTGAATTCAGTGACTGGGCAAGCCCCATCATCCCTGTCCTAAAAACGGATGGCTCGGTCAGGATCTGTGGCGACTACAAGGCCACTATCAACCGAGTGTCACTACAAGACCAATACCCGCTTCCGAGAGCAGAGGATCTTTTTGCCACGCTGGCAAGCGGCAAGCTGCTCACCAAGTTGGACCTCACTTCAGCCTACATGACCCAGGAACTGGGCGAAGGATCCAAGCTACTGACCACAATCACCACGCAACAAGGGGCTGTTTGCCTACAACAGGTGTCCGTTTGGCGGTCGCTATCTTTCAAAGGAACATGGAAAGCTTGCTCAAATCCATCCCTGGAACAATCATATTTCAGGACGACATCTTTATCACGGGTCGAGACACCGAGGAACACCTCCACAACCTGGAGGTGCTGCTACACCGACTGGACTGGGTAGGCCTGCGACTAAAGAAGTCCAAGTGTGTGTTTTTGGCCCCAGAGGTCAAGTTTCTGGGCAGGAGGGTTGCTGCAGACGGGATTTGGCCTACCGAATCCAAAAGGAGGCGATTAGTCGTGCACCCAGGCCCGGCAACACGTCGGAGTTGCGTTCATTTCTGGGGCTCTTGAACTATTTCGGGAACTTTCGGCCGAACTTAAGCACATTGTTGGAGCTGCTACACGTGCTCCTGCGTAAGGGTTGTGATTGGTTTTGGGGGGACTGTCAGGAACGGGCTTTCAATCGGGCGCGGAACCTGCTTTGTTCTAATAAGCTGTTGACTCTGTACAACCCCTGTAAGAAATTGGTTTTGACATGTGAGGCATCATCCTATGGGGTTGGGTGCATGTTGCAGCAGAGTAATGATGAGGGCCAACTCCAACCTGTGGCTTATGCCTCCAGGTCGCTCTCCCAGGCAGAACGGGGATATGGGATGGTTGAAAAGGAAGCACTCGCATGTGTCTACAGGGTGAAAAAGATACATCAGTACCTTTTCGGCAGAAGGTTCGAGTTAGAAATGGACCACAAGCCGTTAACATTCCTGTTGTCCGACAGCAAGGCTGTCAATGCCAATGCGTCAGCTCCAATACAGCAGTGGGCACTCACACTGGCTGCGTATGACTATACCATACGGCACTGGCCAGGCACCGAAAATTGCGCTGACGTGCTCAGCAGGCTCCCACTGGCCACCACTGGGGGCGTCGGAGCAAAGAGCGGAGATGGTCATGGCCATTGAGGGTCCCCCATCACAGCCCGCCAGATCAAAATCTGGACCAACAGAGATCCCCTCCTATCCCTGATAAAGAAATGTGTCCTGACTGGGGATTGGGCGCCCGCACACGGAGCATGCCCAGAGGAGGTCAGACCATTTCACAGACGGATGGACGAGCTCTCCATCCAAGCCGACTGCCTGCTATGGGGCAGCCGGGTAGTCATGCCCCAGAAAGGAAGGGAAGCATTCATCAGGGAACTCCAACAGCGAGCACCCAGGCATCGTGCTAATGAAGGCCATTGCCCGGTCACATGTATGGTGGCCGGGAATTGACTCAGACCTGGAACACTGAATTCGCAGGTGCACGACGTGCGCTCAGCTGGGAAATGCCCCCAGGGAGGCCCCACTCAGCCCGTGGCCCTGGCCCACCAGGCCATGGTCACGTATTCACGTAGACTACGCGGGCCCGTTCATGGGAAAAATGTTCCTGATTGTTGTCGATGCATACTCGAAATGGATCGAGTGCATCATACTGAATTCGTGCACGACATCCACCACTGTGAAGAGTCTGCCTACGGTCTTTGCGACCCATGGCTTGCCGGACATCCTGGTTAGCGACAATGGCCTGTGTTTCACTAGCTATGAATTCCATGAGTTTATGTCGAGTAATGGTATCAAACACGTCAGGACAGCACCGTTCAAGCCGGCATCCAATGGCCAGGCGGAATGTGCGGTTCAAATCATAAAACAGGGCATGCTCCGGATTCAAGGGCCCTCCCTTCAGTACCGCTTATCGTGCCTCCTGCTGGCCTATAGGTCCCACCCACATTCACTCATGGGAGTCCCGCCCGCGGAACTACTCATGAAACGCACGCTTAAAACGCGGCTGTCCCTCATTTATCCAGCCCTGTCAGACATTGTTGAGGGCAAGCGCTAGTCCCAAATCGAGTGCCGTGATCGCAACTCAGTGGGGAGATGCACAGAAATCGATGACCCTGTATTAGTTCTCAATCATACTTTGGGACCCAAGTGGCTTGAGGGTACTGTAATTGGCAAAGGGGGGGAATAGGGTCATAGGGGTCAGACTTAACAATGGGCAGATATGCCGCAAACATCTGGACCAAGTAAAGAAAAGGTTCAGCATGGACACTGAGGAAGATCATGAGATGTTACCTACACCACTGCCAGTGAACGAGCAACAAGGACATTCACCAGCATGTACAGTCCCTGCGGCCAGGCCGGACAGGCCGGAATCACCTCAGGCAAGAGACGCATGCCAAGGCTCAACCACCAGAGCCCCAACTGCGGCACTCCACGAGAGAGCGTCGACCGCCTAAAAGATTCAATCTTTGACCCAAAGATGTTGGGGGGAGGTGATGTCATGTTTGTAACCTTCACATAACTGTAATCTTTATGCAACAATAGTGTACACACCTGAGAAATGCACACCTTGACCACAGGGGGTGAACTTGTGGGAGACACTCCTCACCTGGTCATCCAGGTATATAAAGGGAGGTCCCACGCAGGGTCAGCATTTCTTGGTCCTGGGAATAAAGGTTCAGGTCACGTAGTGACCTTGTCTGTAGTACATGCCTCGTGCGATTCTATAGTAAGGTGCAAGGACACCACACTGCCCACGCATCTTTAAGATCACAGCCAGTGTGTGAGGTGGTGTCATGTGTTCTCCCAACCAAGCCTTAGTAAGCGTTTTAGTTGGGAGGTTTTTCTGCAAGGACCATAGGGGTACGTCCAGCTGGTCGGTACAGATTCGGGGTACACTGTGGATCTGAGCAGAGGGTTTAGATGTTGGGTACTTCGCGATAGGGGCGATTTAGACACGCCAGGGTATTGGATTGTACTACATCGTCACTGTTTATTTGTAGTTTTGCTATGTTGAGGTAGTTTTAATAAAGCATTACCAGTTGAGAGCGAGGTATTTGTCTGTGACTCATTCATCTGTTCGGTACAGTAATCACTCCCAGATATAGAACTACTGTAACATGCAGGTGCATCGAAAACACCCAAGGGAAATCACTTACAAGGCTTAAGCCTAGAAGTGAGGTACAATGGGACTTCTAATCCCATTCGGATGTGGCACTGACCCTGCCAGAGTTTGTGGGGTCAACTCATTTAAGTAATCCAAGGTGGACAGTTGTACCCAACTACACCACATTTATACTGCTGGAGGGGGGGCGGGGAAATGAATTAATCCCAAGAAACACCCTGTCTGGAACCCACCAGGGGGAGGGGGAACAAGGAGGAAAATTACAATTGTGCAACAAGATATAAAACAAAATGCTACCAAAGAAGGGCTCAAGCAGCACTAGAGGATGGAACAGGTCAGAGATCAACAGAAATGGTAGAAAAGACAAACGGAGCGTTCAGTTTCAGAAGTTTGCAATCAAAGGCTGAGATCTAAACTAGGAAGGAGTAGCTCTTTAGGGTTGGGGCAATAGAGCTTTAAAGCCATGTGGAGGGAGATAACAGTAACAGTTAGTGTCCCCTCCACAACGTCCAGGATTTCTTTGCAGTGCTACCTCACCAGAACACCAACATGAGGTACCTGTAATGCTTTGACCTATAGCCTATACAGTGTCAGCTGTGGCTCAGTGGATTGCACTCTCGCCTCAAAGTCAGAAGGTCGTAGGTTCAAGTCCCACTCCAGGGACTTGAGCATAATAAAACATCTAGGTTGACACTCCAGTGCAGTGCATTGTCAGAGGCGCTGCCTTTCGGATGAGATGTTGAACCGAGGCCCCGTCTGCTCTCTCACGTGGACGTAAAAGATCCCATGGCGCTATTTCAAAGAAGAGCAGAGGAGTTATCCCTGGTGTCTTGGCCAATATTTATCCCTCAATCAACATAACAAAAAGCAGATTCTGGGGTCATTTTTACATTGCTGTTTATCGGAGCTTGCTTGTGCACAAATTGGTTGCTGTGTTTCCCACATTACAACAGTGACTACCTAAAGTACTTAATTGACCGTAAAGCACTTTGAGACATCCAGTGGTCGTGAAAGGTGCTATATAAATTAAAGTTTTTCTTCCTTTAATCCTTCTCTGCACTCAATATACATGTTCCTGCACTCTTCAAATTTCAGTGTGACCTTCGATAAAATGACACACATTACAATGATACAGCACAGGAGGTCATCATTCAGCCCATCATGCCTGTGCCGGCTCTTTGAAAGCAATTCAATTAATCCCACTCCACTTTCCCCATAGCCCTGCAAATGTTCCCCCCTTCAAGTATTTACCCTATTTTGAAAGTTACTACTGAATCTGTAATGTCTCCATCATCTCTCTCTTGTGAAGACAGGTGCAAAGTATTCATCAGCAACCATGCCCACGCCTTATGCCTCAAGACACATTACACCTTTTTGGTCTCCAATAGGCCCTACTCTTTCCCAAGTTATTCCCTTGTTCTTTATGAATTTATAAAACATCTTTGGGTTTTCCTTGATGAAACTTGGCATTATTTTTTCATGCCCTCTCTTTGCTTTCCTAATTTCACCCCTGCACTTTCTATACTCCTCTAGGTTTTCTGCAGGTATTTAGCTCTCGGTATCTGACACAAGCTTTCTCTTTTTTGCCTTATCCTATGCTGTATTGCCCTTTGACATCCAGGGGGCTCTAGATTTTGGAGTCTCACACTTTCTCTGTGGGAACCCATTTGGTCTGAACCCTCACCATCTCCTCCTTGAATGCCTCCCAGTACTCGGGCACGGATTTACCATCAAGTAGATGTTTCCAGTCCACTTCCTAAATCACATCTCTGCTTAGTAATATTGGCCTTTTCACAATTGAGAACTTTTACTCCTGCTCTATCTTTGTCCTTTTCCATAACTACACTAAATCTAACTGAATTATGATCACTACCATCAAAATGCTCTCCCATTGGTACCCTATTCCAGCTGCCTAGCTTCATTCCCAAAAAACAAGTCCAGAATTGCCCTCTCTCATATTGGACTTACTGCATATTGTTTAAAAATGTTCTCCTGAATGCATTTAAAGAGTTCTGTGTCCTCTATACCTTTTACATTGATTCTATCCCAATTAATATTAGAGTGGTTGAAATCTCCGACTATTACTGCCCTATTGTTTTTGTACTTCAGAAATTTACCTACACATTTGCTCTTCTACCTCCTTCTGACTATTTGGGGGTCTATAGTACACCAACCAAATGATTGCCTTTTTTTGTTCTTCAATTCAACCCATATAGCCTCATTTGATGATCCCTCGAACATATCATCCCTCCTCACAGCTGTAATTGTTTCTTTAACCAATATTGCGACCCTCTTCTTTAACACCCCCCTCCCTCTGTATCCTCCTCTCGATCTCGTCTGAAAACCCTGTAACCACGAATGTTGAACTGCCATTCCTGCCCTTCTTTAAGCCACGTTTCAGTAAAAGCTACTACATCATGCCCTCAGCTCATCTTCCTTATGTAATAGACTCCTTGCATTAAATAGACCCCCAAGCAGTCAGAGGGAGATAGAAGAACAAATATGAAGGGGAAATTGCTGCGAAGTGCAAAAACTAGAGCTGCAATAGTAATATTGACTGGAAAAAAGGTAGTGTGAATGTTAGAGGGTGTGGAATTCTTAAAATGCATTCAGGTGAACTTCTTTATGTACTTCCAGTATGTAACAAGGGAGGGGGCAGTTCTGGACTTGGTTTTGGGGAATGAAATGGGGCAGGTGGAAGGGGTATCAGTGGATAGCATTTTGGTGCTAGTGATCATAATTCAGTAAGATTTAGGGTAGTTATAGAAAAGGACAAAGGGGACCAGGAATAAAAGTTCTCAATTGGGATAAAGCTAATTTAGCTGAGATGGGATTTGGCCAAAGTGGACTGGAAACAGCCACTGGCAAATCAGTGTCAGAGCAGTGGGAGGCATTCAAGGAGATCCTGAGGATACAGAGCAAGTATGTTCCCTTCAAAAAAAATGGTGGGGCTAACAAATCTAGAGCCCCCTGAATGTCAAGGTAAGATTTTGAAAAGGGAAGCTTATGACATAGTTCAGGAGGCCCGGAGGTCCGAGAGTTCGGGAGGTCAGGAGTCCGAGGAGTAGGAGACCCGGAGATTGGCGAGGAGTTCACTTCAGGTGAGGAGCTCACAGCCTTCATCCGAGCAGGTAAGTGATTGGTAAGTATCTCTCTTTCTCTTTTATAATCTGATAAGTCTAATTGGAGAGATGGCAGGACAGCTCAGTCCTGTGGAGTGCATGTCCTGCAGCAAGTGGGAAGTCCTGCATGCTTCGTGTGGCCTAGACAACCATGTGTGCAGGTGCTGTCTCCAGCTTCAACTACTCGACCTCCGCATTTCGGAGCTTGAGCGGCGGCTGGAGTCAATACGGTGCATCCGCGAGGCTGAGAGCTACGTGGATAGCACGTTTCAGGAGGTGGTCACCCCGCAGCTTAAAAGCATGCAGGCAGAGAAGTGGGTGAACACCAGACGGAGGAAAAATGCTTGGCAGGTAGTGCAGGAGTCACCCCGTGAGTCCATCTCGCTTTCCAACCGATATTCTCTTCTGAGCACCAGTTAGGGCGATGTTGCCTCTGAGGAGTGCAGCCAGAGCCAAGTCCAAGGGGCCACGGGTGGTTCAGCTGCACAGGGGGGAGGGACAAAGAATAAAAAAGCTGTAGAGGTAGGGAATTCAATAGTTAGGGGAAGAGAGAAGAGTTTCTGCAGCAGTAGACGTGACTCCAGGAAGGTATGGTGCCTCCCTGGTGCCAAGGTCAAGGATGTCACAGAGCAAACGCAAGGCATTCTGGGGGGAAAGAGGGTAAACTGCTAGAGGTCATGGCCCATATCAGGACCAATGACATAGGTAGAAAGAGGGATGGGGTTCTGCAGGCAGAATTTAGGGAGTTAACAGAAAAATTAAAAGGTAGGGCCTCAAAGGTAGTAATTTCCGGGTTACTACCGGTGCCACGTGCTAATGAGCACAAGAATGAGAGAGGGAGGATGAATGCATGGTTGGAGAGTTGGTGTAAGAGGGAGGGCTTTAAATTCCCGAGGCATTGGGACCGCTTCTGGGGGAGCTGCGACCTGTACAATCCGGACGTGTTGCACCTCAACAGTGCTGGGACCAATATTCTCATGGGGAGATTTTCTAGTGCTGTTCAGGAGAGTTTAAACTAGCTTGGCAAGGGGATGGAACCCTGAGAACAAATTCAATTGGGAAGGAAGTAAAGCTGAAAATGGAAAGCAAGAATGTAGATAGTGAATCTGTAAGACAGAGGAAACAAGGGTTAGTAAGTAGTAATCAAGAGTTCTTTCTGTGCTAAATGATATATACTTTAATGCAAGATGTATAGCGAATAAGATAGATGAACAGAGAACAGATAGACACTTAGGTGTATAACATTATAGCCATTACAGAGACATGGCTGAAAGAGGGGCAGGTTTGGCAGCTAAATATTCCTGAGAGGGGGGTAAAAAGGGAAGGGGGTCGCGGTATTGATTAAAGAAACTATTACAGCTGTGAGGAGGGACGATATGTTAGAGGGATCAAATGAGGCCATATGGGTCGAAAAAAAAAAAGGGGCGATCACACTATCGACCCCCAAACAGTCGGAGGGAGATAGAAGAGCAAATATGTAGGCAAATTTCTGTGAAGTCCAAAAACCTAATATTGATTGGGACAAATATAGTGTGATGAGTATAGAGGGTGCAGAATTCTTAAAATGCATTCAAGAGAACTTTTTTAATCAGTATGTAACAAACCCACTGGAGGGGGCGGTTCTGGATTTAATTTTGGGGAATGAAGCTGGGCAGGTGGAAGGGGTATTAGTGGGAGAGCACTTGGGTGCCAGTGACCATAATTCAGTCAGTTTCAAGGCAGTTATGGATAAAGACAAGGATAGATCAGGAATAAAAGTCCCAAATTGGGGAAAAGCTAACTTTGCTAAGTTGAGAAGTGATTAGGTCACAGTGGACTGGAAATAGTTACTTGTACGTAAATCAGTGTCGGAGATGTTATGTATGCAAAACTATGTAACCAGCATTCTACCGCCACCAGAGGGCGAATCTGTTGGAGTCCCTTGGGAGCACTGTATTTAAACAGGCCTCCCATGCTGTACCAGCACTCTGGAGTTAGAATAGAGACACTAAGGTCTACAGTACTCAGTCACATTGCTTTATTCAAGACATAGCAACTGACGACGAGATAACAAACCATGCAGAGAATGCAGTGAACTGTTGGTATCCTGGAGAAATTCTCAGAAGGGGATGATTGGGAAGCCCTCGTGGAGCGACTCGACCAATACTTCATGGCCAACGAGCTGGAAGGGAGTACGAATGCTGCCAAACGAAGGGCAATCCACCTCACCGTCTGCGGGGAAACAACCTATGGCCTCATAGAATCATCTTGCTCCGGTGAAACCAACAACCAAATTGTATGAAGAACTGTGTACACTGGTCCGGGAGCACCTAAATCTGAAGGAGTGCATTCTGATGGCAAGGTATCGATTTTACACATGTCAACGGTCTGAAGGCCAGGAGGTGGCGAGCTACGGCGCCTTGCAGGACATTGTGAATTCGATGGATTCCTGGAGCCAATGCTAAGAGACTTTTTTTGTGCTTGGCATTGGCCATGAGGTTATCCTTCGCAAACTATTGACTGTTGAAACACCGAGCCTGAGCAAAGCCATAACGACAGCCCAGGCATTTATGACCACCAGCGATAACACCAAACAAATTTTGCAGCATAAAGATGCATCGGCAAGTACTGTACATAAAGTAACATCGTTTTCAGGCAGGAATGCATATGGCAGAACGTACATGCCTGCAGCTACACAACCTCAGATGACTGAGTCCGCCATCAAGTGTTAATGCGAGGCAATTGACACCTTGTTGGTGCTGCGGAGGTGATCATCGAGCCCATCAATACCGCTTCAAACACTATGCGTGCAAAGGCTGTGGAACAATGGGACACCTCCAGCGAATGTGCAGACGAGCTGCAAACACTGCAAACCACCACGTTGCAGAGGAAGACCGATCCATGGCGGATCAAACTGAACTAGAGACTCAAACCAAGGAGGCAGAAGTGTACAGGGTACACACCACCACTAAATGTCCACCGATCATGTGAAAAGTTGAACTGAACGGAATTCCAGTATCCATGGAATTGGACACTGGTACGAGTCAGTCCACCATGAGCAAAAAGGCCTTCGACAGGTTGTGGAGCAACAGAGGCACAAGCTAAGCCCTATTCACACCAAGCTGAGAACTTACACTAAAAAGCTGATCCCTGTAATTGGCAACGCAGCAGTAAAAGTCTCCTATGATGGAGCAGTGCATGAACTACCACTATGGATTATACCAGGAGATGGCCCCACACTGTTCGGCAGAAGCTGGCTGGGAAAAATCCGCTGGAACTGGGACAACATCTGAGCGCTATCATCCGTCGACTACGCCTCAAATGCCCAGATTCTGAGCATGTTCCCATCGTTGTTTGAGCCAGACATCGGAAGTTTCTCGGGGGCGAAGGTGCAGATCCACTTGATTCCCGATACACGACTCATCCACCACAAGGCACGGGCGGTGCCATACATGTGAGAGACAGTGGCGATTGAGCTGGACAGGCTGCAACGAGAGGGCATCATCGTGCCGGTGGAGTTCAACAAGTGGGCCAGTCTGATTGTTCCGGTTCTCTAGGGCAATGGCACGGTCAGAATTTGTGGGGACTATAAAGTAACGGTTAACCGTTTTTCGCTGCCGGATCAGTGCCCACTACCCAAGGCAAACGACCTATTTGCGACGCTGGCAGGAGGAAAGACATTCAGCAAGTTGGACCTGACCTCGGCCTACATGACGCAGGAGCTGGCGGAATCTTCGAAAGGCATCAATACGCACAAAGGTCTGTTCATCGACAATAGATGCACGTTTGGGATTCAATCGACTGCAGCTATTTTTCAAAGGAACATGGAGAGTCTGCTAAAGTCGGTTCCGCGCACCGTGGTTTTCCAGGACGACATATTGATCACAGGTCGGGACACCATCGAACACTTGCAGAACCTGGAAGAGGTTCGAAATCGGCTACATCGTGTGGGACTCAGGTTGAAGCGCTCGAAGTGTGTTTTCCTGGCACCAGAGGTCGAGTTCTTAGGGAGAAGAATTGTGGCAGACGGCATCAGACCCACCGACGCCAAGACGGAGGCCATCAAGAACGCGCCGAGACCACAGAACGTGACGGAGCTGCGGTTGTTCCCGGGACTACTCAATTATTTTGGTAATTTCCTACCCGGCTTAAGCACCTTGCTAGAACCTCTACACATGTTGCTAAGCAAGGGAGATGACTGGGTATAGGGGAAAATCACAAGAGACAGCTTTTGAGAAAGTCCGAAATCTGTTATGTTCCAACAAACTGCTTGTCCTGTATGATCCTTGTAAACGTTTAGTGCTAGCTTGAGATGCGTCTTCGCACAGGGTCGGGTGTGTGTTACAACAAGCAAATAAATCGGGAACATTGCAACCGGTCGCTTATGCGTCCAGGAGCTTGTCCATGGCCGAAAGGGCCTACAGCATGATTGAAAAGCTCTGGCATGCGTTTACGGGGTGAAAAAAATGCATCAGTATCTGTTAGGGCTTAAGTTCGAGTTAGAAACTGACCATAAGCCGTTCATATCGCTATTCTCAGACCAAAGGTATTAATACCAATGCCTCTGTTCGCATCAAAAGATGGACGCTCACACTGTCTGCATATAACTATGTAATTCACCACAGGCCAGGCACAGAGAACTGCGCTGATGGCCTCTGTCAGCTACCATTACCCACCACCGGGGTGGAAATGGCACAGCCTGCAGATTTGCTCTTGGTGATGGATGCATTTGAAAACGAAAAGTCACCCATTACGGCCCGCCAGATCAGGACCTGGACCAGCCAGGATCCTTTACTGTCCTTTGTAAAAAAAAAAGCGTGTCCTCCATGGGAGCTGGTCCAGCGTCCCAATGGAGATGCATGAAGAGATCAAGCCGTTCCAGCAGCATAAAGACGAAATGTCCATACAGGCGGTCTGTCTTTTGTGGAGTAATCGCGTGGTTTTGCCCAAGAAAGGCAGGGAAACGTTCATACGCGACCTACACAGTACCCACCCAGGCATAGTAATGATGAAAGCTATAGCCAGATCCCATGTGTGGTGGCCCAGCATCGACTCAGATTTGGAGTCTTGCATGCGCCAATGCAACACTTGCTCTCAACTGAGCAATGCACCCAGGGAGGCACCGTTAAATTTGTGGTCATGGCCCTCCAAACCTTGGTCTAGGATCCACGTTGACTTCGCTGGTCCGTTTCTAGGCAAAATGTTCTTGGTTGTTGTGGATGCTTATTCAAAATGGATTGAGTGTAATAATGTCTGTAAGCACGTCCACTGCCACCATCGAAAACCTATGAGCCATGTTTGCCAAACACAGCCTGCCTGATGTCCTTGTCAGCGACAACGGGCCGTGCTTCACCAGCACTGAATTCAAGGAATTCATGACCCGCAATGGGATCAAGCACGTCACATCTGCCTTGTTCAAGCCCGCATCCAAAGGCCAGGCAGAACGGGCAGTCCAAACTATCAAGCAAAGCTTGAAACACGTCAGAAGGCTCCCTGCAGACCTGCCTATCCAGAGTCATGCTCAGCTACTTCACCAGACTCCACTCGCTCACTGGGGTTCCCCCAGCCGAGCTGCTCATGAAAAGGGCACTCAAAACAAGGCTCTCTCTAGTCCACCCCGATTTCCATGATCACGTCGAGGGCAGGCAGCATCAACAAAGTATGTACCATGATCTAGCAAATTTGTCAGGCGATATTGAAAGCAATGACCCTGTACTTGTACTCAACTATGGACATGGTCCCAAATGGCTTGCTGGCACTGTCATCGCCAAAGAAGGGAGTAGGGTGTTTCAGGTCAAACTCGCAAATGGACTAACTTGCAGAAAGTACTTGGACGAAACCAAACTGCGAGTCACAGACAGCCACGAGCAACCTGAAGAGGACACCACCAAATTCAACCCTCCGACACACACACACACACACACACAAAGTGGCAACCGACATCACGGTTGACCACAAAGCTGAACTCAATCATCACCAGGAGCCCAGCAAGGCCAGCTGCGCGGTAGCCCAGCGAAGAACCAACCAACTCATCTGCACCTACAATAGTAGCGAAACGATCGACTAGGGAGTGGAAAGCCCCAGATCGTCTCACCCTGTAAATAAGTTTACTATTGACTTTGGGAGGGAGTGATGTTATGTATGCAACACTATGTAACCAGCATTCTACCACCAACAGAGGGCGTATCTGTTGAAGTCCCAAGGAATCCCAGCATCCCTTGGGAGCACTGTATATAAGCAGGCCTCCCATGCTGTACCAGCACTCTGGAGTTAGAATAAAGAAACTAAATTCACCCTTACTCACGTCTACAGTACTCAATCACATTGCTTTATTCAAAGACATAACAGGAACAGTAGGAGGTATTCAAGGAGGAGATCTGGAGGGCTCAGGCCAAACATGTGCCCTGAAGAAAAAGGGTGGGAATAACAATTCTAGAGCCTCCTGGATGTCTATGGACTTACAGGGGAGGATAAAGAAAAAAAAGGAAGCATGTGTCATATTCTGTAGAATCTCTGGAGGAATATAGAAAGTTCAGAGGTAAAATTAAAAATGATATTAGGAATGCTAAGACAGCCTGAAAACATGTTGGCAACTAAAATTAAGGAAAACCCAAAGATGTTCTATAAATATATTAAGAGTAAAAGGTTAACTAAAGAAAGGGTAGGGTCTATGAGAGACCATGAGGTGATCTCTGTATGAAGACGGAAGATGTTGGTTCTTAATGAATACTTTGCGCCTGTTTTCACAAAGGAAAGGGGCAATGCAGATACTGATATCGAGGAGGTGAGAGATATTCTGGATGAAACAAACAAACAGTGTGAGAGGCGGTATTAAGGGGTTTGGCAGCTTTGAAAGTGGCTAAGTCCCCAGGCCCGGATGAAATGCATCCCAGGCTTTTGAGCAAAGCAAAAGAGGAAATAGCAGAGGCCTTGACCATTATTTTCCAGTCCTCTTTGGATTTGGGCATGGTGCCGGAGGACTGCCAACATGGTACTCTTGTTTCAGAAGGGAAAAAGGGATAGGCCGAGAAATTGCAGGCCTGTCAGCCTAACCTCAGTGGTGGGAAAATTATTGGAAACAATCCTGAAAGTCAGGATAAATCTACATTTAGAAAGGAAAGGATTCATCAAGGACAGTCAGCACGGATTTGTTAAGGGAAGATCATGTTTGACTAACCGGATTGAATTTTTTGAGGAGGTAACCAAGATGGTCGATGAGGGTAGTACGTACGATGTAGTGTATATAGACTTTAGCAAAGCTTTTGATAAGGTCCCACATGGCAGACTGGTCATGAAGGTAAAAGCCCATGGGATCCAGGGCAAAGAGGCAAGTTGGATCCAAAATTGGCTTAGAGGTAGGAAGCAAAGGGTAATGGTTGATGGATGTTTTTGTGACTGGAAGGATGTTTCCAGTGGTGTTCTGCAGGGCTCAGTACTGGGTCCCTTGCTTTTTGTGGTATACATCAATGATCTAGATTTGAATATAGTGGGCATGATTAAAAAGTTTGCAGATGACACTAAAATTGTCTGTGTGGTTGATCATGAAGAGGAAAGTCATGGACTGCAGGAGGATATCAATCTATTGGTCAGGTGGGCAGAACAGTGGCAAATGGAATTTAATTCGGAGAAGTGTGAGATGATGCACTTTGGGAGGGCTAATAAGGAAAGGGTATACACATTAAATGGGAGATTTACAATATTGTTGCCCCGACTGGGGGATTTTGGCTAGAAGGAAAGATTGGAGATACTGGGTCTGTTTTCTTTGGAACAGAGGCATCTAAGGGAAAACCTGATTGAGGTATATAAAAGTATGACGGGCTTGGATAGAGTGGATAGGAAGGATCTGTTTCCTTTGGCAGAGGGGTCAACAACCAGGGGACATAGATTTAAAGTAATTGGGGAGAGGTTTAGAGGAGATATGAGGGAAAATTTCTTCACCCACAGAGTGGCGGAGGGGGTCAGGAACTCACTGCCTGAAACAGTGGTAGAGGCAGAAACCCTCACCACATTGAAAAGATATTTGGATGTGCACTTAAAGTGCTGTAACCTACATGGACCAAGAGCTGGAAAGTGGGATTAGGCTGGATAGCTGTTGGTTGGCCAGCACGGACACGATGCGCCGAAATGGCCTCCTTCCGTGCTGTAAATTTCTATGATTCTATGACGTATATACCATTAAGCACTGCCAAACCGCTTTGTTGTCTATTTTCTAACCTTGGTTTCCTCTGCTTTCCAAGCTCACTCACTAATTTACTGCCTTCCATTTCCAGCTTGCAATATCTCCCTTCTGAATCTACGTTCAGGTTCCCAGTCTCCTGTCAAGCTAGTTTAAACCCTGCCCATCAGCAGTAGCAAACCTCCCCACGAGGATATTGGTCCCAGCCCTGTTGGGGTGTAATCTGTCCAGCTCGCACATGTCCAACCTCCCCCAGAAAGGGTTCCAATGTCCTCAGAATCTGAAGCCCTCCCTCCTGCATCATCTCTCCAGCCACGCATTACTACCTTTATGGTCTTGCTTATTAATCTCTTTCCTAGCTCCCCAAAATCTGCCTGCAGAACTTCATCCCCCTTTCGACCCATGTCATTGGTACCGATATGGACCACGACCTCTGGCTGTTCACCCTCCCCCCTCAATGTCCTGCAGCCGCTCAGTGACATCCTTAACCCTGGCAGTAGGAAGGCAACAGAATGCCCTGGTGTCACATGTGCGGCCGTAGAAAGGCCCATCTATTCCCCGAACTAGTAAATCCCCTACCACTACTGCTTTTCTGACCTTCCTCCTCCCCCACCCAGTTGAGCTGAAATGAGAGAGGACAATAAAATAAAAAGGGACGAGACCCTCAGTAACAAGGGGCTTAAATGTAGCACATCCATTATCAACACCCTCCAGAAAATATAAAGATCAACCCTCACATGCACACCTGTCAAATGCTGAAACTTCAGCTGTGCAGATCTCAGTCCCTTTTAGAAGTTGTTTGATGGGCCTTTCAGAACAAGAGACATTGCCCTACGGCCCATGTTGATCTCATGTCCTATTGTTGTTTACATGGTCACTAAAGGTGGTTGTCCAAATAGAGAGTCACAGGGTATAGGCAAAAGGCGTCTTGATATTGTCACAGAAACAGCAAGCATTACCGATTCTAACAAGAAGAATAGTAGACTTTCAGAAATTGAGAAGCTGGAGGGTCAGTGGCAGTTGCAAGGACCATCAGGAGCTCGCCAAAATTAGGATCTGTGGACATGGCTAAAGTAAATGTTGGTCCCTGAGAGGACGAGACCGGGGAATTAGTAATGGGGAGCATGGAGATGGTGGAAACTCTGAACAAATATTCTGTATCAGTCCTTAGGATAGAGAACACTAAAAATATCCCAACAGTGGATAGTCAAGGGACTATTGGGCGGGGGGCAGGAACTTAACACAATAACAATCACTAAGGAGGTGGTACTCAGTAAGATAATGGGACTAAAGGCAGATAAATCCCCTGGACCTGATGGCTTGCATCCTGGGGTCTTAAGAGTAATGGCAGGGATAGTGGATGCATTGGTTGTAATTTACCAAAATTCCCTGGATTCTGGAGAGGTCCCAGCAGATTGGAAAACTGCAAATGTAACGCCCCTATTTAAAAAAGGAGGCAGACAAAAAAGGAGGCAGGAAACTATAGACCAGTTAGCCTAACATCTGTGGTTGAGAAAATGTTGGAGTCCATTATTAAAGAAGCATTAGCAGGACATTTGGAAAAACAAAATTCAGTCAGGCAAGTTTTATGAAAGGGAAATCATGTTTGACAAATTTGCTGGAATTCTTTGAGGATGTAACGACCAGGGTGGTTAAAGGGGAACCAGTGGATGTGGTGTATTTGTACTTTCAGAAGGCAGTTGCCAAAGTGCCACACAAAAGGTTACTACACAAGTTCACGGGGTTGGGGGTAATATATTAGCATGGATAGAGGATTGGCTAATGAACAGAAAACAGAGTGGGAAAAATGGTTCATTCTCGGGTTGGCAACCAGTAACTAGTGGGGTGCCGCAGGGATCAGTGCTGGGACAATCTATATTAATGACTTGAAAGAAGGGACCGAGTGTAACGTAGCCAAGTTTGCTGATGATACAAAGATGTAGGGAAAAGCAATGTATGAGAAGGAGACAAAAAAATCTGCAAAAGGACATAGACAGGCTAAGTGAGTGGGCAAAAATTTGGCAGATGGAGTATCGTGTTGGAAAGTGTGAGGTTATGCACTTTGGCAGAAAGAATCAAAGAGCAAGTTATTATTTAAATGGAGAAAAATTGCAAAGTGCTGCAGTACAGCAGGACCTGGGGGTCCTGGTACATGAAACACAAAAGGATAGTATGCAGGGACAGCAAGTGATCAGGAAGGCCAATAGAATCTTGGCCTTTATGCAAAGGGGCTGGAGTTTAAAAGCAGGGAAGTCTTGCTACAGTTATACAAGGTATTGATGAGGCCACACCTGGAATACTGCGTGCAGTTTTGGTTTCCATATTTAAGAAAAGATATACTTGCTTTGGGGGCAGTTCAGAGAAGGTTCACTTGAGTGATTCCGGAGGGTGTTGACTTATGAGGAAAGGTTGAGTAGGTTGGGCCTCTCCTAATTGGAATTCAGAAGAATAAGGGGTGATCTTATCGAAACGTATAAGATTGAGGGGGCTTGACAAGGTGGATGCAGAGAGGATGTTTCCACTGATAGGGGAGACTAGAACTAGGGGCATAATCTTAGAATAAGGGGCTGTCCATTTACAACTGAGATGAGGAGGAATTTCTTCTGAGGGTTGTAAATCTGTGGAATTAGCTGCCTCAGAAAGCTGTGGAAGCTGGGCCATTGAATAAATTTAAGACAGATACAGTGGCTTAGCCGATAAGGGATTAAGGGGTTATGGGGAGCAGGCAGGGAAGTGGACCCGAGTCCATGATCGGATCAGCCATGATCGGATTAAATGGCGGAGCAGGCTCGAGGGGCCGGATGGCCTACTCCTGCTCCTATTTCTTATGTTCGTATTAGTACCTATGAGTAACTTGAACAGCTTTCTTCAATTGCAGCTGATGAGATATCCAGTAGATAGTCTAAATTGACAATTTTATCCTATTTCCCCACTACCTGTGCTACAGCAAGATGGCACTGAGGAGAAGGAAATCAAAAGTGAGCAGCATCCTTCCACTTCTGCCCCATCATAACTCTCACTGTCACTCAGACTTCCTCTCACTCATTAGAGAAATTTAAAGCAATAATGACTTCAGGTGTTGGGGGCTCATATGGAGACTGGCTTCTGTTTCATCAAAACCATCTGGTTCCCAACGTGGTTTAGACTTTCCTTGTCTCTATCTTGGGCCAGAGGCCTGAATGTCTAATTAGCCTTAGACCAACCTGGAATTCACCAATTTCAGTCAGTTGAAAGAAAAATGTGGATTTAATGGTTAAATTGGATGGCATGGTAAAGATTGGAATTGGAGTAACTGTTCCAGTGAAAATATGGCAGTGCTCTTTTTCACAGATGTTATGTTGCTGACAACTCACCTGGGATTCTAGTGCACTCTACCCATCAACAATGGACTAATCAGTGGATGCTCTAGGGGCAGTGTTATGATTTTGCATGGCTCAATAAGGTGTCTCAAAAGGATTGAAGAACATGTGCATCTGTTCCAACTGTTAGCCACGGAAGTCCTTGTGAATATCACATTGATCTTTTTCTTCTTTCTTCAATGAGGAAGTTTCAATAAGCTAATGTGTCTAAACAATCCTCTTTCATACCAGATGAAGGTCATCGACCAGAAACGTTAACTCAGTTTCTCTCTCCACAGAAGCTGCCTGATCCACTGATTATTTACAGAATTTTTGTTTTTAGTCTCTTTCTTAGTTCAGAACTCCTAAATACACAATTAACGAGCTTTCACCAACCTATGTGCCAGCTCCAAGATCAAGTTGCGAGGTAGTTTTATGGCAAAACGTAGGCTCTAGCCTATACCTATTATCTATGTACCTTGCAAGAGTCAGCCACATAGTAAGCAATGCCTCTTTACCAATTTACATAGATGACCTGGAAGAGGGGACAGAGTGTAGTGTAACAAAATTTGCAGGTGACATAAAGATTAGTGGGAAAGCAGGATGTGTAGAGGACACAGAGGCTGCAAAGAGATTTGGATAGGTTAAGCGAATGGGCGAAGGTTTGGCAGATGGAATACAATGCGGAAAGTGTGAGGTCATCCACCTTGGAAATAAAAAACAGTAAAAGGGAATATTATTTGAATGGGGAGAAATTACAACATGCTGATATGCAGAGGGACCTGGGGGTCCTTGTGCATGAATCCTAAAAAGTTAGTTTGCAGGTGCAGCAGGTAATCAGGAAGGCGAATGGAATGTTGGCCTTCATTGCGAGAGGGATGGAGTACAAAAGCAGGGAGGTCCTGCTGCAACTGTATAGGGTATTGGTAAGGCCGCACCTGGAGTACTGCATGCAGTTTTGGTCACCTTTCTTAAGGAAGGATATACTGGCTTTGGAGGGGGTACAGAGACGATTCACTAGGCTGATTCCGGAGATGAGGGGGTTACCTTATGATGATAGATTGAATAGACTGGGTCTTTACTCGCTGGAGTTCAGAAGGATGAGGGGTGATCTTATAGAAACATTTAAAATCATGAAAGGGATAGACAAGATAGAGGCAGAGAGGTTGTTTCCACTGGTCGGGGAGACTAGAACTAGGGGGCACAGCCTCAAAATACGGGGGAGCCAATTTAAAACCGAGTTGAGAAGGAATTTCTTCTCCCAGAGGGTTGTGAATCTGTGGAATTCTCTGCCCAAGGAAGCAGTTGAGGCTATCTCATTGAATGTATTCAAGTCACAGATAGATAGATTTTTAACCAATAAGGGAATTAAGGGTTATGGGGAGCGGGAGGGTAGGTGGAGCTGAGTCCACGGCCAGATCAGCCATGATCTTATTGAATGGCAGAGCAGGCTCGAGGGGCTAGATGGCCTACTCCTGTTCCTAATTCTTATGTTCTTATGTTCTTATGTAATTTCCCATACATGTTGACTAGAATGACCAGTTGATGATGGACAAGACTCATGTAACAGTGCATTTGGACATCCAGATCAAAGTAATTGCCAAAATAAAAAGATTCTATGCAAGTACTTCGACCATGTTGAATAAATATTGTAGAGTTGATAATGAAATTCACATTTGTTGCTGAAAATAGTCACCTGGAGGCTCGATAGGAGAACACACAAGTATCCAAGGTATGG